>NC_141356.1:1706067-1708567 GCF_057382095.1 Aulonocara sp. 'chitande type north' Nkhata Bay | reverse complement strand
CTCTGACTGGAAGCGCTAATTCGTCATTCGGCTTTTGTCAGACTAAAGTAACTGTTAAAACTGTTTGAAAAGCTAAGCTATACAACAAGGAGAGATTGAGAATTTCCTTTTAGTTCTCAGTTTATTTGATATTGACAAAAGTTAGTCAGTTTTGTCTGTTCTTCTGTAAAACGAACTAAGATATATTTTTAGAATTAATACTTTGTTTCTAAGTGGAATTGACAATTTAGTCTGCTTCATTTGTTCTATTTTGAAACTTAAACGCTTTAGCGGCTGCCTTTTGTGTAGTTTGCAATATTTGCCTTTATTTATCTGAAAAAGTCTCATGTTCCTTAAGTACATCTACCCTGTTGAACTTATTATGGGAAATAAATATTTAAATAAAAACAAGCTGCTGATTATTTCACATTTTACTTGTGAGCAACGGCACATTTAAATCTTACAAATATAGTTATTTGGCTTATATCGTGATAGATATCGTTATCGCCTGAAATGAAAAAAACATATCGTGATATGAAAAAAATCTCATATCGCCCAGCTCTAGGTGTGCAATACTCAGAGACATGGCCAAGGTAAGAAAGGCTGAAAGACGACCACCACTGAACAAGACACACAAGCTGAAACGTCAAGACTGGGCCAAGAAATATCTCAAGACTGGTTTTTCTAAGGTTTTATGGACTGATGAAATGAGAGCGAGTCTTGATGGGCCAGATGGATGGGCCCGTGGCTGGATTGGTAAAGGGCAGAGAGCTCCAGTCCGACTCAGACGCCAACAAGGTGGAGGTGGAGTACTGGTTTGGGCTGGTATCATCAAAGATGAGCTTGTGGGGCCTTTTCGGGTTGAGGATGGAGTCAAGCTCAACTCCCAGTCCTACTGCCAGTTTCTGGAAGACACCTTCTTCAAGCAGTGGTACAGGAAGAAGTCTGCATCCTTCAAGAAAAACATGATTTTCATGCAGGACAATGCTCCATCACACGCGTCCAAGTACTCCACAGCGTGGCTGGCAAGAAAGGGTATAAAAGAAGAAAACCTAATGACATGGCCACCTTGGTCACCTGATCTGGACCCCATTGAGAACCTGTGGTCCATCATCAAATGTGAGATTTACAAGGAGGGAAAACAGTACACCTCTCTGAACAGTGTCTGGGAGGCTGTGGTTGCTGCTGCACGCAATGTTGATGGTGAACAGATCAAAACACTGACAGAATCCATGGATGGCAGGCTTTTGAGTGCACTCCACGAGCGTCTGGCAGCACAAATGAACCAGCTGCTAGTTAACGAGAGACACCCAGAATGGCTAACCGAAGGTCGAACGGTCCTGATCCCCAAGGACCCCAAGAAGGGACCTGTCCCCTCCAACTACCGACCAATAACCTGCCTCAGTACTACATGGAAGCTCCTGTCAGGCATCATATCGGTTAAGATGAACAGGCACATGGGTCATCACACTCAAAAAAAAAAACCAAGTTGTCCCTTTTTTAAATCACATTTTCTCATCTTCTTTCAGTCTCTGTAAGCTAAAAGTCAACATTGGCTTAATCTCATGTGAGCGGGGCACAGAAAGGGATTGGCAAGAATACCAGAGGCGCAAAACACCAGCTACTGGTAGACAGAACAGTCAGCCGAGACTGCAAGACCAGACTGACCAACCTGTGCACTGCCTGGATTGATTACAAGAAGGCCTATGACTCAATGCCCCACAGCTGGATACTGGAATGCTTAGAATTGTACAAGATCAACAGGACCCTAAGAGCCTTCATCAGGAACTCAATGGGGATGTGGTGTACAACACTAGAGGCCAACTCCAAGCCCATAGCACAAATCACCATCAAGTGCGGGATCTACCAAGGAGATGCTCTGTCCCCACTGCTGTTCTGCATAGGTCTGAACCCCCTCAGTGAGATCATTAACAAGACTGGCTACGGATACCGACTACGGAACGGAGCAGTTGTCAGCCACCTCCTGTACATGGATGACATCAAGCTGTATGCCAAGAGTGAACGAGACATCGATTCACTGATCCACACTACCAGGCTATACAGCAATGACATTGGAATGTCGTTCGGACTGGAGAAGTGTAGTCGGATGGTAACAAAGAGAGGGAAGGTAGTCAGAACTGAGGGGATTGAACTACCAGAAGGCAACATTGCAGACATAGAGGACAGTTACAAGTACTTGGGGATCCCACAGGCGAATGGGAACCATGAAGAGGCCGCTAGAAAAGCTGCAACCACCAAGTACCTGCAGAGGGTCAGGCAAGTCCTGAGGAGTCAGCTGAATGGTAAGAACAAGATCCGGGCCATCAACACGTACGCCCTGCCCGTGATCAGGTACCCTGCTGGGGTAATAGGCTGGCCAAAGGAGGAGATAGAAGCCACTGACATAAAGACAAGAAAGCTCCTTACCATGCATGGAGGGTTTCACCCCAAGTCCAGCACCCTGAGGCTGTACGCTAAGCGGAAGGAAGGGGGCCGGGGACTGGTGAGTGTCAGCACCACA
>NC_141356.1:1358567-1703567 GCF_057382095.1 Aulonocara sp. 'chitande type north' Nkhata Bay | reverse complement strand
TATTGCAAACTACACAAAAGGCAGCCGCTAAAGCGTTTAAGTTTCAAAATAGAACAAACAAAACAGACTACTAAATTGTCAATTCCACTTAGAAACAAAATATTAATTCTAAAAATAAATCTTAGTTTGTTTTACAGAAGAACAGACAAAACTGACTAACTTTTGTCAATATCAAATAAACAGAACTAAAAGGAAATTCTCAATCTCTCCTTGTTGTATAGCTTAGCTTTTCAAACAGTTTTAACAGTTACTTTAGTCTGACAAAAGCCGAATGACGAATTAGCGCTTCCAGTCAGAGACTGAGGCTACATCCACACGTACACGGGTATTTTTGAAAACGGAGATTTTCCGTTTTCGTTTTAAAAAATAATCCCGTCCACACATAAAGGCAGAAATGAAGGAAAACGCTGCTATGAACATGCCAAAGCAGCAGGTGGCGCTAGATTCCTAACCGTGCAGAAATGTTGGCCAATCAGAAGTCTAGAAGCCTCGGTGGGAAAAAGTAAACAAATCTGGGGCATAGAAGCAGAACCGAGTCGTATGTGTGGACGGACAGTAACTGTGTGTATATGTAAGCATTTAAACACTGCAGAGAGTAAAATTAACAGTAACAGTATTGTAGAAATTCATTTCACCGAAACAATAACGTGGCGCACAGTGTGACGCATGTATTTCCAGACTTGCTTTTGGCACAATTTACAGTGCACGCTACTCTGTTTTTTGTCAGACTTGAAATAGCCGAAATACCTTCACACTACCGAACTTCTATGGCTCTTCCGTTCGACAATCTCTCCGGCATTGGAACCATCATCTGTTTTCTCTTCGGTCACGCTCGGTTGATTTTTCTAGTCTGCACACTCATTTCCTCCATTACGCGCTGGCTCCATTACCCGCTGACTGCTTCCCAAACAAGCACACGTGCGGCTTGGCACTTGTGCTGTACGTAACAAGTCACGTGACGTGACGCTGCGGCTGTGATTGGTTCGGCTCTGCGCTACTTAATTTAGATTGGCTGACCTTTTTTTTTTTTTTTTTTTTTTTTTAAAGAGGACAAGAGCGGCGAGGTCTATCGCGATAGCTTAATTTCTCTATCGAGTAAAAGTTATATCGCGATACATATCGTTATCGTTCTATCGCCCAGCTCTACTGAGAACTAAAAGGAAATTCTCAATCTCTCCTTGTTGTATAGCTTAGCTTTTCAAACAGTTTTAACAGTTACTTTAGTCTGACAAAAGCCGAATGACGAATTAGCGCTTCCAGTCAGAGACTGAGGCTACGTCCACACGTACACGGGTATTTTTGAAAACGGAGATTTTCCCTTTTAAAAAATAATCCTAGGTTCCTAGGTCCACGGTTAGGAATCGCCAATCAGAAGTCTAGAAGCCTCGGTGGGAAAAAGTAAACTAAGCTGGGGCACAGAAGCAGAACAGAGTCGTATGTGTGGAGGGACAGTAACTGTGTGTATATGTAAGCATTTAAACACTGCAGAGAGTAGAATTAATAGTAACAGTATTGTAGAAATTCATTTCACCGAAACAATAACGTGGCGCACAGTGTGACGTCAAAAAATGCGCACACCTTTGACGCTGCGTTTTCTCCGTTTTTCTAGTCCACACGTAAATGCAAAAACTGAGTTTTCAAAAATATCCACCCTGGTGGGAGTTTTTAAAAATCTTCGTTTTCAGTGACCAAAAACGCCGTTTACGTGTGGACGAAAGGTGCAAACGCATAGAAAAATCTGCGTTTTCAAAAATACCCGGGTACGTGTGGACGTAGCCTGAGCATGCACCAGTTTATTGTATTTCCAGACTTGCTTTCGGCACAATTTACAGTGAACGCTACTCTGTTTTTTGTCAGACTTGAAATAGCCGAAATACCTTCACACTACGGAACTTCTATGGCTCTTCCGTTCGACAATCTCTCCGGCATCATCTGTTTTCTCTTCGGTCACGCTCGGTTGATTTTTCTAGTCGGCACACTCATTTCCTCCATTACCCGGGCGGTACGGTGGCTGGCTGCTTCCCAAACAAATACACATGTGCAGCTTGGCACTTGTGCTGTACGTAACAAGTCACGTGACATAACGCTGCGGCTGTGATTGGTTCGGCTCTGCACTACTTAATTTGGTTTGGCTGTGTCTTTTTTTTTGTTTTGTTTTTTTTCTTAAGAGGACAAGAGCGGCGAGGTCTATCGCAATAGTTTAATTTTTCTATCGAGAAAAAGTTATATCGCGATACATATCGTTATCATTCTATCGCCCAGCTCTAGTTTAGGAGTTGAGATTTTTCATGTCCTTGAGTCTGTAGACATAAATTTCATTTTCAGACAGTGAGCACAAAGGTCTGTGAAGATGTCCACGTGCCTGCCAATTTTTTGTGACTATGAGACTTTATATATTATATATTACATTGTAGAGTATAATGAAGGTTTGAGAGACTGGGTATACTAAAGGAGTCACCTTTACGGTGATATAGGGCTGTTCTATATAGGGTTCTATATAGAACCACTCTATGGTTCTCTATAGGGCTGACCTTTCACAATAAAGTTGAAGATCCTGTTGAGATTTTTCAAAATAAACCAAATCGCAGAGTGTTTTCAGATGAGAAGCTAAAAAGAGCCATCAGCTGCTAAGAAAAAAAAAACAAAACCTTAGGACAGGCTTTCCCCTGCACCACGGGGGTAATAAATACTCACAAAGAAAATTGCCTCCGTTTCAACTTATGTAACACTCGATTCTAGGTACACGACGTCCAGCTGAAAAAACTTTGCACAAGTCGAGTTCAAAGAGATTCACAGAATTTACAGAAAATGTAAAATTTTTGTGATAAATATCGTTGTCGGGACGAAAAATGTCTTATATCAGGATATGAGATTTTGGTGATATCGCATAGCCCTACGGTGATATGATATTTACGAGAGGCAAAACAATCAGTATATGAACATTAACACAGTGATAATAAATACACGGCAGCACAGACTGCACGAAAACAAAAGGAAAAGCAGTGCTTTGATTTTTCTAACCTAAAAAAACAAAAACAGAACAAAAAAAAGTTCAGATAGTGAAAAATACATAATACATACAAATAAGCTCTGATATCAAACCACTTGATTTCTCTCATGTTTTACATCTCAATTACTCTTTATACACAGATCAACTTTTTTTTGTCCGAGTATAATACTCATTGACTGTTGTGTTTGCTCTTCTTTAAGGTAAGATAAGGTAGAAAGGTAGGAAGTAAAAAAAACTGGAAAAAACAGACAGGCATCTTCTTAAAGTTCTGACTTTAATCTTTAAAAATCTGTGGTATGAACTGAAGACCAAGGTCCATGTCAGACGACATTAAATCTGCAGGGGTTTGAGAGACTTGTCTGGGAAGTTGAGTTTGGGTTGTTAAAAAACGTGTGAGACATATTGAAAATCACAACAAACAACTGCAGGATGATAACCAGCAAAAGGGTTATGCAACTGACTATTACCAATGGGGGCTAAAAATTTTAATCGTAGTAATTTTTTGGTTTAAGTCTGACATTTACAAGAGAGACTATGTGTAGTAATAATGTTTATATGTTTACATCAAATCTGATCTATAATTTTATCTACTGTAATAATTTTGACCTTCAGTAATCATTAAAAACAACACAATCAAGATAAGACATCAAGATAAAACTATTAATGTGTTATAAATTCATAATGATGTCGAGATTCATCCCCTTTGTTATAAATCCAAAATGCTTTAGATCCTTTATTTCTGATGTTCTTCGGGGTTCTATAATATGCCTCAGATGTTTGCAAATTGCTGCTAATTGCTGGTATTTAATTCTGGCTCTGAGTTTAACCCTGATTAAGACTTAGACTTGATAGGCATTGGTCTCTTTGTAATCACTCAACATGAAGTCAAAGTGCCTCCAGTGATTTTTACCTACTTGCATCCAACAAGAACCATTGGATAATCATCAACAAAAAATTAAAAAAACTTTACTGATGCTTTTCCAGTTCCCTCATTAGCTGAGCAATACAACTTTCAGTGACCCAGCATACTTGAACAGCTCCACGTGGTCTTTATGGTAAAGTAAGATGGAACAACTGTAAAACAATATGGATTTTTGTATCATGAGTTCAGTCACTTCCCATTTCTTAGCCACAAAACAACACACTTTATAATGCAAGCACCAAGTCATTTAGCTCTATAGAGGTTTTGCAGACATGTGATATTAACTTGTTGACCATTTTGGATGTGTAAAACTTCTGAAACAAAATGAAAAACCTGTTAAAAATTATGTAAATGGGACAAACTATAGCAACTATGAGTAAACGAGTCAGTATAGCTCATTTCTGATTAATGACAGTGATACTGAGGTGAATTGTTAGAATTTTCCACTGCTGTGCAGCTGTTAGCTCCTTTTTGCTGCTATTCATGGCTGTTAACGAAACTTCTTTGAAGCCAAATGAACTCTTGTGGTGTGAGAATGTAATCAAACTGGTGATCAGAGTGGAGATAGTTTAAAAGTTTTAGGACACTAGAGTCTAATGTTAGCTGGCATGACGCTAGCTTTTAACATTATGTTGTTGTTTAGCCATCTCATGTCAGCTGTCCAGAGACGACAGCATCGCATGTCTGATCTGCTAAGGATAGCTAATTGCGACAATAACAAAATTAAATTAAATGTGTTTATGTAGAATTTCTTATGTTACAACCCTAAGTTTAGTTGAGGAGAGAGGATGAGGTGGATATGAGAAAGCAAGAGTAGTCCCGGAATAGGCAGCTGAAGAAGATGAGAAAGAAGAAAAAAAAAAAAAACCTAGAAAGATATCACGAAAATATAAATGTAAAAATTTTAAATGGTCAAATATTGCTTGAAACTGACAATGGTGATTTCACAAGGTCAAATAATGTAAGATTGTTATACTATTAATCTGACCTTTTTCCAATTCTGTTATCTGAAACAACAGGATAGTGTTTTAGAAAAAAAAAATCTCTTTCTGTCCTTGATTTTTAATGTACCTAACCACGCAGCATGATATAGGCCTTGTGAGGAGGGGGGAACAATAATTTCTATGTTAAGTACGCATATTGGCCATACATATAACATGATTGTTACCACACATCACGTCCAATATGGTGGACCTCTATAAGATGAGGAAATCAGAGGTGAACATTATGAGCAAATACCATTTCCAAAGCCAATACTCCTTTCTGATATGATATGAGATTCCTCAGCCAAATCAACAGACCTCTATTCAGATTGCCACCAGAATTCAGTGGGTTCTTCCTTTGCCCATATCAATCCACCTTGGACTGCAAATCATAAAAGCAAGCAGGGTTTTTTGTTTGTTTGTTTACACAATATTGCAGAGTCAAAGAGACCAAGAGCACCAAAAACGTAGCTGTTGTAAGGTTCTACCTATTACCTCTTTAGACAAAGTAATAACAGGTGCCATTATAAGAAACGAATCCTAATAAACAGACATTTCAAAATATGCAAATTTTATTAAATAATAAAAGTCAGGATGAAAGACACGCAACCATTAGCAAACGGGTGCCATTAATATGTTAACAATACCAAAGCTTCCTATGGGGCACCCAAACCAACAATGGTAATGAATTTCTCTTTCACCAGTTCTGTAAAAACTCCATCTATGCACTAATGTTCAAACACCAGGTATAGGAGGAGCACGTCGTGCTCCTCCTATACCTGACTATACAATGCTTTAACATGTTCCGTCAAAAGTAACTTTCTGACAAACTCTCTAAAGCTTTATTAAGTTAACTGATGTGAACAAACACGTCCACACTGTTACACTGGCACAGTGAGTTTACTTTGAACATCACACCAGTACTTCCAAACAACTGACAGTGCACCCGGTGGGTTGTGAAGTAAAGCACCCGGGGAGCCGCTAGCTAGCCTACTGACTATCACAACAATTCAGCGAAGAACATAGTACCACATCCAAGCGGGTGATAGTAATTCTGATACTTCAGATAGCCACCGTGTAAACTGTAGTTTTAACGACACATCATACATGACCACCAATATGACAGAAACTGACCGGGAAGGTTAACCGGCTAACTGGCACTTTCCAGCTATTAGCAGACATGGGAGATATGTCAAGTTGCAGCTATAGTAAACATTAGCAAACGCAGGTGTTCAAGAAGAACTTGAACTTGTTTGATCATAAACACACCAATGTCCAAAGACGATGACCCTGGTTTAGGCAGAAAAGGCTACATAAATCCTAGTTGCCAAATACCCTGACTAGGCCATGCTAGTAAGAGCTAACATTAGCGGGCTGAGGTTACAACTCAGCCAGTGTCGTGTTTAGTGTCTGTTGACAGTCAGTGTTTGGCTTGTCAAAACTGAAACTGCTGGTGAAATGGCTTGACAGAGGACTCCGATATTTACCGTGCAATGCTGAAGCCTGAAGAATGGCCCCCGAAGTGCCGTCAATTACTTTAATACTGCCGCGGCTGGTGACGGCCAAGATAGCGTTGAGGGCCGGGTGGTAGGACAGGCTTAGCAGGCCCTCCTCGTCGCAACGCAGGCAACCGTCTCTCAGCACAATCCAGTCTGAGGAGGTGGACGAGCCCGAGCCCGGCGAGGCCGCGGCCGCCATCTTTCCTTATTTCTCCCTTCCCTTCCCTTTTAGGTTTGTAAAGATCCGATGGTAGACGTAATACTGCTAAATCTATAAGACTAAGTCCAAACTGTCACTCCTCTGCCACTGCTGACTCCTTTTGCGGCTTCTTCTCCTCCGGCCGTCACCGCAGCAGTGGCTATTCACCATCAGCGCCGACAAACTCCAGGCTGGGCTTTCTGTCAGTTACACTCTAGGTAAACGGAGCTAGCGTATCTCGGCACCACATCCCGCGATAACGCCGACACCAAACGAGAACATCGGCTGGACAAATCATTAAGAACAACAAAACAGTGGCTCCGCAACAAAAAGTACATTAAATTGGTTATATTTTGGTTCTATGCGTTAACTGAATTTTTACAGTGATCATCGGCTTCAAACACTAAACACAGATGAATTTGATATTTCAAGTGAAAAATGTAAATTAGGGCATCATGGAAAAGCACTGCCCAGAAAAAGAGTTTCCTGCAATATTTTTTTTCAGTTAGAATTGGAATGCAACCTAAGCAGACCTTTTTTTTAACTGCACAGTAATGTGAGAAAACAATTAAACCCTGAAAACTTGCTGGGGTCAACCCGAGAGGAAACTGATTTTATTTTTAAATTCTATGCAACTCTAATAAGTCGTTTGCCAGTATTAAAATTAATTTATGAGGAAATTCCATCACTTGTGCAAGTGCTAGGGCAGATTTTATATTAATTTCTCAATAACAGAAAATGTACAGGACTGTGTAGAGCATAGTCTTTTAATCAATATAAAGATAAGAACTTATAATAACTATATAAATAACTTTATTATCATGGGAAACTGGCAGCGCTGTTGTAAGGAGTGGGATCCTCTCATAATAACAGAATTAAAACAGATAAAATGAATAAAAGCAAGATCATTTTTTTAAAAAATACATAGAACTTAATTCACCTTTTCTTCTAAAACATCTGCTATAGCCAATGATGCACCCTGAAAACTTGGAATCAAAACTACTACAACACAATGACCAAACTGATAGTACTCTCACCATCTGTTTTTTGGGCCTCAGAGAGAATTCACAGTGGGTTCCTGCTTAAAAAATACATCATGGAATTTGCAGTTTAGTTTTCACATTAAGGTGTTAAGTAAATTAAACATATTAAGTAAATCCCTGGACTGTTTTTCTCCACACAAGATAACTTAAGAGGTTACAGTTCTCAATACTTTGCCAACTGACTGATTACATCAGCTTTGTCTCACCAGTCAGCACCGAGCCTAAAGGTCCTGGGCACTAAGTACTTATACAGAGAACATGGATCATTTTCTTTGTGATTTTTCCTTACATGGTGTAAGTGTATGTGAGTTGATATATGAATAATTCATGTACACAACATTCAAAGTAGTTTTGTCAGACTCAACTCTTCTTTGACTTGGACTGACACACCCATCTCTCCAATCCACTATCCTCTGACTTTCCTTTTTGCAAGGAACTTAATGTCCTAAAGATTAAATGGCAATTTTTAAATTTAAGGGGCATATAGACAGGAACTAGGTTTCTATTCTCACTAACATTGGTAAAATAGCACAAGTTATCTCTATATGTTTAAAGTATTCAGGCCACCAAATTATAAAATATAAAGTCAATCTGCAACAGGCAGTGTTGGTCAAGTTACTTGAAAAAAGTAATCAGTAACTAATTACTGATTACTTCCCCCAAAAAGTAATCCCGTTACTTTACTGATTACTTATTTTCAAAAGTAATTAATTACTTAGTTACTTAGTTACTTTTTAAAAACACGATTTACAACCTGAAGAGGTGATAAAGCGATAGATCTTTCAGCCCAATTCTACTTTTTCTGCATAATCCATCATACAAAATGTAATCAAATGGAAAAGTCTCTTTTTTTTAACTTGTTTTATTAGTTTTAATCTTTTAACTTTATGCATCAAGCAAAAATTTAATTATATGCAACATTCTCTGACTTGAATAAATTAGTTTAACATTTAAACCTATTTTCTACACATTCCAGCACATAAAATAAAAAAAAATTTGTGTTTACACTCACTCTTTCAAATAGATGCAAGTAAAACACAGCAGAAAATAAATAAAGTCAAAGACTCAGTGGTCCTGTTGCTCTATTTTCACCTGTAAAGCAGGACTATGGTAGGCGGAGGTTTACCCTGGTGCAGGTGTGCCGTGGTCAGTTGAAGAATCCGCGAGTTTCTCTGTGAATTTCCCATTACGTCGTTGCGCACTCGGTGCTTGTTTGGAAATTTAGGGGGTTTTTTCGCTGTAAAAAGAAGTTTTCTTCCCACGCATGATGGACGCTAATGTTTTTGTCACTTTTTATGGAATCAAACTCAAAGTAACGTCAGTACTTCCACGCTTTAAACGCTGCACGCTCATACTCTCTCCCACAATCGATATGTGATCCATTGTTGATCTGCACACAGCTGTTGTCACGAACAGCGCACTCGCTTACGTCACTGTCGTGAGACATTCTCGCAAAAAATCACGGTTTTAGTAACGCAGTAACGCAGCGTTACTACGGGAAAGTAACGGTAATCTAATTACCGTTTTTGCAATAGTAATCCCTTACTTTACTCGTTACTTGAAAAAAGTAATCAGATTACAGTAACGCGTTACTGCCCATCTCTGGCAACAGGCAAAACTGACCAAAGAACAATTTCAATACGAGACAGATTATCAATCCAAGGAAACTCGATATATAAAACTTAAGCGTCTCGATGAGCTCGAACAACTACTGAAGGTTAGGCGAGCACCTGAAAATGGCCAACCATTATTTGTTAGTCTAATCAAACAGATGTTGGCCATGTTTCTGAGGTCGGTTTTCTCCTTTTTTATGTTGTTATTTCAGTTTTTCTCCTGAAATGAGGTATGAAATGTCTGTGATGCAGCTGATCTGGTCTGTCTTGAGCAGTGTTGGGGAGTAACGGAATACATGTACCGCCGTTACGTATTTAAAATACAAAATATGAGTAACTGTATTCCGTTACAGTTACCGTTTAAAAAGGTGGTATTCAGAATACAGTTACTTTGTTGAAATAAATGGATTACACTGCGGTACTTTCCTGTTTCATTTTGTCGCGGGTCAGGACTGTTTGGGTTTTGTTTGACAGCTACGTTCTGTTGTTCCAGGCGGCAGCATTACGGTTGCCATGGTTACAGGGCGACGCTCTCTCTCTGCGACTGTGTGTTTCCTGGGTGAGAGAGCGCCTTTTCGTTGTTGTTGTTGTTGTGCTAAGCTAACAGGCAGAATGCTACAAGCATAGCTCTAAAGAATGTAGCATCATGGGCAGTGTAGTCCGTGTTGCAGGGAGAATGGACTGCCATACACGTTATGGGTCTGTGAGCGAGGAGGGAGAAAAAGGGGAGTGGAAAGGTACGAGTTGTCATCGAGGAAAAACGGGAGCTGGAAGCATGTAAATATAATAATAACCACTTCAGCCAAGAAGAGAGCCTGACGAGCCCAGTTGTAAGTAAGCTATTAAGACTCGACTGTACACCGTGTTCGTGTTTTCCTCCGAAACAATAAGTTCTGTTGGAGCAGCCTTTCAACGCCTCTCTCTGTCTCTCGCAAGAAAAGTTGACCCACACAACAAAGTAAAGCTATTTTTCGGCTACGAGCCGACAGGGACCCCGCCGTATTAGTCAGAGGTGCCTTTACTACAGTTCGGAGTCGCGGACCTTCAGTAACAGTAATAAATCACACAGCAATAGTACATTCACGTTGTTGTAAAAAGCATGATAATATATTAAGTAATCCAAAGTATTCAGAATACGTTACTGTCATTGAGTAACGTAACGGAATACGTTACAGAATACATTTTGGGGCATGTATTCTGTATTCTGTAATGGAATACATTTTAAAAGTAACCTTCCCAACACTGGTCTTGAGACAGTCCAGGCTGCACTCACCTGCAACAGGTGGAGACTCACCAGAACATTCTCTGAGTGTGTGTGCAGTGTGCGCAAAATTTTCCATGTTTCGATTTCTTTGGGGGAGTGTTTCTCTGGATGTGTGCAGATGTATGTGCATTAATGTGTGCATGCGTGGAGTTCTGACGTTGGCTGGTAGGGTGGACGTCTATGCATAATCACGTGTTTGCAAACATTTCAGTGTTTGGATTTCTTTGGGGCGGTCCATTAATGTAAAGAGCGGTGAGGCGGCCCACTCCCGGTTTTTCCTGCTTTCTTTCTCGCACCTGGAGCGCATCGAAACCTCCTCATGAGGGCTGGCTAGTTTTTGGGAGTGTGTGTGTGTGTATGTGTCTGTACAACTGTGCTTATTGCTTTGTTTATTTCAAACTGATGCGTGTCCTCATCTCTACAGTGCTGCCGTCTCCTGCATCCCGGCATGTTTCTAAGGTACATTTTCTCCTTTTTTATGTTGTTCTTGGGGTTTTTGCCCTCAGATGAGGTCTGAAATTGGGACTATTTAACAGGATTATGACATCACATATATTTAGAATCTTACCACCAATTTGATCCTTTGATCCTTGGATCCATAAATAGGGGTGAGAAGCGATGACTTTTAGTCCATTAATCACAGCATTTATGTTCTCAGAATTGAAACGTTCGCCAGAGAAGTATTTTGAAACATCTGGATCCTTTTGGGAGCAACTGTTTACAGATTCCAACATGTCTCAGAGAAAACCCTACAGATTTTTAAGGTAAGTTTTCTTTCATTTTTCTGTTTTTCTGTTGTTCACTAAAAGAAAAAAGACGCACACAGGCTCACCTCTACACGGCTGCCGTCTCCTCTAACCCTGCATGTTTCTAAGGCAAGTTTTCTCCTTTTTTATGTTGTTCTTTTAGTTTTTGTCCTGAGATGAGGTTTGAAGTGTCTGTGGTGCACCTGGTCTGGTCTGTCTTGAGACAGTCCAGGCGGTAATGGTAAATGGCCTGTATTTATATAGCGCTTTACTAGTCCCTAAGGACCCCAAAGCGCTTTACATATCCAGTCATCCACCCATTCACACACACATTCACACACTGGTGATGGCAAGCTACATTGTAGCCACAGCCACCCTGGGGCGCACTGACAGAGGCGAGGCTGCCGGACACTGGCGCCACCGGGCCCTCTGACCACCACCAGTAGGCAACGGGTGAAGTGTCTTGCCCAAGGACACAACAACCGAGACTGTCCAAGCCAGGGCTCGAACCGGCAACCTTCCGATTACAAGGCGAACTCCCAACTCTTGAGCCACGATGCCACAGTAACAGGTGGAGACTCACAAGGACATACAGATCTCACAAGTTTTGTGTTTCTCAACTCTTCTGTTGAGGGTTTCTCTAAGGAGAGGGCAGTGACGCCTGGTGGAGGTCCACCGATATAAAGGGTGGCCATGTGTGTAACAGTTGGTGAAATGTTATTATTTGACCACTAGGCGGAACTCTTGTAATCAGAATCAGAATCAGAATCAGAATACTTTATTGATCCCTGGGGGAAATTATTTTTTGTTACAGTGCTCCATTTTAAACCAACATTAAGACAAGACAGACAATACGCTAACTAAGAATAGTACAATATATACATATATATACATACATACATACATAAGTCACTTATAAATAAATATTTGGAAAAGAAACATGTGTAGTTGTAGCAGCAAACAGTGTGTTAAGTGGATGCGTTGTACAGGGAGATGGCCACAGGCAGGAATGATTTCCTGTGTCGTTCAGTGGTGCTTTTCGGTAATCTCAGTCTCTCACTGAACGAGCTCCTGTGACTGACCAACATGTCATGGAGTGGGTGGGAGGTGTTATCCAACATTGTCTTTATCTTGGACAGCATCCGCCTCTCCGACACCACCTTGAGGGAGTCCAGCTCCATCCCCACAACATTGCTGGCCTTACGGATCAGTTTATTAAGTCTGTTGGCATCTGCGACCCTCAGCCTGCTCCCCCAGCATGCAACAGCATAGAGGATCGCACTGGCCACCACAGACTCATAGAAAATCCTCAGCATTTTCTGGCAGATGTTGAAGGACCTCAGTCGCCTCAAAAAATAGAGACGACTCTGGCCCTTCCTGTAAAGTGCTGTGGTGTTTTTAGCCCAGTCCAGTTTATTGTCAATGTGTACTCCAAGGTATTTATAGTCCTCCACAATGTCAACACTGACCCCCTGGATTGAAACAGGGGTCAAGTGTTTCCTGGTCTTCCTGAAGTCCACGATCAGTTCCTTGGTCTTTGCCACGTTGAGCTGCAGATGATTCTGCTCACACCACGTGACAAAGGAGTCGACCACAGCCCGGTACTCTGTCTCATCATCCCTGCTGATGCATCCAACCACCGCAGAGTCATCAGAAAACTTCTGAAGATGGCAGGTCTCTGTGCAGTGGCTGAAGTCTGTGGTGTAGAGGGTGAAGAGGAAGGGGGAGAGGACAGTCCCCTGTGGTGCCCCTGTGTTGCTAATCACCTTGTCAGACACACACTGTGGGAGACGTACATATTGTGGTCTTCCTGTCAGGTAATCAACAATCCAGGACACCAGAGAAGCATCCACCTGCATCGCTGCTAACTTATCACCCAGGAGGGTCGGCCTGATGGTGTTGAAAGCACTGGAAAAGTCAAAAAACATGACCCTCACAGTGCTCGCCGGCTGGTCCAGATGGGTGTAGACACGATTGAGCAGGTAGATGATGGCGTCCTCTGTTCCGAGACGAGGCTGATAAGCGAACTGAAGGGGATCCAGATGTGGTCTTACTATGGGTCGCAGCTGGTCCAGGATGAGCCTTTCCAGGGTCTTCATGATGTGGGAGGTCAGTGCCACGGGCCTGTAATCCTGGGGGCCACTGGGACGAGGCGTCTTTGGTACAGGGACGAGGCATGATGTCTTCCACATCACCGGGACCCTCTGCAGACTCAGACTCAGCATAAACAGTTTATGAAAGACTCCACACAGCTGGGGGGCACAGGCCTTGAGGACAAGGGGACTCACTCCGTCTGGTCCAGCAGACTTGCCTGAGTGAAGTCTCCTCATTTGCATCTCAACCTGGTATTGAGTGAAGGTGATGGGTGGGGGAGGGGTGTCAGGAATCTCACAGGAGGCAACATGTGAAGAGAGAGGCTGGCACAGTGGTGTGGCTCTGGATTCCAGGCTGACTACAGGTGAGGTTGTGGGGGTGGGAGCAGACACTGTGGTGTCGAATCTATTGAAAAACAGATTCAACTCGTCGGCTCTATTCTCACCTCCCTCAGCTCCCCTGCTGTTGGTTGGCCTGAATCCAGTGATGGTCTTCATGCCCCTCCACACCTCTCTCATGCTGTTCTGCTGGAGTTTCCACTCCAGCTTCCTCCTGTAATTGTCCTTAGCCTCTCTGATCTTGTCCTTTAGTAATGTAATTAACGCATTTTATTTTGTATGTTTTATTTTTGTGTTGAGCATGTTAACATTTTCCTTTTTTGCCTACCAGATTGGTGTACAGTTAATTTGATACATGGAAAATAACCGGTTAATTTTGTAAGTATAAGGTAAGGGCAGAGGTCACTTCCTGTTTTGGGAAGTAAGGTCAGAGAAGCTGCTCATGGTGACGGTCTAGCCGTGTGAATGTTAAAGAAGAAATGCCTAAGTTCCAATTATACCGGTTTGTCTACTTGCAGGCCAAAGTGGTATGTTTGTTTATATTTTGTGAATTTTATATTGTAATATGTTTTAATGCTGAAATACAATTTTCTTGTACATTTGTATTCACCAGTTCTACGGTGTACCTGTGTATGTTAAGAGAAGCACAGTAAACATCAGTAAAGAAGAACTCTCGTGTCTCTCGTGTATGTGTACAAGCCGGCATAGTAGAACACTACACTGCTCCGGAGAAGGCAATGAGATGGTTGGACCGAAGCTACTAGCAAGAGAAGCTACTAGCAAGAAACGCTACTAGCAAGAGAAGCTTGTCACTACCCGATCCGTACCGGAAACCCGATCGGTACCCCGCATGCGCGAAAGGTTTCTACTTCCGGTCGTAGCGTTTTACGATAGTTATGGGTCAGAGTATCTGTTAAGATGTTAAGAATTTGTTATTCTTAACATCATTATTGCAAACATCTTAAAATGTTTGCAATAATGAAGCATTTCAGTACAATGTAGACAAAAACGAAAAATAAAAAGAAAGTTACGGATCAGGACTCTCCGATCCTTACTGCGCGTGTGTAAAGTCTGAACGTACAAATCGGGTCTACCTGATCCGTACCGCGCATGTGCAGATGTTTTCTTCTTCTTCTGTTCGTTTAATGGCAGTTTACTCCCCAGTGTACGAGGATACCGCCACCTGCTGACCGAGCGAATAAACCCTATTATAAACTGAATTATCGTCATTACAAACGTGTGTTAAATCTGATTTAGCGATAGTCGAGTGTGTTTATGCTTGTCTGTGAGGAGAGGATTGTTGGAATAGTGATGATGATGTGCGCTATCACTGTCAATTGTCAGTAAACACTTAATCTGGCTGATGAATCTACACGTGAGATATTACAAAGTCTGCATTATTAACTCTGTAATTAGGCGCCATTCTTCTTATTTTACGGCGCTGTTGCTCAATCGGGGGACGCTCTCTGTTGAGGAGAAAAGCATGAATTTCTTTGTATACGGATTATCCATTGTTTAAATGTCCCGGGGAGTCGAAAAGGAGGCAGAGCTGTTGAGAAATGCTAGGAGCTAACTGGGCGCTAACGGTATCATTCAAATATATTGAATGTCGCAATGTTGGCAAAGAGAGGAAGTGACGTAAGATTTGCGCATGCGGGGTACCGATCGGGTTTCCGGTACGGATCGGGTAGTGACAAAGCTACTAGCAAGAGACGCTACTAGCAAGAGAAGCTACTAGCAAGAGAAGTATCACATGCTCCAGCAAATGCATTGGATACGTAAAGAAGCAAGCTAACAAGTGAAAGATAATCAAGCAAGCACAAAAGTCCGTGTTTTGGAAGTAACAAAGCACTTGTAAATTGTTATCAAGCCTCAGTTCCATTTGAAATTCAAAGTGACCTTTCATATTAAGGAGCAGCTAAAATCAAGATTTATCAAGTAAATGTTAAAGTCAAGTGAAAATACTATTAAGACAACATGGCAGATGAAAAAGAAGATGCAATACAGCCCACTGAAGAAGAAAGTGCTGATGAAAATTTTCAAAATGATGAAAGTAAAGAGCAGACAAATGGAGAAGAAACTCCACAGTGCTCAGTATTTACTGAAGGTACACAGTCAGAAAGCTTACGCAGAAGCCAGCGCAGACGCACTCTCACTGAAAAAGGACAATCCTTACAAGAAGCCAAGTTTGGTTTTTTTTTGTTTTTTGTTTTTTTTGCCTGTCCCGTTTGGCTCTTTTGCCATCAGAATTGTTGTCTAATAGGCAAAGAAAGATGCCCAACGGATTTACTTTACCAAATTGACCATCCCAGCCTTGCCGTAATGGTCCATTTGATTCACCTTCTATTGTTTCTTTTATTTTCACTTACTGAATACGGGACAGACTTGACTGGGGGAAAGATGGGGAGAAAGAAAGAGGGAAAGAGAAACAGCTGAGAAGAGGGACGGGGGAGAAGGGCAAAAGACAAAAACCAACAGAACGGGCAGAGAAGAAAAAAATGCATATATCAATCACCTGGGTCACCTGCTGACAAAGAAAAAAGAAAACAAGCAGAAGAGAACAAGAGCAACAGAACAAACAACACCACAATGATACATGGGAATACGACAGCAAATACCAAACACTAAACACTACTGTGCAGCACACAAGATCAACAGAACACAGTGCGCCCCGAGGCAGGAGCCAAAAAGGGTGCAGTTTGTGGGTGTGATCACCCGTGTGTACACCTGTGAGCATGGACGCGCTTGTTTTTTGTTTTTTAAAAGGTTCCTTCTTGTAATAATCTGCTAGAGGGTGTGGGGGGGCCACAGCCCCGTCCTCCAGGGCATGAAGCAGGTATGGAGGAGATCAAAACTCCAGACATCCAGAGGCCCCCAGAACACAAGAGACCAAGGAAGACCAACAGAGGGGCAGCCGCGCCACTGTCCCAGAAAGAGCTGAGGAGAGTCCCAGATGAGGGCTCACTCAGCAGCCGCGGAGCAGAAGCCAGGGGCAGTTGCAGTGACACACCCGTGAGCTCCGCCGGCAGCCAGCCGCGCCTGAGTGACCGAGCCCCAGGCCGAGAGGCCGGGGGCACCCCACCTCCGAAGTGGCCCGAGCGAGCCCCAGGCTCCAGGCCCCGATAAGCGGCCGCCAAGGAGTGAGCCGGTGTGTACCTGGACGCCCATCCCCGGACACAGAGAACCACCAACGCACCGATGTCTGAGGGGGTCCGCCACTGGCAGGGGAAGTGGTGGTAGGGGGAGATAGGCCTCCAAACCTTGGAGGGCCTGAGATGTCCCCAGAGAGGTGGCGCCTGACACCCAACCTGACATATAGACACAAGAAGCCAAGTTAAATGACTTGACAAACAATTTTGAGTGAGTTTACAAGAAGTGGAAATACCACATAAACTTATTTAAAAGAATGGTGAAGAGTAAAGACATTGAGTTAATACCTGAAGCTGTAAGTGTTATAGACGCTAGTATGACTGACATCTGTAACATTCATGATGAGATCAGGAAAATACAAAGTCCTGTTATTGAAATGCGCAGAAGATGTGATGTGTGCATGGCTATCAGTGAAACTGCCAGAGCAAAGGCTCGGTGCCTTTTAGAAGAAGATGGTGATCCAAATAGTATACCCTGGCCTGATTCAGAGCCCGTGTATGACAGCAGTTCAACCAGCACTTCTTCAAGGATCACATATAAGTCAAGGTCTATCTCTGGGATGTCAAAGCAATCATCTCTGGTCACACTACAACAAAGACAAGAAGCTGCAGCTGAAGTAGCAGCTACGGAAGAAGTCATTAAAATAATGAAAACACAGCATGAGTGTGAGGAAGAAATCGGAGAACTTGAAGTTGAGGATGCAAGGAAAAGAGCTCAATTTCTAACTGAGAGCACCTCAATAAAGACAAGGTTAAATGAAAAGAGAAAGGAAGTGGAACTATTGAAAGCATTGCAAAAGCGTAATGCAGCACAAGCAAGACTGAAGGTGTATGCTGAAAGTGTGAACAGTGAGGATGAAGACAAGTCTCCTGTTCATTCCCAAGTAAGACAAGATAGTTCCTCCCCGCTAGACTTGTAGTCAAGACCGCCTAATCCGAGACCAAGACAAGACCAAGACCAGAGGGTATCGAGACCAAGACAAGACCAAGACCAGAGGGTATCGAGACAAAGACAAGACCAAGACCAAGTTGAGACGAGACCAAGACCGAGACCGAGTCGAGACCGAGACAAAAAAAGTCTTTAAACAAAGTCGAGCCTGTATCAAGACACAGGGACTAAACCCCAATTCAACCAGACCCAGAACTGATCCGGAATTAAAACAGGACTACAACAGTAACCAAGACAGAACCAGAATCAGAACTAGATGATAGTAGCACTAAAAATCATCATAGACCTGCACTACACTTATTTTTTAATTCTACCAAAGTACAATATTTAGATTGAGAAAAGTTTATATAATTATTTAGCCTTGTTGTGCAAACAAGCCTGCATAACTTAATAAACATAGAATTTGAAAAGTAACAAATGGTATCTAAAAAGAAACACTAGGTACTAGATACATGTTCTGATGAGTTTTGGCAAACAACCATTTGACTAACATGTGTGTCTCACCTGCTCTTGTTCCATCTCTGTTCTGTCGTCATTCTCTCTCTCCCTCTCTGCTCCTCTCTCTCCCTCTCTGTTCCTCTCTCTCCCTCTTTGTGCTGACAATCAAGCCAAACACCAACATCATCAAATATACAGTTGAAACCAGATATTTATGTACTCTTCAGATAAAAACACAAACACGTTTTTAATTGTAACATCAAATCAGACTAAACGTTTATTTTTTTAGATTGATAAATATAAAAAACATATTTGTTAACTTTAAGAGTAAAGAGAGAAACTGTCTGTATTTCTTATTGCAAATGGCACCAAATTGTATTCAAATTGAGCCACACTTATGGAGCTCCACAGTTCTTTTCCTGGTGTTTTGGTTGACATCTCTTGATTTTCCCATGTCAAAGAAACAGGCTCTTTGTTTTGCCTTATATGCATCCACAGGTGTGCCACCAATTTACTCACATGGACTCTACTAACCTATCAGAAGCTTCTTCAGCTCAGAATGGAATCGTCTGGAGTTTTCCTATTAATTAACAATAAACTTAGTGTATATGTACTCCTAAATTTGATGAAAGTGATTAAAATAGACAGCTCCCTCTTTTTATTCTGACATTTAACTAATTCAAAAGATATTTCAACATTTATTTATCTAAAACAGAAGTTTACTCTAAATTGATGTTTAACAGTAAAAAAAAGTTTTTATGTTTTCTCCATAAAGTGTATGTAATATCTGGTTTCAACTGTGAATATACTGCTGTGTATTGAAATTCCTCTTGTTTTGCATAGATATACTAAACAACATCCAAAGCATAATATATAAAATAACATCTACCAGAGTTTTTTCTTTGAAAGAAGCTCCTTATGTCCATTGTTGTGTACATCAGTACAATTTAGAGAGTTTGTTTATCCGTGGAGGGAAACAACTGAAAATATGAAATGTAAGCTAAGACTCTCTAAAAAATCAGCATTGCTGTTCGGCTTTTTATTTATCCATTTGTTGATTCACTCGAAGAGCAAGTAACGCAACCAAGTGATCAGTTTGATATCAATCTTTTGTGATACACCGTCATATATACATTATTAGTTCAGTACGAATGATTTGCTTTGGTACCTGGTCAAACTTAAGCTCTCCTCTGTCTGCAGCAAACTCGCAGGCAGCAGCTTCTCCCCCCTCGCTCACATGGGTGCTGTGCTCAGTCGCCTAGTGCCTGAGCTCGGATCATACCAAAATTAGGGGGAATTTACGACGGTGTCTTTTCAAACATTAGTTGACCGCAAGAATCTGCCAATTCAAGAAAAGCTTTTCTTCCTGAGAAAGTATGTTGGAGGTCCAGCGAAGAAGGCTATTGAAGGACATTTTCTGGTTGGAACAGACACCGCTTATCATGCTGCCTGGGAGATACTCAACGACAGGTTTGGAGATCCCTTTGTGATAGGTAAATCAAATCGTGACAAGATTCAGTCATGGCCAAAAATTAACAACAAAGACACTAAAGATCTACGTGAGTTTGCAGATTTTCTAAGCAGTGTTGAGTCAGCCATACCTTATATTCAAGGTTTACAAGTTTTGCATGATTGCGTGGAAAATCAGAGGATAGCTGCAAAGCTGCCTGATTGGCTAAGTGCACGATGGAACAGAACGGTGACAGAGTTTCAAGATGAACACAGAATGTTCCCAGATTTTAGTCATTTTGTCAAATTCCTGAATAAAGAAGCAAGAATTGCATGTAATACTATTACTTCTCTGCCTGCAATAAAGCCAACTGAACAAGAAAAGCATGCATTCAAAGACAAGCCCAAAAGAAACTACATGCTGAATGCTAAGTCACTTAGTACTACCTCTAGTGAAAGGACAAATCTCACATGTCTCTTTTGTAAGAAACCTGGTCACACGCTTCAGAAATGTCGCAAGATAATGGACAAACCAGTTGAAGAGAGAGTAAAGTTCGTGCAGTCTGAAAAACTGTGATTTGGTTGCCTCAAGACTGGTCATAACTCTAAGAACTGTACTTCCAGAAGTGTGTGTGACAAATGCCAAAAGCCTCACCCAACTTGTCTACATCAAGACAGAGAGAAAAGAGACAAGGAACAAAGAAAGAATAGCCAACAACAATCAAAGACTAACCAGGAGGACTTCCGGTGTGGCGGTAGAGCAGTATGGTTGCATAAGTACAGAGCTCCCGTAAGCCAAGTAGATAAACTCCGCTAAAACACGAATTGAAGCGTGAGACAGAACAACTTTGGAAGATGAGCGGAGGGACAACAAAAGCAAAGAGTAAAAAAACTACGGACACCCAAGGTAAAGACATAAAACATCCGAACAACGAGGACAAGCTAGCACCTGAAGCTAATATGGCCGGGCTTCAAAACGGACTGGATTGTATTAGCAAACAAATTCAATCACTCCAAAATGAATTGAAATCAGACTTCACGACGTTCAAAGAAGAAATTACTGGCCAAATGAGACACGAACTGGCTAAATTCAAAGAAGATATCGACCAGAAGTTTAAGAGCATGACTACAGAACTTAAAGAACAAGAAGGGAAATTAGAAGCTGCGCTGACGCGCACGGAAGAAATGGAGACATGGAGCCATGAGGCCAATCAAACCCTGACAGAACTAATGAGAGAACAAAAAGCGATGATGACCAAATTGGATGACTTGGAACTGCGATCCAGACGTAACAATCTGCGGATCTACGGAATACAAGAGGGAGCCGAATCTAAGGCAGAATCGCTGACCCAGTTTCTGGAAGCCTGGCTCAGAGAGGAGCTTAATATTAACATCACCCTCCAGATTCAACGCGCACACCGAGCATTAACCCCGAAACCGGCAGCGGGTCTCCCCCCAAGGTCAGTCGTTGTCAATTTCCAACAATTCACAACTAAAGAGATGATACTTAAAAAGGCATGGGAAAAGAAAATAGTCACTCTGGACGGAAGCAGGGTTTATTTTGACCACGACTACTCGGCGAGAATGGTGCAAGAACGTAAAGCGTACGTGAATATCAAAAAGATATTAAAGAAAGAAGGCATCCGCTTCCAGACTCCTCTCAGCAAGATGCGAATCCACTGGCCAAATGGAGTGAAAACTTATGGCAACGCGGAGGAGGCTGCTAACGACCTGCAAGCGAGAGGGTACAACGTGGAAAAAGGGATAAACAGCCGGGAGAGAGAGAGCACCGAGGGACGTCTGTCAAGATGAGGACCAAGCAGGTTTTGTCAAAAATAGACAGGCACAAGACAATATTAGAAGGACCCTACACATCATACACCAAATACATAAAGACAAGATACCGGCTGCATTGATAAGTTTAGACGCAGAAAAAGCCTTCGATCGAGTCAGCTGGGACTTCCTGTACCTAACCATGGCAAAGTTCGGGTTCACTACGAAATCAATCCAATGTATTAAATCTCTCTATGACAAACCGACTGCAAGACTAAAAGTTAACGGCTCATTGACAAAGACATTCCAACTAGAGAGAGGAACTAGACAGGGTTGCTGTTTAAGTCCAACCTTATTTGCCTTGTATATTGAGCCATTGGCACAAATGATTAGACAAGACGCCCTAATAACAGGAATAGAAATCAATAGACAAGAGCATGTAATTAGTCTATTTGCTGATGACGTGTTGATAGCCCTCAAAAACCCCACAAACTCTTTTATGCAGCTTACAGAAATGTTAGGAAAATTTGGTACGCTTTCTGGCTACAAAGTAAATATACTTAAAACTCAAGTTCTAATGTTTAATTGTATACCAACTCAAAATCTTAAGGAATGGGAAATAAAGTGGGAGGCAAAAACCCTTAAATATTTAGGTATAAATATAACCAAAAACTATGACAAACTATATCAAAGTAACTATGGACATATAAATAACAGGATAAGGCAGGATATGGAAAGATGGAATACATATCCGTTAGGATTTAGTGACAGGATAAATGTGATAAAGATGAATATCTTACCACGATTGCTATATTTATTCCTCTCTCTTCCGATAAGCATACCTCAAACCCAATTCTCAGAATGGGATAAGTATATATCTAGATTTGTCTGGGAAGGCAAGCGGCCAAGGGTACGATACACTACTTTACAGCTTACTAAGGAGAAAGGAGGAATGTCGCTTCCTAATTTAAAAGAATATTTTCGTGCTGCACAGATACGCCAGATAACATATTGGTGTAGTGATGATTACGGGGCTCTCCACACTCAATGTCCCAATCCAAACAAACATGGGTATGAAAAAGACCCCTGAATACGTAACTAAAGACCAAGATAGGAACCCGATAATATCCTTTACATTAAATGTATGGTATGATACAGTAAGGGAGTTCAGGATTGGCAAAGAGCTTGGTTTGCTAAAATGGATAGCCTTCGATGAAGAATTTAGACCAGGAAAATTGGATCTTGGTTTTAAAAATTGGAATGAAAAGGGAATCACAGCAATTTGTTTATTAATCAAAAAAGGAGAAATTAAAAGTTTTGAAGAATTAAAACGGGAATACAACTTAAAAAACAAGGATTTTTTCAGATACTTACAGGTGAGAGATTACTTTAATAAAAACATAAAAATAGAGGAAGACAAAATCCATCCTATTATAAAAATAATTATACTGGCATATAAAAGTGTTATTCCAAAAACAGTGTCTACCCTATACAAATGTTTGATGGAATCAAGACAGGAATCAACTGTATATGTTAAAGTAAAATGGGAAAGAGAGCTGAGTGAAGAAATCACTGAGGGGGTGTGGTATGAAACATGGAAAGAACATAAGAATACAACTCACTCATTGAGGTGGAGAGAATTCATCTGGAAAAATCAAATTCGCTATTTTATTACACCTAAGATTAAAAATAAACAAACCAATACACAACAACAATGTTGGAGGCTGTGTGGATGGGATGAACCAGACCATACACACATTTTCTGGAAATGCAGAAAAATTCACACTTTCTGGGTTAAAATTCACTCAGCTCTCTGTGATATATTAGGTTATATTATTCCTAGAACCTGCCTTGTTTTGTATCTAGGGTACTTGGAAGGTACTGTAGATGTAAAGGATCGTTACCTGGCTAAGATTCTCCTTTTGGCAGCAAAGAAGGCCATCACCAAAAACTGGCTTAAGACAGAAACACCAGGAAAGCAGCAGTGGGTAGCAATTGTGGAGGACATTATGGAGATGGAGAACCTTACATATAAACTGAAATTAAAGGAAGAACGCTTTTTGAAGGACTGGGGAAAATGGTTGACGTACAACGGAAGGGGAAAAAAGACTGAACTGAATGAAGATGAGCATACAAGAAGAAAAAAAAAAGTGAAATGAACGATGGAAATGTTTGACACCACAGGCATGTTTCCTTTTTTTTTTCTTTTGTTTTACTTTATCTTATTTTTCTAATTATTATTCTATATGTATCTATATTTTTATACATATATATTTGTTTGTTTCTTTTTCTTTCTAATTTCACTGTCTTGAGTTTGTGACTCTCTTTGTATTCTGTTATTCTGAAGAAACTGTATGCGTAATGGACAGGTGAGTTGTTCAAATAAATAAAATAAAAAGTAAAAAAATAAATAAATAAAAAAGACTAACCAGGAAACAGAGGTTTCTGAAGTACAAGAGCAAGTATCTAACCAAGTTACATCCAACAGAGTTGTGCAACAAAAGTCAGAAGGTTGTACTTCCTCAGTTATCCCAGTTTATGTATCAACTGTGGATGAACCAGAGAATGAAAAGTTGGTGTATGCTTTGCTCGATACTCAAAGTGACACCACTTTCATCTTGAAAGACACAGCTCAGTCGCTCAACGCCATGTTAGAGCCAGTTAAACTCAAGATTTCCACTATAACGTCCAAAACAAAAGTTGTTCCAAGCAGCAAGTTAAAGGACTTACAAGTAAGAGGCATTTACTCTGAAACGAGAATCAAACTACCAACAAGCTATAGCAGAGACTACATTCCTGCTAACAGATCACATATTCCCACAAACAAAACAGCAGAGAACTGGTCACATTTGAAACATTTATCAAAGGAGATGGTTCCCAAGCTTGATTGTGAAGTTGGACTACTGATCGAATATAACTGTCCTCAAGCATTGCTCCCTCTAGCGGTGGTCAGTGGTGATCGAGACCAGCCATTTGCACAGAAATCTCTGCTTGGCTGGAGCATCATTGGCTACAGTGACTCTGAAGGTGATTGTGAAGATGAAATAGGAGTAAGCCATCGTGTTATTGTTAGACAAGTCTTGCCAGCTGTAGGACCAGCTCACAAGCTCAAAACAGAAGTTCACTTTGTAAGCAGAAACAAAGTCAAAGAAATACTTACTCCAGCCGAGACACTTAATGTGCTAGAGATGGACTTTGTTGAAAAAAGTGTTGAAGAAGAGTCAATACCAAAAGAAGATGCTAAAGTGAAAGAGATCAGTATCGAAGATCCAGAACTCAAAGTCACAACAGTATTCGCAGTTAAGGCAAAAGAAGAGAAATCCATTTTAGAATGACTGGAAAAATTCTCAGATTGGACGAGAGTTGTGAAAGCAATAGCAAGATTAAGACGACGTGTAAAGTATGCAAAGAACTCAAAGGAAATGTCCAATGAAAGTACTACATTGGAAGAAAGGAAAGAAGCCGAGGAGTTCATCATACGGACAGTTCAAGGAGAAGCATTTGGAAAAGAAATTAAGATCTTAAAGGATAAGGAGGAAGTCAGACCATCTCACTCAAAGCTACTTCAGTTAAGTCCATTCCTTGATCAACACAATATCTTGAGGGTAGGAGGAAGACTTACAACAGCGTCAATCCATCCCAACATCAAACACCCAGCCATTCTGCCAAAGAAACATCATGTGTCGCTCTTGCTCATCAAACATTTTCATGAGAAGACGCATCATCAAGGCCGAGGGATGACAGTAAATGAGATACGCTCCAATGGCATATGGGTAATTGGCTGCAGTACTGAAGTATCGTTATTTATATACAAATGTGTCAAATGTAGAAAGTACAGGAAAGGCAATCAAGAACAAAGGATGGGCAACCAGCCACCAGAAAGACTGGAAGCTACCCCTCCATTAACATACAGCGGTATGGACTGCTTCGGACCATTCTGTGTAAAAGAAGGGGGGAAAGACTTGAAGAGATATGGACTCTTGTTTACATGTATGTGCTCGAGAGCTATACATATAGAAGTTCTAGATGATCTCAGTGCAGACTGTTTTCTCAATGCACTCCATTGTTTCATAGCAATACGGGGCAACGTAGGTCAGCTGCATTGTGATCAAGGCACCAATTTTATCGGTGCAAGAAACGAGCTTCTAACGTAAGCAACTCAAGTGAAGGTCAAAAAGCTGGGAATAACTTTCGTTTTCAACCCACCTGCTTCTAGCCACATGGGAGGAGTCTGGGAGAGGCAGATTCGGACAATAAGAAATGTTCTGAAATCCATTCTTGACCAGTCAGTGTCAGGTTGTTAAAGAGTGGACTCAGGCGCGGAGCTCAGAAATAATGACAGTGCATTTATTTACAGTGCAGCAAGGTGACAACAGTTCAAATGTGCAACAATGGTGATAGTGCGTCCCTCCTTCCGCGTAAGCCCGTGCGTGGTAGTAAGTGCCCGTCTCTCCTCCAAGTGCTTCCTTAGTGTCCGTAAATCCTCTGTCAATCTCTGGGTGAACACACACACACGACAGCAGAATGAGTACGAAGATCAGACAGCACTTCAATAACGTTAGCGACTCGAAAACACTACCAGGCTTAGTGCAATACTCCAGCGCTGTCTGTCGCTCAGCCACACCATTAAGTAGCCCTGCTGAAGATGGTAGTTGATTGGCAGCAGCTGGTGGATTGACTGCAGGTGCGGCAGCTCCGGGCTACAGCACTTCCGGGTCGGAGGTAGCCTGTTGCTAGGTTACCTCCTAACACATCATAGCGGAGCCGGAGGGGAAGACAGGGCGATAGGAGAGACACATACACACGCACACAGATATACACACACTGGCAGGTCGACCGGTCAGGGCGCCGTCAGATCCTGACAGTCAGCTTCAAGATTAGACACTTCATCATTGAGAACATTCATGTATGAACCTATGGCAATAGTGAACAGTCGACCACTGACTGTACAGTCTATCACCGACCCTGTAGGACTGGAGCCGTTGACACCCAACCATATTTTGATGATGAAATCAGCAGTGATCTCACCACCACCTGGAGAATTCGCTAAAGATCTCTACCTCCAGAAAAGATGGAAACGAGTACAATATTTGGCGAATGTATTTTGGACAAGGTGGAGAAAGGAATATCTGTTTAAACCTGCAACAGAGAAGCAAATGGAATAAAAACAGAAGAAATGCAAAAATAAATAACATTGTGTTATTACAAGAAGACTGTCTTCCTTTTTTTTTTTTTTTGGCCTGTCCCGTTTGGCTCTTTTGCCATCAGAATTGTTGTCTAAAGGCAAAGAAAGATGCCCAATGGATTTACTTTACCAAATTGACCATCCCAGCCTTGCCGTAATGGTCCATTTGATTCACCTTTTATTGTTTCTTTTATTTTCACTTACTGAATACGGGACAGACTTGACTGGGGGAAAGAAGGGGAGAAAGAAAGAGGGAAAGAGAAACAGCTGAGAAGAGGGACGGGGGAGAAGGGCAAAAAACAAAAACCAACAGAACGGGCAGAAAAAAAAATGCAGATATCAATCACTTGGATCACCTGCTGAGAAAGAAAAAAGAAAACAAGCAGAAGAGAACAAGAGTAATAGAATAAACAGCATCACAATGATATATGGGAATATGACAGTAAATACTAAATATTAAACATTATTGTGCAGCACATAAGATCAACAGAACACAGTGTGCTTTGAGGTAGGAGCCGAAAAGGGTGTAGTTTGTGGGTGTGATCACCCGTGTGTACACCTGTGAGCATGGACACGCTTGTTTTTTTGTTTTTTTTAAAAGGTTCCTTCATGTAATGATCTGCTAGAGGGTGTGGGGGGGCCACAGCCCCGTCCTCCAGGGCATGAAGCAGGTATGGAGGAGATCAAAACTCCAGACATCCAGAGGCCCCCAGAACACAAGAGACCAAGGAAGACCAACAGAGGGGCAGCCGCGCCACTGTCCCAGAAAGAGCTGAGGAGAGTCCCAGATGAGGGCTCACTCAGCAGCCGCGGAGTAGAAGCCAGGGGCAGTTGCAGTGACGCGCCCGTGAGCTCCGCCGACAGCCAGCCGTGCCTGAGTGACCGAGCCCCAGGCCTAGAGGCCAGGGGCACCCCACCTCCGAAGTGGCCCGAGCGAGCCCCAGGCTCCAGGCCCCGATAAGCGGCCGCCAAGGAGTGAGCCAGTGTGTACCTGGACGCCCATCCCCGGACACAAAAAACCACCAACGCACCGATATCTGAGGGAGTCCGCCACTGGCAGGGGAAGTGGTGGTAGGGGGAGATAGGCCTCCAAACCTTGGAGGGCCTGAGATGTCCCCAGAGAGGTGGCGCCTGACACTCAACCTGACATATAGACACAGAAATACAGGCACACACATATACAAACATCCATTCCCACCCTCATGCTCTCATATGCACTTACTCCACACTCAACCAACGTGGAGACAGAAAAAAAAAACGAGACGCTGTACACACGATCACACTCCCCAAGTGTACTCTACAAACCGGGTCTAGGTACCCTTGCCCCTGGAGGGGGAACTGCACCCAGACCCAGGTGGTGTTACCCTTTTCCCTGCGGTGGGGGGAGGCAGACCGCCCCGACTCCGCAGCAGCAGGGAGGCCCCACACTCCAGACCGCAGTCGGACGGCCAACTCCTCCTCCTAGCCCCCCCGCACCAGCAGGTCGCAGAGAATGGGGGTGAGAGAAGACTCCAAACCTCCCTCCACCCGCTCATTGTAGTGTTGATGCATGTGTGTTCTAAGGTGCAATTAAAACACAGGAGGGCATGGAGCTACCTGCCAGAGAGCAGCAGGTAAGCGCATGGTCCCTCCTGCTAGCCCTCAATGTCTACGTGTATTTAACCTTGAGAGGTGGGCAACGACGCCAGGGGTGGGGTGTACACCCTGATGGTACTTTGGATTCCGTGTATCGTGCCCACCCCCAAGATCCTATATGTATGTGTAATGAGAATGTGAGTAATGTGAATGTCTAAGTTGTGGGATAAAATTGAGGCAGAGGCAGCCAGAAGGGGACAGAGGGGGGGGGGGGGGGGGGGGGGGTAGCCTCCTCTGCACCCTGGTGACATACCCCTACTCCAAGGTCCTGCATGTGTGGGTGGTTGTGGTGGAGCGGGAAGAGGGAGGCAGCTGGAGATGGGGAGGGAAGGAAGGGAGGGGCAAGTGACCCCTCCCTGGGGCCAGCTCCCCCGCTGACCCCAGTAGGCACCCCCATACTCCGCGACCCGCCAGGGAAAGGGGGCCCAGGCCCATCCAGACCGGGGCCCAGTGCAGCAGTGCCCCCCGGCCCCACAGAGCCCGGGACAGTCCACCCAACCCCACCACAGAGAAAACTGCACCCACCCCACCATCCACTCATCTTCCAGACTACATAAGACAATAAACACCCAGGCTGAGATCTTCCTCCACCTCTCCTGTATCTCCCCCTCCTGCAGAGAGAGCTCCCGAGGAGAGGAAAGCTCCTGCAAGATGTGACAATCTCCCCCACCAGTTGAAGAGCCCCCCAGGTGGCTCGATGTACCGGCGGCAACCTGCTCCAGGGCTGGGCCCCCATGCACCCACCCGCCCACAACCCCGGCAACACACCAACCAGGACCCAAGCCCCCGAGGCCCGGCCCGGGCCCCAGCCCAGAGACGGAGCGCCCCCAGAACCTCACGCCCATCCCGGACCCACCCAGGGGCAGCCAGGCTACCAGGTCAGTAACCCACGACCGTCAGCACAGACCCTCCCCTAGCCCCGCTGCACGCAGCCGCGAGGAAACAGTCACCTGAGAGCCAACAGAGCCCCTAACCGGACATGACCGCTACCCCGGGTTGAGCCCCCCAAGGAAGATGCCTCCGGGGAACCCCCCGACGCCCTAAGCCTGTCCCTACCCCCACACCAATCACAACAGTGAAGGCGGGACCAAACTATGACCCCCCACCCCCACTAGGTGATGGAGCTGATCAAAGGAGCCCAGAGCAATTGATCTGATGTGGTGGCAGAGGCTGTATCAAGACTAATGTAATCTAATAGATAATTTCTATATTGGTTAGAATTAAGATTATTTTTATTTTTCCAGTTCATGAGGACTGTTTTCTTGGCTATGCATAGGGCAGTGAAAACCATATGGGCGATATTCTTTTCTGAAGTGACATTATCTAAGCTGCCCAACAAACACACTAAGGGGGAAGTTGGAATGTTACATTTCAGACACTTCGATAAGTCTTCACATATCTCGCGCCAAAACTTCTGAACTGGTGGACAGAACCAAAGAGCGTGGATATAATTGTCCGGTGAATTGGTTTGGCAGTGTGAGCAGTTGTTGGTAGACGTAGAAGAAGACTGTCTTCCAAGAAATCAATGGAAACTCGCCAAAGTTGTGGAAGTCACTCCAGGAGCTGACGGCAGAGTCAGAAAAGTTAAGCTTCTCGTTGGTGACTCTACTAGAGACAATAAGGGGAAGCACACAACTAAGACGATTTTAGAGAGACCCATACATAAGACTATACTTTTACTTGAAGCAGAGTAAAAACTAAACATAATGTTTATTGGTTAACCTTCGCTAAGTTCATTGTTGGGTCAAATTCCTTTAGGATCACACATGCTGTTGCGATAGTGTGATGGTGGGAGTGTAACAGTTGGTGAAATGTTATTATTTGACCACTAGGCGGAACTCTTGTAATGATAATGTAATTAACGCATTTTATTTTGTATGTTTTATTTTTGTGTTGAGCATGTTAACATTTTCCTTTTTTGCCTACCAGATTGGTGTACAGTTAATTTGATACATGGAAAATAACCGGTTAATTTTGTAAGTATAAGGTAAGGGCAGAGGTCACTTCCTGTTTTGGGAAGTAAGGTCAGAGAAGCTGCTCATGGTGACGGTCTAGCCGTGTGAATGTTAAAGAAGAAATAAGTCCTAAGTTCCAATTACACCGGTTTGTCTACTTGCAGGCCAAAGTGGTATGTTTGTTTATATTTTGTGAATTTTATATTCTAATATGCTGAAATATAATTTTCTTGTACATTTGTATTCACCAGTTCTACGGTGTACCTGTGTATGTTAAGAGAAGCACAGTAAACATCAGTAAAGAAGAACTCTCGTGTCTCTCGTGTATGTGTACAAGCCGGCATAATGTGTGTGTATCTGTTAATATCTGGATGTGTGCAGACTTATGTACCTTAGTTTGTACATGTGTGGAGATCTGAGGTTGGCTGGTAGGGTGGACCTCTGCACATAATCACAAGTGTGTGCAAGCATTTCCATCTTAGGATTTCTTGGAATTTGGTTTCTTTGGGGGAGTTTGTCAGAGTTTTACCCCTAATACTGCTGGAGAAACAGAAGCTCACTCAGGAACAAAGTCACACAGAGCTCAGGTTTTCACTCGCGAGAGGGAAGCAGTTGTCTCCAACCCACTTCAACTTGCTTTCCCCCTTCAAGTTGTTTTTATTGGTTACACACATGAACGCACATAAAGCATGTTGCTGTATTACCTATATCTGGTTACAAAGTGTAATTGTGCTGTGAAAGCATGGTTATACAATGTGTGGTTATATGATGGGAGTGCAGCTCTCCCAGATTGTTGTCGGTAGAATCTGTGGTTCTCAGTCACCCAGGTCATTGTAGTTTAACAGTAGCACTGCCAGGCTTCTACCTTTCTACCTTTAAAACCCGGAGAGCAGCCAAATGGCTGGTAGGCTTTTAGCTAAGCTTTAGCTTCAGCCAAGTGGAAGCTAAATTGGCTAGTCATTCATATGTAAATTAGGTTGTTACCTGGGAATTCTGGAGGGAGGGGAGTGGGGGGGTGTGATTGAGGGGGTGGGGGAGCTGCTAAAAGCTGTGAACTTCCTTTTGTGTTCGTCTTGATGCATTCTCAATCATCCAGGGAAATAAATCTCCAAAAGTCACCAACTTGGAGTGTTTCAGTTTGCCATCTTAGGGAGAAATCAACACACATGGGTGTATGTCCTTTGTTGCTGAGATTTATTGATAAAAACAGTACAAAAAACCAACCATTTGTACACATATTTACAAATGGCCTGCTGAGTGGTGCACGGAGCATGTTCATTGGTTCATGGACCTCCCTGAACTAATGGCATTTATTGCAATTGTCATCTTGCGGGGGGTTAACAGGGTTCCATCTCTAAATGACTGCTGGTCAGCAAACCTGGGAAACCCACAGATAATTGGAACTATGGCACGAAACCGCTTCCAAGACATCATGCAACACCTACGCTTTGATGACAAGTCCACCCGCAGTGATCGAGCAAAGACTGATAAGTTCGCTGCAATTTCCAGTGTGTGGGGATCATTTGTCACCAACTGCATCACGTGCTACAACCCTGGTCTACATATCACCGTTGATGAACAGCTTTTCCCATCAAAGACTCGGTGCTGTTTCCTGCAGTATATTGCAAGTAAACCTGACAAGTTTGGGATCAAGTTTTGGGTGGCTTGCGACCTAAAATCCAAGTACATTTGCAATGTCTTCCCATATCTTGGCAAGGACCCCAATCGTCCCACTGGGGAGAGACTTTCTGAAAATGTAGTAATGAGGCTGATGGAACCATCCCTAGACAAGGGCAGAAATGTTACCAAGGACAATTTTTTCACATCGCTTTCACTTGCGCAAAAACTTCTTAGACGGAAAACTACCATCCTCGGCACAGTCAACAAGATTCGCAGGAAAATTCCTCAATCCACTAGACAGACATCTAGACAGACACTCCCTCCAGAATTCCCAGGTAACAACCTAATTTACATATGAATGACTAGCCAATTTAGCTTCCACTTCGCTGAAGCTAAAGCCTAGCTAAAAGCCATTTGGCTGCTCTCCGGGTTTTAAAGGTAGAAAAGCCAAATGGCTGCTCTCCGGGAGTTTAAGTGTTGTTAAGGAGCTTGGAAAGAAAAGCGTCTGGACTTCTTTGAGTTGCCTGAAGACGTTTCACCTCTCACCCGAGAAGCTTCTTCAGTTCTAAGGTCAAATGGTGGAGAGTCCCAAATTTAAACCCAGTGGGAGTTTCCCCCCAGAGAAGGACAAAGGACCCCCTGGTGATCCTCTAATCACATGGGCTGAGGTGTGAAAGTGGGTGTGGGTCCCAATCAGCCGATTGTGAAACCTGGCCCCACCCTATCATGTGATTTCCTGAGGTCAGATGGCCCAGGATGTGAGTGGGCGTTAAAGCGTCTGGGAAGGGATCTCAAAACTGGATTATAGATGGCAGACAGTTGGTGTCGTAAACCACCGCCTCTGTTCAAAGATGGTCGCTCACAGTGGACGTAAATGGCTTCTTTCACTTCAAACCATCTGTCCTCTCTGTCCAAAATGTGAACATTGGCATCCTCGAAATAATGACCTTTGTCCTTTAGATGCAGATGAACTGCTGAGTCTTGTCCCGTGGAGGTGGCTCTTCTATGTTGTGCCATGCGCTTGTGAAGTGGCTGTTTGGTCTCTCCGATGTAGAGGTCTGGGCATTCTCGCCCATGGCTCCCCCGTGTCACCTTTGGCTCTCGGAGGAGGCGGATGCACTTTTTCTCCTCTCCCTTATCTTCCCTGCTTATGTCCTTGTCTAGTCTCGTGTTTTTTTTTGTATTTTTCCTGGAACATTCTCTCACAGTCTGTTCTCTAAAACCCAAAAGAGGAATTATGGATTGGATCAACTGGTCCCTAAATGCAATTGACACCCCTTTCTCAACGAGAAGTTTGGGCTTGGGTGAGCCTGAGTGCTGAAGATATCTACCTGTTCGAAACCATGGTAACAGGTTTCTGGCTGATCGGAGCTGGCTTGGCCCTGACTTATTGAAGAATTAAGAAATGGGGGTTTGAACCGGCTGTTCAAACCCCCACAAGGCTGCCCGCTGGGATTGGAACGATGGGAGAGGCGTGAGTTTCTCAAAATGGGCTCATTGAGTCAGCACGGATAAGATCTTGGAGAGGCCTCCCTACCCCGGATCCAACGCCACCTCCAACGCTTACCTCCCCTCTGATGTGGACATTGGGTCAGTTGGAGGCGCAGTCGAAGATTGCAGCGGTCCCAGATCAGATGTACACACTGGAACTCTTTCCCATGTTGCTGTCTGTGTTTATTGTGCTATGGTGTGTTGATATCTGTGCATTCCTGTATTATCCTTCTGTGTTACACATTTCGATGTTTTTTCCCTCACTACCTAGCTTGACCTGTCTCCCCAATGTGATGTTTGTGTATTGTATGTACAGTCGGCAAGGTCTGTCATCTCGGTTGTGGGCAAAAGACCTGCAACTGACAAATAAAGGCTATCTCATCATCTCATCTCATCTCATGTTTTTGTCTGTAGAAACCCTCGTTGTATTTGAAATATGTAGTGGTGAGGCAGAGGTCTAACAGTGTGCAAATCTGATCGGGTGTGAGGTTGGTCCTGTCTTCCAAGGAGCTGTCTTCTTGTAGTCGTTTTCTGACAGTCTCCACTGCCTCCGTAGTGGGTATGCAAGTGAAGAGGGAGACTACATCAAAGGACACCATGGTTTCACCTGGGTCCAGGGTAAGTTTCTGGACCTTGTCGGTGAAGTCGGTGGAGTTCTTGATGTGATGTGGGGTGTTCCCCACAAGAGGTGCTAGGACGGTAGCAAGGTGTTTCGAGATGTTGTAAGTGGCTGAGTTTATGCTACTGACAATGGGTCTGAGTGGGACACCTTCCTTGTGGATCTTAGGAAGTCCGTAAATGCAGGGTATGGCATCCCCTGGGTAGAGGCGGTGATATGTAAGTAGAATCTGTTCTTCTCAAGGCTGCTTGTTCCCCTTATCAAGGTCCTGCACGTAGTCATATGCGTAGGTTACCTCGATAGCAAACAGAAGCATTCTAGCTTTTTAAATGGCAACCTACAACACATACATTAAACCTAACAGTGTACAACACTAGAGGCCAACTTCATGTCCATAGCACAAGTGACCATCAAGTACGGGATCTACCAAGGAGATGCTCTGTCCCCACTGCTTCTGCATAGGCCCAAACCCCCTCAGTGAGATCATTGACAAGACTGGCTACGGATACCGACTACGGAATGGAGCAGTTGTCAGCCACCTCCTGTACATGGATGACATCAAGCTGTATACCAAGAGTGAACGAGACATCAATTCACTGATCCACACTACCAGGATATACAGCAATGACATCAGAATGTCGTTCGGACTGGAGAAGTGTAGTCAGATGTTAACAAAGAGAGGGAAGGTAGTGGGAACTGAGGGGATTGAACTACCAAAGGGCAACATTGCAGACATTGAGGACAGGTACAAGTACCTGGGGATCCCACAGGCAAATGGAAACCATGAAGAGGCCGCTAAGAAAGCTGCAACCACCAAGTACCTGCAGAGGGTCAGACAAGTCCTGAGGAGTCAGCTGAACAGTAAGAACAAGATCCGGGCTATCAACACCTATGCCCTGCCCGTGATCAGGCTGGGATAATAAACATCAAGACAAGAAAGCCCCTTACCATGCATGCAGGGTTTCACCCCTAGTCTAACACTCTGAGGCTGTACGCTAAGCGGAAGGAAGGAGGCCAGGGACTGGTGAGTGTCAGCACCACAATCCAGGATGAGACAAGGAACATCCACATCTATCTATCTAACTAACTGACTATATATATAAGATAAGATAAGATAAGATAACCTTTATTAGTCCCACACGTGGGAAATTTGTTTTGTCACAGCAGGAGTGGACAGTGCAAAAGTTATGAGGCAAAAATTAGAATATATATAAAAAAAACACCCAGCACGCCCCTGCGGGCGGTTTATCCTTCAAGCTCGGGTCCTCTACCAGAGGCCTGGGAGCTTGAGGGTCCTGCGCAGTATCTTAGCTGTTCCCAGGACTGCGCTCTTCTGGACAGAGATCTCCGATGTTGTTCCTGGGATCTGCTGGAGCCACTCGCCTAGCTTGGGAGTCACCGCACCTAGTGCTCCGATTACCACGGGGACCACCGTTACCTTCACCCTCCACATCCTCTCGAGCTCTTCTCTGAGCCCTTGGTATTTCTCCAGCTTCTCGTGTTCCTTCTTCCTGATATTGCTGTCATTCGGAACCGCTACATCGATCACTACGGCCGTCTTCTTCTGTTTGTCTACCACCACTATGTCCGGTTGGTTAGCCACCACCATTTTGTCCGTCTGTATCTGGAAGTCCCACAGGATCTTAGCTCGGTCATTCTCCACCACCCTTGGGGGCATCTCCCATTTTGACCTCGGGACTTCCAGGTTATACTCGGCACAGATGTTCCTGTACACTATGCCGGCCACTTGGTTATGGCGTTCCATGTATGCCTTGCCTGCTAGCATCTTGCACCCTGCTGTTATGTGCTGGATTGTCTCTGGGGCATCTTTACACAGCCTGCACCTGGGGTCTTGCCTGGTGTGATAGACCCCAGCCTCTATGGATCTTGTGCTCAGAGCTTGTTCTTGTGCTGCCATGATTAGTGCCTCTGTGCTGTCTTTCAGTCCAGCTTTGTCCAGCCACTGGTAGGATTTCTGGATATCAGCCACCTCCTCTATCTGCCGGTGGTACATACCGTGCAGGGGCCTGTCCTTCCATGATGGTTCCTCGTCTCCCTCCTCTTTCTTGGGTTTCTGCTGCCTGAGGTATTCACTGAGCACTCGGTCAGTTGGGGCCATCTTCCTAATGTATTCTTGGATGTTCGTTGTCTCATCCTGGACTGTGGTGCTGACACTCACCAGTCCCCGGCCCCCTTCCTTCCGCTTAGCGTACAGCCTCAGGGTGCTGGATTTGGGGTGAAACCCTCCATGCATGGTAAGGAGCTTTCTTGTCTTTATGTCAGTGGCTTCTATCTCCTCCTTTGGCCAGCCTATTACCCCAGCAGGGTACCTGATCACGGGCAGGGCGTACGTGTTGATGGCCCGGATCTTGTTCTTACCATTCAGCTGACTCCTCAGGACTTGCCTGACCCTCTGCAGGTACTTGGTGGTTGCAGCTTTTCTAGCGGCCTCTTCATGGTTCCCATTCGCCTGTGGGATCCCCAAGTACTTGTAACTGTCCTCTATGTCTGCAATGTTGCCTTCTGGTAGTTCAATCCCCTCAGTTCTGACTACCTTCCCTCTCTTTGTTACCATCCGACTACACTTCTCCAGTCCGAACGACATTCCAATGTCATTGCTGTATAGCCTGGTAGTGTGGATCAGTGAATCGATGTCTCGTTCACTCTTGGCATACAGCTTGATGTCATCCATGTACAGGAGGTGGCTGACAACTGCTCCGTTCTGTAGTCGGTATCCGTAGCCAGTCTTGTTAATGATCTCACTGAGGGGGTTCAGGCCTATGCAGAACAGCAGTGGGGACAGAGCATCTCCTTGGTAGATCCCGCACTTGATGGTGACTTGTGCTATGGGCTTGGAGTTGGCCTCTAGTGTTGTACGCCACATCCCCATTGAGTTCCTGATGAAGGCTCTTAGGGTCCCATTGATCTTGTACAATTCTAGGCATTCCAGTATCCAGCTGTGGGGCATTGAGTCATAGGCCTTCTTGTAATCAATCCAGGCAGTGCACAGGTTGGTCAGTCTGGTCTTGCAGTCTCGGCTGATTGTTCTGTCTACCAGTAGCTGGTGTTTTGCGCCTCTGGTATTCTTGCCAATTCCTTTCTGTGTCCCGCTCATGTATTGACCCATGTGCCTGTTCATCTTAGCCGATATGATGCCTGACAGGAGCTTCCATGTAGTACTGAGGCAGGTTATTGGTCGGTAGTTGGAGGGGACCGGTCCCTTCTTGGGGTCCTTGGGGATCAGGACCGTCCGGCCTTCAGTTAGCCATTCCGGGTGTCTCTCGTTAACTAGCAGCTGGTTCATTTGTGCTGCCAGACGCTCGTGGAGTGCAGTCAGCTTCTTCAGCCAGTAGGCGTGAACCATGTCGGGCCCTGGTGCTGTCCAACTCTTCATACTGGAGACCCTTTCTTGGATATCTGCCACTGTGATGGTTACTGGACCCTGTTCAGGGAGGTCGCTGTGGTCAGCCCTCAGATCCTCTAGCCACTGAGCATTGCCGTTATGGGTTGCATCCTTCTCCCATATGCTCTTCCAGTATTGCTCCGTCTCCGGCCTTGGTGGTGCTGTTCTCTTATTGTTCCCTTGCCACTGAGAGTACACCTTTGCTGGTTCTGTGGAGAACAGCTGGTTTATTCTCCTGCCTTCTATCTCTCTGGTGTACCTCCTCAAGCGGCTGGCCAAGGCTGTGAGTCTTTGCTTGGCAGTTTCCAAGGCCTCAGGTATGGACAGCTTGCTGTATTTCTTAGGCACCTTATTTGTCTTACCTTTCTGCAACTCCGTTAGTTGGCTAACCTCCCTCCGTGCTACTTTGATCTTGCCCTCTAGCCTCCTTCTCCATGGAGGGTACTGCCCCTTGTCGCTGTTCAACTTGTAGCCAAGCATCTCACTGATCACTGTTGCCGTATTGTAGATCAGCTTGTTAGTGTCGGTAATCGTGGTTGTAGGTATTGCCCGTAGTGCTGCATTAACATCATCTAGCAGACCTTCTGAGGGAACTTCACGTAATCTTGGTAACCGGCTACGCGGGATCCAGGTTTCAAGCTTGGCCATGATCCTATTTTTCAGGTCAGTTCCTCTCGCACTCAACGATCCTTCTCCTATCGCACTTGGGGCTATGTACCCAATCTCGGGTGGGGGTGATGATATCTCCCCCCTGACCTGGCGTCCTGATTCCTCCTTGCCGTAGCATTTGTGTTGTACCTCGTCAATCTCTAGCTGTGAGAGCATATATATATATATAAACTGCATTGCATGCTACTTTTGATGTTTAGCAAAGGACAGAAATCACAGAAACATTGTGTTTTCATACTTTTCTCCATTTTTTTTAAAACCACTTCTCTCTGAGCAAAGCACACTAACTGTTAGCTAACATCAGATTTGACTCCACCATAAACCAAATGTTCACAGTAATTAAAAACAAATCAAACAAACAACAGTTTTCACATTACCTTTCCTCATAAAGCGCGGTTGTTCTATCATGCAGGTGTTTTACGCTGGTATCCAACTCATGATTTTGCAACAGACTTGCTGGGTTTTTTGCTCTTCGTACACGGGGCTGCAGTTTGCCTTTACAAAGTTCTTTTGTTACTTGTGCCCACACACTTCTGGAAAAGGCCAGTGTGCATGGATTCATCTGTGTTTGCCATTACACACTTCAGCACCTTTGGCCAGTGAATTTCAGCTTCCTTTTCACATGTAATATACAGCTGGCCAATACGCTCCTCCTCTGATATTTATGAAACAAAACACAGTTGTGGGTACACCTTGGCTTTCTTTCGAGGTTCCCTGGTTTACTACATGAGTCCATGTACCTGGCTTCAAAATGGTGTATTCCCCCTCTTTTTGTGTGTGACTTTATCTGGAATCGCATGTATCAAATGTATCACTGTTCAAATGGGATCCACATTTAAAGTCTTGCAGTCTTCGTTTTGTGAAGGAGAGTCCTTGGTTCAAAAGCATTGTCATTGTCACTGCTGTCTGTGTCAGTGGTTCTGTTTTCATTACTGTAATCCAGAGCAGCCCAAACATTGTGTCTGTTTAATTTGACAGAGGTTTAAAGGGCTTTTGGTGTCATCTTTTCACCAAGTTGTTTGCACAGATTTTGCCACATGTCATCCCATGTTGGAATGTTTCCATTTTTTATGACTGCTTGTTTTGAAGAACAGGGGACTTCAAATACTGCAGTTTTGTCTGCCACTGATTTCTTTGGCATCTGTTAAGCAAAAATAAAAACGGCAATCTAGCACTGCTACAATTTGGTTTTTAACTGTAATTCAGCATCTTTATATAATAAAAATGACTTATTTTAATACACTGCTTTGAAGTAGTGATTTGAAGTATTGATGATTGCTGCCGTTCGTTAAATCTAACTTAAAAATGCTGATTAGATAGCTAGCATATGTTTTCTTCAACTCTTTTTTTCTCTCAAAAGTGAATGCGTGTGATAGCACCCACTGGTGATCACAAACCAAAGACAGGTCGCTAGCTTTGTTTTTTGGTTGTGTTGTACCAATTTTTTCTAAACAAGATCTAGTTCAAAATTCATTTCATCCATGTTAAAATGAATTTAGTCAATATCCACACCTCAACATCTAGTATTTGTAGATAAATCCATGATCTGTACAGATAAATGTGTAACTGTGTCAATCTCACACGTGCCAGTCTATTATTGCCCTATGTGACAATGGCAACAGAAGTGTTATTCTTGCAATACAGCTTGGCCCTTTCAGGTAATATAAGATATGATAAGATAAGACAACCTTTATTAGTCCCACACGTGGGAAATTTGTTTTGTTACAGCAGTGGACAGTGCAAAGTTGCATAGAAAAATTAGAGAAATAAACTGGAATAAGATATCAATAAGATACTGTACACAATAGAATAGAATAAAATAAAATACTATATACAATTGAATGAAATACAGGGTGGGCCATTTATATGGATACACTGTAATAAAATGGGAATGGTTGGTGATATTAAAGTCCTGTTTGTGGCAGATTAGTATATGTGAGGGGGCAAACTCCTCAAGATGGGTGGTGACCATGGTGGCCATTTAGAAGTCGGCCATCTTGGATACAACTTTTGTTTTTTCAATAGGAAGAGGGCCATGTGACACATCAAACTTATTGGTAATGTCACAAGAAAAACAATGGTGTGCTTGGTTTCAACGTAACTTTATTCATTCATGAGTTATTTACAAGTTTCTCTTTGTTCACAGCCATTGACATGTCGAAGAGGTTAACACGTGAGGAGCGGATCGAAATTGTGTTGATATCTGGTGAACGCAGTAATTCATTGCAGCAGATTTCAATGCAACACACCCTACGAGACCACCCATCTCCCATGCTACAGTTAGCAAACTGCTTGCTAAGTTTCATGACAGTTACACAATTACACAGCTGAATTCGCGTTTATTATTATATTTAGAAAATACCACAGTTTTTATCTTTGTCTGTATCATTTTATTTTCTTGTATTTATCCACAACACCTTAAAGGCCGGTCCATCTGACATTAAACTGGTCCGTGATGCAAAAAATGTTGGAGACCGCTGCTGTACAGTACATAATGCGTTTAGCTTGTCGAATTCATATAAATCTTCGATCGCTAGCTGTGTGACTCTGAAGTGCTGTACTGATAGGTTTGTAGCTTGAACCTATTCGCTGGAACGTTGAAGGCAATATAATTACACAGCAAGCAAGACCCGAAGTAGGCAAAGTTCTTCATGTTACTCATGCATGAGGGAGACCTGCCTGGAGCTAAGTGTCGTTCCACCACTTGACCTCCGTCAGACTCTCAGCCAGGTCCCCCATAGCACTCCTTTTATTGTGGTTACATGAATATGGGTCATTAACATATAACATCTTACATAGGTATACATGTGAACAAAGAATACTGTGTATGTGTGTGTGTGTGTGTGCCATACACTTTACACCAGGGACAGTGCTTCCTGTGAGGCCATCTACACCACACAGGGGCCTGTACTGTTGGATGAGGCCATCCACATTACACCAGGGTGTGTGGTGCTGGCCAATACCATCCACATTTCACCAGGGCCACTGTTCTTAGCTTAGGCAATACACATTACACCAAGGACAGTGCTTCCTATGAGGCCATCTTCACCACACCAGTGAGTGTGCTTTTGGCTGATGCGATCCACAATATACAAGGTCTTGTGCTACTGGCCAATACATCCAGATTTCAGCAGTGCCAGTCTTGTTGGATGAGGGAATCCACATTACACCAGGGCCTGTGCTGCTGGCCAATACCATCCACATTTCACCAGGGCCAGTGTCTTTGGATGAGGCCATCCAAATTACACCAGGGCCTGTGCTACTCGCTGATACCATCCAAATTTCACCAGGGCTTGTGTTGTTGGCTGATGGGTTCCACAATACACAAGGGCCTGTGCTACTGGCTGAGGACATTCACATTACACCAGGGCCTGTGGTGCTGGCCAATACCATCCACATTTCACCAGGGCCAGTGCTTCCTGTGATTCCATCATCACCACACCAGGGCCTGTGGGGCTGGCCAATACATCCACATTTAACCAGTGCCTGTACTGTTGGCTTTTTACCATCCACATTACACCAGCGACAGTGCTTCCTGTGAGTTCATCATCACCACTCCAGGGCCTGTGCTACTTGCTGATGCCATCCACATTACACCAGGGCCTGTGGTGCTGACAAATATCATGCACAATTCACCAGGGCCAGTGGTGTTGGCTAAGGCTATTCACATTACACCAGCGTGTGTGGTGCTGACCAATACCATGCACATTTCACCAGGGCCACTGTTCTTGGCTGAGGCCATACACTTTACACCAGCGACAGTGCTTCCTGTGAGGCCATCATCACCACTCCAGGGCATATGCTACTTGCTGATGCCATCCACATTACAATATGGCCTGTGGTGCTGACAAATATCATGCACAATTCACCATGGCCAGTGGTGTTGGCTAAGGCCATGCACAATACACCAGGGCCTGTGGTGCTGGCCAATACCATCCACATTTCACCAGGGCCATTGTTCTTAGTTGAGGCCATACACATTATACCAGGGACAGTGCTTCCTGTGAGGCCATCTTCACCACACCAGGGCCTGTGCTACTGGCTGATGCCATCCACAATACACAATCAATCAATCAATCAATCAATCAATCAATCAATCAATCAATCAATCAATCAATCAATCAATCAATCAATCTTTATTTATAAAGCACTTTTCATACAGAAAAAATGTAGCACAAAGTGCTTTACATAGTTAAAAGCAGCCCACCCCACCCTCCAACTCACTCCCCACACTCTCAATACACTTATATCCCCCCACCCCCACCCACACACACATACACACATGCGCACACTTAAAGAGTAAAAATTGGGCTGGGCTCGCATGAGCCAAGTGAGGAAACACTTTGGCTGATGCCATCCACATTACACCAGGGCCAGTGGTTTTGGTTGAGGACATTCTCATTACACCTGGGCCTGTGGTGCTGAACGATATCATGCACATTTCACCAGATCAAGTGGTGTTGGCTATGGCCATTCACATTACACCAGGGTGTGTTGTGCTGACCAATACCATCCATATTTCACCAGGGACAGTGTTGTTAGAAGAGGCCATCCACATTACATCACGGCCTGTGATGCCGCCTTCTACCATCCACATCACACCAGAGACAGTGCTTCCTGTGAGGCCACATTCACCCCATCAGGGCCTCTGCTGCTCGTTGATGTCATCCACATTACACCTGGGCCTTTGGTGCTGACCGATATCATGCACATTTCACCAGGGCCAGTGGTGTTTGTTATAGCCATTCACATTACACCAGGGTGTGTGGTGCTGACCAATACCATCCATATTTCACCAGGGACAGTGTTGTTAGATGAGGCCATCCACATTACAACAGGGCCTGTGCTACTGGCTGAGGATATTTACATTTCACCAGGGCCTGTGGTCATGGCTGAGGCCAATTACATTTCACCAGGGCCTGTGGTGGTGGCTGATCCCATCCACAATATACAAAGGCCTGTGCTACTGGCTGATGCCATCAACATTACACCAGGGACAGTGCTCCCCATGAAGCCATCTTCACCACACCACTGCCTGCGTTGCTGGCAGAGAGCATCCACATTGCACCAGGGCCTGTGGTGTTGCTGGATGAGGCCATCCACATTACACCAGGGCCTGTGCTACTGGCTGAGGACATTTACATTTCACCAGGGAGTGTTGTCATGGCTGAGGCCAACAACATTTCATCAGGGCCTGTGGTCATGGCTGAGGACATTGACATTACACCAGGGCCTGTGGTGCTGGCCAATACCATCGACATTTCACCAGGGCCAGTGTTGTTGGCTGAGGAAATTCACATTTCACCAGGGACAGTGCTTCCTGTGAGGCCATCATCACCACACCAGGGCCTGTGCTACTGGCTGATACCATCCACATTACACAAGGGCCTGTGCTGCTAGCCTTCCACATTACCCAAGGGCCTGTGTTGCTGGCTGATGCCATTCACAATACTCAAGGACCTGTGCTACTGGCTGATGCCATCTACATTACAGAAGGGCCTGTGGTGCTGGCCAATAACATCGACATTTCACCAAGGCCAGTGTTTTTTGCTGAGGCCATCCACATTACACCAGGGACAGTGCTTCCTGTAAGGCCATCTTCACAACACAAGGGCCTGTGCTGCTGGCTGAAGCCATTCAAATTACACCAGGGCCTCTGGTGCTGGCCAATACCATCCACATTTCACCAGGGCCACTGTTGTTGGCTTAAGCCATCCACATTACACCAGGGCCTGTGCTTCCTGTGAGGCCATCTTTACCCCACCAGGGCCTTTGATGCTCGTTGATGCCATCCACATTAGGGCCTGTGATGCTGGCCGATATCATGCACATTACACTAGGGCCAGTGGTGTAAGCTAAGGCTATCCAGATTACACCTGGGTGTGTGGTGCTTACCAATACCATCCATATTTCACAAGGGCCAGTGTTGTTAGATTATGCCATTCACATTACACCAGGTCCTGTACTGCTGGCTGAGGCCATTCACATTGCAGTAGGGCCTGTGCTGCTGGCTGAGGCCACCTATATTTCACGAGGGCCTGTGTTGATGGCTGATGCGATCCACAGTACACAAGGGCCTGTGCTACTGGCTGAGGACATTCACATTACAACATGGCCTGTTGTGCTGGCCAATATCATCCACATTTCAACAGGTCCAGTGGTGTTGGCTGAGGCCATCCACATTACACAATGGCCTGTGGTGCTGGCCAATACCATCCACATTTCACCGGGGCCTGTGGTGCTGGATGATGCCATAAACATTACACCAGGGCCTGTGCTATTCGTTGATGCCATCCACATTACACCAGGGCCTGTGGTGCTGGCCAATACCATCCACATTTCACCAGGGCCACTGTTTTTGGCTGAGGCCATACACTTTACATCAGGAACAGTGCTTCCTGTGAGGCCATCTTCACCACACCAGGGCCTGTACTTTTGGCTGAGGCCATCCACATTACACCAGGCCCTTTGGTGCTGGCCAATACCATCCACATTACACCAGGGCCAGTGGTGTTGGCTGAGGACATTAACATTACACCAGGGCCTGTGGTGCTGGCTAATACCATCCACATTTCACCAGGGCCAGTGTTGTTGGATGAGGCCATCCAAATTACACCAGGGACAGTGCTTCCTGTGAGGCCATCATCACCACACCAGGGCCTGTGGTGCTTGCTGATACCATCCACATTACACAAGGGCCAGTGCTGCTAGCCTTCCACATAACCCAAGGGCCTGTGTTGCTGGCCGAAACCATCCACATTTCACAAGGGCCAGTGGTGTTGCTGGATGAGGCCAGCCACATTACACCAGTGCATGTGCTACTCGTTGATACCATCCACATTTCACCAGGGCCTGTGTTGCTGGCTGATGCCGTTCACAATACTCAAGGGCCTGTGCTACTGGCTAATGCCATCTACATTACAGCAGGGCCTGTGGTGTTGGCCAATACCATCGACATTTCACCAAGGCCAGTGTTGTTTGCTGAGGCCATCCACATTACACAAGGGTGTGTGGTGCTTACCAATACCATTCATATTTCACAAGGGCCAGTGTTGTTAGATTATGCCATCCACATTACACCAGGTCATGTGCTGCTGGCTGAGGCCATCTACATTGCACCGGGGCCATGGGGTTGGATGAGGACATTAACATTACACCAGGGACTGTGTTGCTGGCTGAGGCCATTCACATTGCAGTAGGGCCTGTGCTGCTGGTTGAGGCCACCTATATTTCACGAGGGCCTGTGTTGATGGCTGATGCCATCCACAATACACCAGGGCCAGTGATTTCTGTGAGGCCATCTTCACTAGACAAGGGTCTGTGCTGCTTGCTGATGCCATCGAAAATACACCAGGGCCAGTGATTCCTGTGAGGCCATCTTCACCAGTCAAGGGCCTGTGCTGCTAGCCATCCAAATTACCCAAGGGCCTGTGGTGCTGGCCGAAAACAACCACATTTAACCACGGCCTGTGGTGTTACTGGATGAGGCCATCCACATTACACCAGGGCCTGTGCTACTCGTTGATACCATCCACATTTCACCAGGGCTTGTGTTGCTAGCTGATGCGATCCACAGTACACAAGGGCCTGTGCTACTGGCTGAGGACATTCACATTACAACATGGCCTGTTGTGCTGGCCAATACCATCCACATTTCACCCGGGCCACTGTTGTTGGCTGTTGCCATCCACATTACACCACTACCAGTGCTTCATGTTAGGCCATCATCACCACACCAGGGCCTGTGGTTCTGGATGAGGCCATCCACATTACACCAGGGCCTGTGCTACTCGTTGATACCATCCACATTTCACCAGGGCTTGTGTTGCTGGCTGATGACATCCACAACACAGAAGGGCCTGTGATACTGGCCAATACAATCCACATTTCACCAGGGCCACTGTTGTTGGCTGAGGCCATACACATAACACCAGGGACAGTGCTTTTGGCTGAGGCCATCATCACCACACCAGGGCCTGTATTGCTGGCTTAGGGCATCCAGATTGCACCAGGGCTAGTGCTCCCTCTGAGGCCAACTTCACGACAGCAGGGCCTGCGCTGCTGTCTGAGGTCATCTACATTTCACCAGGGCCTGTGTTGCTGGCTGATGCAATCCACAATCCACAATGGCCTGTGTTACTGGCTGATGCCATCCCCATTACACCAGGGCAAGTGGTGTCGGCTGAGAACATTCACATTACGCCAGGGCCTGTGGTGTTGGCCAATACCATCCACATTTCACCAGGGCCAGTGTTGTTGGATGAGGCCATTCACATTACACCAGTGCCTGTGGTGCTGGCCAATACCATCCACATTACACCAGGCCCAGTGGTGTTGGCTGAGGACATTCACATTACACCAGGGCCTGTGGTGCTGGCCAATACCATCCACATTTCACCAGGGCCAGTGTTGTTGGATGAGGCCATCCAAATTACACCAGGGACAGTGCTTCCTGTGAGGCCATCATCACCACACAAGGGCCAGTGGTGCTGGCTGATACCATCCACATTACACAAGGGCCAGTGCTGCTAGCCTTCCACATAACCCAAGGGCCTGTGTTGCTGGCCGAAACCATCCACATTTCACAAGGGCCAGTGGTGTTGCTGGCTGATGCCGTTCACAATACTCAAGGGCCTTTGCTACTGGCTGATTCCATCTACATTACAGCAGGGCTTTTGGTGCTGGCCAAAACCATCGACATTTCACCAAGGCCAGTGTTGTTTGCTGAGGCCATGCACATTACACCAGGGACAGTGCTTCCTGTGAGGCCATCTTCACCACACGACGGCCTCTGCTGCTGGCTGAAGCCATTCAAATTACACCAGCACCTCTGGTGCTGGCCAATACCATCCACATTTCACCAGGGCCAGTGTTGTTGGATGAGGCCATCCGCATTACACCAGGGACAGTGCTTCCTGTAAGGCCATCATTCAATTCAATTCAATTCAATTTTATTTATATAGCGCCAAATCACAACAAAAGTCGCCTCAAGGCGCTTCATAGATACAGAGAAAAACCCAACAATCATATGACCCCCTATGAGCAAGCACTTTGGCGACAGTGGGAAGGAAAAACTCCCTTTTAACAGGAAGAAACCTCCGGCAGAACCAGGCTCAGGGAGGGGCGGCCATCTGCTGCGACCGGTTGGGGTGAGAGAAGGAAGACAGGATAAAAGACATGCTGTGGAAGAGAGACAGAGGTTAATAACAGATATGATTCAATGCAGAGAGGTCTGTTAATACATAGTGAGTGAGAAAGGTGACTGGAAAGGAAAAACTCAATGCATCATGGGAATCCCCCGGCAGCCTACGTCTATTGCAGCATAACTAAGGGAGGATTCAGGATCACCTGGTCCAGCCCTAACTATATGCTTTAGCAAAAAGGAAAACTTTTAAGCCTAATCTTGAAAGTAGAGATAGTGTCTGTCTCCCGAATCCAAACTGGAAGCTGGTTCCACAGAAGAGGGGCCTGAAAACTGAAGGCTCTGCCTCCCATTCTACTTTTAAATACTCTAGGAACAACAAGTAGGCCTGCAGAGCGAGAGCGAAGTGCTCTAATAGGGTGATATGGTACTACAAGGTCATTAAGATAAGATGGGGCCTGATTATTTAAGACCTTGTATGTGAGGAGCAGGATTTTGAATTCAATTCTGGATTTAACAGGAAGCCAATGAAGGGAAGCCAAAACAGGAGAAATATGCTCTCTCTTTCTAAAAAGTTCTAGTCCCTGTCAGTACTCTTGCTGCAGCATTTTGGATTAGCTGAAGGCTTTTCAGTGAGTTTTTTGGACATCCTGATAATAATGAATTACAGTAGTCCAGCCTGGAAGTAATAAATGCATGAACTAGTTTTTCAGCGTCACTCTGAGACAGGATATTTCTAATTTTAGTGATGTTGCGCAAATGGAAGAAAGCAGTCTTACATATTTGTTTAATATGTGCATTGAAGGACATGTCCTGGTCAAAAATGACTCCAAGGTTCCTCACAGTGTTACTGGAGGCCAAGGTAATGCCATCCAGAGTAAGAATCTGGTTAGATACCATATTTCTAAGATTTTCAGGGCCGAGTACAATAACCTCAGTTTTATCTGAATTAAGAAGCAGAAAGTTAGCGGCCATCCAGGTCTTTATGTCTTTAAGACATTCCTGCAGTTTAACTAATTGGTGTGTGTTATCTGGCTTCATGGACAGATAGAGCTGGGTGTCATCGGCATAGCAGTGAAAATGTATGCTATGTCTTCTAATGATGCTGCCTAAGGGAAGCATGTATAATGTAAACAGAATTGGTCCTAGCACTGAACCCTGTGGAACTCCATAATTAACCTCAGTGTGTGAAGAGGACTCTCCATTTACATGCACAAATTGGAGTCTATTAGATAGATATGATACAAACCACTGCAGTGCAGTACCTGTAATACCTACAGCATGTTCTAATCGCTCTAATAGGATATTATGGTCAACAGTATCGAATGCTGCGCTAAGGTCTAGCAGGACAAGCACAGAGATGAGTCCACTGTCAGAGGCCATAAGAAGATCATTTGTAACCCTCACTAAAGCTGTTTCTGTGCTGTGATGAGCTCTGAAACCTGACTGAAACTCTTCAAATAAACCATTCCTCTGCAGATGATCTGTTAGCTGTTTGACAACTACTCTTTCAAGGATTTTTGATATGAAAGGAAGGTTGGAGATTGGCCTATAATTAGCTAAGACTGCTGGGTCTAGAGATGGCTTTTTGAGTAAAGGTTTAACTACAGCCAGCTTGAAGGCCTGTGGTACATAGCCGATTATTAGAGATAGGTTGATCATATTTAAGATTGAAGAATTAATTAATGGCAGGACTTCTTTGAGCAGTTTTGTAGGAATGGGGTCTAAAAGACACGTTGAAGGTTTGGAGGAAGTAATTATTGAAGTTAACTCAGAAAGATCAATTGGAGAAAAAGAGTCTAACTTAACATCAATGGTACTAAGAGTAGCTGTAGATAATATTACATCTGTGGGATGATTACTGGTAATTTTTTCTCTAATGATAAAAATTTTATTTGTGAAGAAGTTCATGAAGTCATTACTAGTTAACGTTAAAGGGATGGTTGGCTCAAAAGAGCTCTGACTTTTTGTCAGCCTGGCTACAGTGCTGAAGAGAAACCTGGGGTTGTTCTTATTTTCTTCAATCAGTGATGAATAGTAAGATGTTCTGGCTTTGCGGAGGGCTTTCTTATAAAGCAGCAAACTATTTCTCCAGGCTAAATGATGATCCTCTAAATTTGTGACACGCCATTTCCTCTCCAGATTACGAGTCATCTGCTTTAGGCTACGTGTTTGAGAATTATACCACGGAGTCAAATACTTCTGATTAGAGACCTTAGTTTTCACAGGACTTAGTTTTCACATCATCACCACACCAGGGCCTGTGGTGCTGGATGATGCCATCCACATTACACCAGGGCCTATGGTGCTGGCCAATACCATCCACATTTCACCAGAGCCAGTGTTGTTTGCTCAGGCCATCCACATTACACCACTGCCAGTGCTTCATGTGATGCCATCATCACCAAACCAGGGCCTGTTGTGCTGGCTGAGGCCATCCACATTACACCAGGGCCTGTGCTACTCGTTGATACCAACCACATTTCAGCAGGGCTTGTGTTGCTGGCTGATGCGATCCACAATACACAAGGGCCTGTGCTTCTGGCTGAGGACATTCACATTACACCAGGGCCTGTGGTGCTGGCCAATACCATCCATATTTCACCAAGGCCACTGTTGTTGGCTGAGGCCATACACTTTACACTAGGGACACTGCTTCCTGTGAGGCGATCTTCACCACACCAGGGACTGTAATGTTGGATGAGGCAATCCACATTACACCAGAGCCTGTGCTACTCGATGATACCATCCACATTTCTCCAGGGCTTGTGTTGCTGGCCGATGCGATCCACAGTACACAAGGGCCTGTGCTACTGGCTGAGGACATTCACATTACAACATGGCCTGTTGTGCTGGCCAATACCATCCACATTTCACCAGGGCCACTGTTGTTGGCTGAGGCCATACACTTTACATCAGGGACAGTGCTTCCTGTGAGGCGATCTTCACCACACCAGGGACTGTACTGTTGGATGAGGCCATCCACATTACACCAGGGCCTGTGCTAATCGATGATACCATCCATATTTCACCAGGGATTGTGTTGCCGGCTGATGCGTTCCAGAAAACACAATGGCCCTGAGGATATTCACATTACACCAGGGCCTGTGGTGCTGGCCAATATAATCCACATTTCACCAGGGCCAGTGTTGTTGGCTGAGGCCATACACATTACACCAGGGACAGTGCTTCCTGTGAGACCATCTTCACCACACCAGGGCCTGTACTGTTGGATGAGGCCATCCACATTACACCAGGGCCTGTGGTGCTGGCCAATACCATCCACATTTCACCAGGGCCACTGTTCTTAGCTGAGGCCATACACATTACACCCGGGACAGTGCTGCTCGTTGATGCCATCTACATTACACCTGAGCCTGTGCTGCTGACCAATATCATGCACATTTCACCAGGGCCAGTTGTGTTGGCTGAGGCTATTCACATTACACCAGGGTGTGTGGTGTTGACCAATACCATCCATATTTCACCAGGGCCACTGTTGTTGGCTGAGGCCATACACATTACACCAGGGACAGTGCTTCCTGTGAGGCCATCTTCACCCAAACAGGGCCTCTGCTGCTCGTTGATGCCATCCACATTACACCTGGGCCTCTGGTGCTGACCGATATCATGCACATTTCACCAGAGCCAGTGGTTTTGGCTAAGGCCATTCACATTACACCAGGGTGTGTAGTGCTGACCAATACCATCCATATTTCACCAGCGACAGAGTTGTTAGATGAGGCCATCCACATTACTACAGGGCCTTTGCTACTGGCTGAGAACATTTACATTTCACCAGGTCCTGTGGTCATGGCTGAGGACAACTACATTTGATCAGGGCCTGTGGTCATGGCTGAGGACATTCACATTACACCAGGGCCTGTGCTACTGGCTGAGGCCATCCACATTATACCATGGCATGTGCTCTCTGTGAGGCTATCGTCACCACACCAGGGCCTGTATTGCTGGCTTAGGGCATCCACATTGCACCAGGGCTAGTGCTCCCTCTGAGGCCAACTTCACGACAGCAGGGCCTGCGCTGAGGTCTGAGGCCATCCACATTACACCAGGTACAGTTCTTCCTGTGAGGCCATCTTCATCACACCACTGCCTGCGTTGCTGGCAGAGGCCATCCACATTGCACCTGGGCCAATGCTCCCTGTGAGGCCATATTCACCACACCAGGGCCTGTGCTGCTGCCTGATACCATACACATTTTACCAGGGCCTGTGTTACTGGGTCATGCCATCCACATTACACCAGGGCCTCTGCTGCTCGTTGATGCCATCCACAATGCACCAGGGTGTGTGGTGCTGACCGATACCATCCACATTTCACCAGGACCACTGTTGTTGGCTGAGGCCATAAACTTTACATCAAGGACAGTGATTCCTGTGAGTTCATCTTCACCACACCAGGGCCTGTACTGTTGGATGAGGCCATCCACATTACACCAGGGCCTGTGGTGGGCTCTTTTATCAAGATGGCGCCGAGTATGGCAGCCTCGTCGCGAGCTCTCCCAAGCAACAGCTTTTTTCTGTGTTTAATTTTACCTTTCCTTCATTTTTTCGCGAGTAGCACATGTCTCCTTGTGTACGACCGACAAACCTTACTGGACATAAAAGACGGTCTTTCTTTCTTTTTTTTTTTTTTTTGATGATTTACCGTATTTTATTTTATTTTATTTTATTTTTTTTAATATTTTTATTGAGAGACAAGTGTACAGTAGTTTACAATGACAACACAATCTGTTCCCCTCACATATTTTTTAGTTTTTCTTACATGAACAGACACAATAACACACACACAGGCACACCTACACACACGCTTAAGTAAACAAACAAAACAAAACCTAATAAGAAACCCAAAACAAACACAAACCCCAAAAGGGGGGGAAAAAAAAAAAAAAAAAAAAAAAAAAAGGGGGGGGGGGGGGAAGAGACATGATATTAATCAGCTGGTAGAGCGTTTAATGACTTGCAATAGTCCACGAAGGGGCCCCAGATAGAATAAAATTCTCTGTATTTGCCCTTCGCCACAAGGCCTATCTTTTGCAATTTAAGAGATGACATCACATCTCTAAACCAAAAAGAAACTGAAGGTGGCTTTGAAGATTTCCAAAGGAGTAAGATGCAACGTCTAGCCAAAAGTGATGTAAAGGCTAATATTTTGAAGTGTGTAGGGTCGGTTAGACCAGTGTTGACTGGAAGCCCAAAAACAGCTAGAAAAGGGTCCATGCAGATTTGGGTCCCAAGAGCTTTGGAAAGAATAACTGAATACTGACTCCAGAAGCCATGGAGTCTTGGGCACAGAAAGAACATATGGCCTAAGTCACATGGGGTGGCATGACATCTCTCACACTGATCCATCACTTGTGGGTAAATCTCAGACAGACGAGACTTTGAATAGTAAACCCTGTACAACACCTTGAACTGGATGAGTTGTAACCTGGCACAGGACGTACTATAACGGACATTGGATACTGCTTTCTCCCATTGCTGATCCGAAAAAATTATTCCTAACTCCTGCTCCCAAGCCCCCCTAATTTTAGCAACGGAATGGACATTTAAATCCATAAGTTGTTTATATATTAAAGATATAATTGACTTCTTATTGGGTTTAAGGGATAAGAATTCCTCCCACGGTTGGACATTTGGGAGAAGAGGGTAGGAGGGGAAGAGAGCAGAAGTGCAATGCCGTGCCTGAAAATAACGGAATAGATTGGTAGCCGGAAGATTTGTTTCTGAACACAGGTCTAAAAAAGTTAAGAAAGTGCCATCTTTATAGAGATCCTTAAATGTATTAATACCATGACGCTTCCACTGTACATAGGTACCATCAATGAGGCCAGGAGTAAACAGATGGTTCTGCGTGATGGGCATGTGTACTGACGCAGAGATGTACTTAAAATGACTCCTGAATTGTGACCAGACCCTTAGACTAGACTGTACCACGGGATTTTGGGTGAAATGAGAAGGCTTAAGTGGTAGTGGAGAGAATAATAAAGCTTCTAAGGATGAGGAAGTGCACGACAGGCGTTCCAGTTTGCACCACAGCAGGTCTTGAGATTCAAGCCAATGGGTCAATTTGTGAACATGAGAGGACCAATAGTAAAATAAAAAAAGACGGTCTTTCTTATAACTTTCCGGATTTCAAGTTTTGCAACACGGACGCTCCGTTTGCAGACCCCCCATTCATCTCACCTGAGACGCCTTTGTTCTCTGGCCCTGGAGGCCGCAAACGCCGACGCAGAGGGAGAAGATCTGGCGTTCTGGTTCGACTGGGACGGCGCACTAACAGACCACCGTTACCCAGTTTATTACTGGCTAATGTGCAGTCTCTGGAGAACAAGCTGTGCGAGCTTCGGGCACGGATCTCATTCCAGCGAGAGATGCGGGACTGCTGCGTGATCTGCCTCACAGAAACCTGGCTATTGGACAAGGTACCGGACTCCGCAATACAACTACCGGGGTTCTCCGTGCATCGCGCGGACAGGTCACAGGATCTTACTGGGAAAAGCAGAGGCGGTGGTGTGTGTTTCATGATCAACAACAGCTGGTGTGATTATGCGAACGTGCTCCCGGTCAAATCCTTCTGCTCACCGGACCTGGAGTACCTGATGATTAAGTGCCGGCCATTCTGGCTACCGAGGGAATTTACAGCAGTGATTATTACGGCTGTTTACATTCCCCCACAAGCCGACACTGACCGAGCACTCAGGGAACTGTACAGCGCGATCAGCAGCGAGGAAACCGCACACCCAGAGGCAGCGTTTATCACGACCGGGGACTTTAATAAGGGAAACCTGAAGAAAGTCTCACCCAAACTCCACCAACACATCCATTTTAACACGCGTGGAGACCGGCTACTCGACCACTGCTACACCTCTTTCCGGGATGCGTACAAAGCCCTCCCCCGCGCTCCATTCGGCCAATCAGATCACCGCTCCATCCTGCTCCTGCCCGCCTACAGGCAGAAGCTGAAACAGGAAGCTCCAACCCGGAGGGCGGTGCACTGTTGGACGGACCAATCGGAGTCTGCGCTGCGGGACTGTTTTGATCACGCGGACTGGGAAATGTTTCACGTGGCTGCTAGGGACATTGATGAATACACAGACTCAGTCTGCGGATTTATCAGGAAATGCGTGGAAGATGTCGTCCCATCCAGAACAGTTAAATCCTTCCCAAATCAAAAACCCTGGATTAACGGAGATGTTCGTGCGGCACTGGCGGCACGGAGCACCGCCTTTGCCTCCGCAAACACATCGGACTACAAACACGCACATTACCAACTCCGGAAGACGATCAAAGCAGCCAAACGTGAGTACAGGGACAGGGTGGAGCAACAGTTTGACAACCCTCGGAGTATGTGGCAGGGACTAAACACGATCACAGACTTTAGAGGGAAAACCAGCACACCGCAGACCACGGCCTCTCTGTGTGAGGATCTAAACGTATTCTACGCTAGATTCGACACAGCGAACACCATGAGACCGGACAGTGTGCGCACCGCGGATGACGTCAGTGCGCACACTGTGTCTGAGGAGGATGTGCGGAAGTGCTTCAGGAAGGTGAACGCACGCAAAGCTACTGGTCTGGACAGGATTCCCGGCCGCGTCCTCAAGTCATGCGCGGATCAGCTGGCTGGAGTGTTCACGCACATCTTCAACCTTTCCCTCTCTCTGTCTGTAGTCCCAGCCTGCTTCAAAATGGCCACCATCGTCCCTGTACCCAAATCCTCCACCATCTCCTCATTGAACGACTGGCGACCTGTAGCCCTGACCCCCATCGTAAGCAAATGCTTCGAGAAGCTGGTCAGGGACTTCATCTGCTCTGCACTACCCGACTCTTTCGCCAAGACAATGCGTTTCTCACTGTTACATGCATTTGAATGGGGAACTCGACCGAAACAAAGTATAGGTTTTCATTATGTGAATAACTTGGAAATCTTAGCTCAAACAGCTGCAAAACCTGTTTTCCCAGCACGGAGACCTTGAGTTCTATAATATAAGGCCATAAACATGTTTGTCTGAGTCTTCTATCAAAAGTTACAGCTATTTATATGAAGTTGTACAAAAACGCTTTCTTTCGCCAAGACAGTGCGTTTCTGCCTGTTACATGCATTTGAATGGGGAACTCAACCGAAACAAAGTATAGGTTTTCATTATGTGAATAACTTGGAAATCTTAGCTCAAACAGCTGCAAAACCTATTTGCCCAGCACGGAGACCTTGAGTTCTATAATATAAGGCCATAAACATGTTTGTCTGAGTCTTCTATCAAAAGTTACAGCTATTTATATGAAGTTGTACAAAATAGCTTTCTTTCGCCAAGACAGTGCGTTTCTCACTGTTACATGCATTTGAATGGGGAACTCGACCGAAACAAAGTATAGGTTTTCATTATGTGAATAACTTGGAAATCTTAGCTCAAACAGCTGCAAAACCTGTTTTCCCAGCACGGAGACCTTGAGTTCTATAATATAAGGCCATAAACATGTTTGTCTGAGTCTTCTATCAAAAGTTACAGCTATTTATATGAAGTTGTACAAAAACGCTTTCTTTCGCCAAGACAGTGCGTTTCTCACTGTTACATGCATTTGAAGTGGGAACTCGACCAAAACAAAGTATAGGTTTTCATTATGTGAATAACTTGGAAATCTTAGCTCAAACAGCTGCAAAACCTATTTGCCCAGCACGGAGACCTTGAGTTCTATAAGATAAAGCCATAAACATGTGTATCCGAGTCTTCTATCAAAAGTTACAGCTATTTATATGAAGTTGTACAAAAACGCTTTCTTTCGCCAAGACAGTGCGTTTCTCACTGTTACATGCATTTGAATGGGGAACTCGACCGAAACAAAGTATAAGTTTTCATTATGTGAATAACTTGGAAATCTTAGCTCAAACAGCTGCAAAACCTGTTTTCCCAGCACGGAGACCTTGAGTTCTATAATATAAGGCCATAAACATGTTTGTCTGAGTCTTCTATCAAAAGTTACAGCTATTTATATGAAGTTGTACAAAATAGCTTTCTTTCGCCAAGACAGTGCGTTTCTCACTGTTACATGCATTTGAATAGGGAACTCGACCGAAACAAAGTATAGGTTTTCATTATGTGAATAACTTGGAAATCTTAGCTCAAACAGCTGCAAAACCTGTTTGCCCAGCACGGAGACCTTGAGTTCTATAAGATAAAGCCATAAACATGTGTATCCGAGTCTTCTATCAAAAGTTACAGCTATTTATATGAAGTTGTACAAAAACGCTTTCTTTCGCCAAGACAGTGCGTTTCTCACTGTTACATGCATTTGAATGGGGAACTCGACCGAAACAAAGTATAGGTTTTCATTATGTGAATAACTTGGAAATCTTAGCTCAAACAGCTGCAAAACCTGTTTTCCCAGCACGGGAACCTTGAGTTCTATAAGATAAAGCCATAAACATGTGTATCCGAGTCTTCTATCAAAAGTTACAGCTATTTCTATGAAGTTGTACAAAAACGCTTTCTTTCGCCAAGACAGTGCGTTTCTGCCTGTTACATGCATTTGAATGGGGAACTCGACCGAAACAAAGTATAGGTTTTCATTATGTGAATAACTTGGAAATCTTAGCTCAAACAGCTGCAAAACCTATTTATCCCAGCACGGAGACCTTGAGTTCTATAAGATAAAGCCATAAACATGTTTGTCTGAGTCTTCTATCAAAAGTTACAGCTATTTATATGAAGTTGTACAAAAACGCTTTCTTTCGCCAAGACAGTGCGTTTCTCACTGTTACATGCATTTGAAGTGGGAACTCGACCAAAACAAAGTATAGGTTTTCATTATGTGAATAACTTGGAAATCTTAGCTCAAACAGCTGCAAAACCTATTTGCCCAGCACGGAGACCTTGAGTTCTATAAGATAAAGCCATAAACATGTGTATCCGAGTCTTCTATCAAAAGTTACAGCTATTTATATGAAGTTGTACAAAAACGCTTTCTTTCGCCAAGACAGTGCGTTTCTCACTGTTACATGCATTTGAATGGGGAACTCGACCGAAACAAAGTATAAGTTTTCATTATGTGAATAACTTGGAAATCTTAGCTCAAACAGCTGCAAAACCTGTTTTCCCAGCACGGAGACCTTGAGTTCTATAATATAAGGCCATAAACATGTTTGTCTGAGTCTTCTATCAAAAGTTACAGCTATTTATATGAAGTTGTACAAAATAGCTTTCTTTCGCCAAGACAGTGCGTTTCTCACTGTTACATGCATTTGAATAGGGAACTCGACCGAAACAAAGTATAGGTTTTCATTATGTGAATAACTTGGAAATCTTAGCTCAAACAGCTGCAAAACCTGTTTGCCCAGCACGGAGACCTTGAGTTCTATAAGATAAAGCCATAAACATGTGTATCCGAGTCTTCTATCAAAAGTTACAGCTATTTATATGAAGTTGTACAAAAACGCTTTCTTTCGCCAAGACAGTGCGTTTCTCACTGTTACATGCATTTGAATGGGGAACTCGACCGAAACAAAGTATAGGTTTTCATTATGTGAATAACTTGGAAATCTTAGCTCAAACAGCGGCAAAACCTGTTTGCCCAGCACGGAGACCTTGAGTTCTATAAGATAAAGCCATAAACATGTGTATCAAAGTCTTCTATCAAAAGTTACAGCTATTTCTATGAAGTTGTACAAAAACGCTTTCTTTCGCCAAGACAGTGCGTTTCTGCCTGTTACATGCATTTGAATGGGGAACTCGACCGAAACAAAGTATAGGTTTTCATTATGTGAATAACTTGGAAATCTTAGCTCAAACAGCTGCAAAACCTATTTATCCCAGCACGGAGACCTTGAGTTCTATAAGATAAAGCCATAAACATGTGTATCCGAGTCTTCTATCAAAAGTTACAGCTATTTATATGAAGTTGTACAAAAACGCTTTCTTTCGCCAAGACAGTGCGTTTCTCACTGTTACATGCATTTGAATGGGGAACTCGACCGAAACAAAGTATAAGTTTTCATTATGTGAATAACTTGGAAATCTTAGCTCAAACAGCTGCAAAACCTGTTTGCCCAGCACGGAGACCTTGAGTTCTATAAGATAAAGCCATAAACATGTGTATCCGAGTCTTCTATCAAAAGTTACAGCTATTTCTATGAAGTTGTACAAAAACGCTTTCTTTCGCCAAGACAGTGCGTTTCTCACTGTTACATGCATTTGAATGGGGAACTCGACCGAAACAAAGTATAAGTTTTCATTATGTGAATAACTTGGAAATCTTAGCTCAAACAGCTGCAAAACCTGTTTTCCCAGCACGGAGACCTTGAGTTCTATAATATAAGGCCATAAACATGTTTGTCTGAGTCTTCTATCAAAAGTTACAGCTATTTCTATGAAGTTGTACAAAAACGCTTTCTTTCGCCAAGACAGTGCGTTTCTCACTGTTACATGCATTTGAAGTGGGAACTCGACCAAAACAAAGTATAGGTTTTCATTATGTGAATAACTTGGAAATCTTAGCTCAAACAGCTGCAAAACCTGTTTGCCCAGCACGGAGACCTTGAGTTCTATAAGATAAAGCCATAAACATGTGTATCCGAGTCTTCTATCAAAAGTTACAGCTATTTATATGAAGTTGTACAAAAACGCTTTCTTTCGCCAAGACAGTGCGTTTCTCACTGTTACATGCATTTGAATGGGGAACTCGACCGAAACAAAGTATAAGTTTTCATTATGTGAATAACTTGGAAATCTTAGCTCAAACAGCTGCAAAACCTGTTTGCCCAGCACGGAGACCTTGAGTTCTATAAGATAAAGCCATAAACATGTGTATCCGAGTCTTCTATCAAAAGTTACAGCTATTTCTATGAAGTTGTACAAAAACGCTTTCTTTCGCCAAGACAGTGCGTTTCTCACTGTTACATGCATTTGAATGGGGAACTCGACCGAAACAAAGTATAAGTTTTCATTATGTGAATAACTTGGAAATCTTAGCTCAAACAGCTGCAAAACCTGTTTGCCCAGCACGGAGACCTTGAGTTCTATAAGATAAAGCCATAAACATGTGTATCCGAGTCTTCTATCAAAAGTTACAGCTATTTCTATGAAGTTGTACAAAAACGCTTTCTTTCGCCAAGACAGTGCGTTTCTCACTGTTACATGCATTTGAATGGGGAACTCGACCGAAACAAAGTATAAGTTTTCATTATGTGAATAACTTGGAAATCTTAGCTCAAACAGCTGCAAAACCTGTTTTCCCAGCACGGAGACCTTGAGTTCTATAATATAAGGCCATAAACATGTTTGTCTGAGTCTTCTATCAAAAGTTACAGCTATTTCTATGAAGTTGTACAAAAACGCTTTCTTTCGCCAAGACAGTGCGTTTCTCACTGTTACATGCATTTGAAGTGGGAACTCGACCAAAACAAAGTATAGGTTTTCATTATGTGAATAACTTGGAAATCTTAGCTCAAACAGCTGCAAAACCTATTTGCCCAGCACGGAGACCTTGAGTTCTATAAGATAAAGCCATAAACATGTGTATCCGAGTCTTCTATCAAAAGTTACAGCTATTTATATGAAGTTGTACAAAAACGCTTTCTTTCGCCAAGACAGTGCGTTTCTCACTGTTACATGCATTTGAAGTGGGAACTCGACCAAAACAAAGTATAGGTTTTCATTATGTGAATAACTTGGAAATCTTAGCTCAAACAGCTGCAAAACCTATTTGCCCAGCACGGAGACCTTGAGTTCTATAAGATAAAGCCATAAACATGTGTATCCGAGTCTTCTATCAAAAGTTACAGCTATTTATATGAAGTTGTACAAAAACGCTTTCTTTCGCCAAGACAGTGCGTTTCTCACTGTTACATGCATTTGAATGGGGAACTCGACAGAAAACAAAGTATAGGTTTTCATTATGTGAATAACTTGGAAATCTTAGCACAAACAGCTGCAAAACCTGTTTGCCCAGCACGGAGACCTTGAGTTCTATAAGATAAAGCCATAAACATGTTTGTCTGAGTCTTCTATCAAAAGTTACAGCTATTTATATGAAGTTGTACAAAAACGCTTTCTTTCGCCAAGACAGTGCGTTTCTCACTGTTACATGCATTTGAATGGGGAACTCGACCGAAACAAAGTATAAGTTTTCATTATGTGAATAACTTGGAAATCTTAGCTCAAACAGCTGCAAAACCTGTTTGCCCAGCACGGAGACCTTGAGTTCTATAAGATAAAGCCATAAACATGTTTGTCTGAGTCTTCTATCAAAAGTTACAGCTATTTCTATGAAGTTGTACAAAATAGCTTTCTTTCGCCAAGACAGTGCGTTTCTCACTGTTACATGCATTTGAATGGGGAACTCGACCGAAACAAAGTATAAGTTTTCATTATGTGAATAACTTGGAAATCTTAGCTCAAACAGCTGCAAAACCTGTTTGCCCAGCACGGAGACCTTGAGTTCTATAAGATAAAGCCATAAACATGTGTATCCGAGTCTTCTATCAAAAGTTACAGCTATTTCTATGAAGTTGTACAAAAACGCTTTCTTTCGCCAAGACAGTGCGTTTCTCACTGTTACATGCATTTGAATGGGGAACTCGACCGAAACAAAGTATAAGTTTTCATTATGTGAATAACTTGGAAATCTTAGCTCAAACAGCTGCAAAACCTGTTTTCCCAGCACGGAGACCTTGAGTTCTATAATATAAGGCCATAAACATGTTTGTCTGAGTCTTCTATCAAAAGTTACAGCTATTTCTATGAAGTTGTACAAAAACGCTTTCTTTCGCCAAGACAGTGCGTTTCTCACTGTTACATGCATTTGAAGTGGGAACTCGACCAAAACAAAGTATAGGTTTTCATTATGTGAATAACTTGGAAATCTTAGCTCAAACAGCTGCAAAACCTATTTGCCCAGCACGGAGACCTTGAGTTCTATAAGATAAAGCCATAAACATGTGTATCCGAGTCTTCTATCAAAAGTTACAGCTATTTATATGAAGTTGTACAAAAACGCTTTCTTTCGCCAAGACAGTGCGTTTCTCACTGTTACATGCATTTGAAGTGGGAACTCGACCAAAACAAAGTATAGGTTTTCATTATGTGAATAACTTGGAAATCTTAGCTCAAACAGCTGCAAAACCTATTTGCCCAGCACGGAGACCTTGAGTTCTATAAGATAAAGCCATAAACATGTGTATCCGAGTCTTCTATCAAAAGTTACAGCTATTTATATGAAGTTGTACAAAAACGCTTTCTTTCGCCAAGACAGTGCGTTTCTCACTGTTACATGCATTTGAATGGGGAACTCGACAGAAAACAAAGTATAGGTTTTCATTATGTGAATAACTTGGAAATCTTAGCACAAACAGCTGCAAAACCTGTTTGCCCAGCACGGAGACCTTGAGTTCTATAAGATAAAGCCATAAACATGTTTGTCTGAGTCTTCTATCAAAAGTTACAGCTATTTCTATGAAGTTGTACAAAAACGCTTTCTTTCGCCAAGACAGTGCGTTTCTCACTGTTACATGCATTTGAATGGGGAACTCGACCGAAACAAAGTATAAGTTTTCATTATGTGAATAACTTGGAAATCTTAGCTCAAACAGCTGCAAAACCTGTTTGCCCAGCACGGAGACCTTGAGTTCTATAAGATAAAGCCATAAACATGTTTGTCTGAGTCTTCTATCAAAAGTTACAGCTATTTATATGAAGTTGTACAAAATAGCTTTCTTTCGCCAAGACAGTGCGTTTCTCACTGTTACATGCATTTGAATGGGGAACTCGACCGAAACAAAGTATAAGTTTTCATTATGTGAATAACTTGGAAATCTTAGCTCAAACAGCTGCAAAACCTGTTTTCCCAGCACGGGAACCTTGAGTTCTATAAGATAAAGCCATAAACATGTGTATCCGAGTCTTCTATCAAAAGTTACAGCTATTTCTATGAAGTTGTACAAAAACGCTTTCTTTCGCCAAGACAGTGCGTTTCTCACTGTTACATGCATTTTGAATGGGGAACTCGACCGAAACAAAGTATAGGTTTTCATTATGTGAATAACTTGGAAATCTTAGCTCAAACAGCTGCAAAACCTGTTTTCCCAGCACGGGAACCTTGAGTTCTATAAGATAAAGCCATAAACATGTGTATCCAAGTCTTCTATCAAAAGTTACAGCTATTCATATGAAGTTGTACAAAAACGCTTTCTTTCGCCAAGACAGTGCGTTTCTCACTGTTACATGCATTTGAATGGGGAACTCGACCGAAACAAAGTATAAGTTTTCATTATGTGAATAACTTGGAAATCTTAGCTCAAACAGCTGCAAAACCTGTTTTCCCAGCACGGAGACCTTGAGTTCTATAAGATAAAGCCATAAACATGTGTATCCGAGTCTTCTATCAAAAGTTACAGCTATTTCTATGAAGTTGTACAAAAACGCTTTCTTTCGCCAAGACAGTGCGTTTCTCACTGTTACATGCATTTGAATGGGGAACTCGACCGAAACAAAGTATAAGTTTTCATTATGTGAATAACTTGGAAATCTTAGCTCAAACAGCTGCAAAACCTGTTTTCCCAGCACGGAGACCTTGAGTTCTATAATATAAGGCCATAAACATGTTTGTCTGAGTCTTCTATCAAAAGTTACAGCTATTTCTATGAAGTTGTACAAAAACGCTTTCTTTCGCCAAGACAGTGCGTTTCTCACTGTTACATGCATTTTGAATGGGGAACTCGACCGAAACAAAGTATAGGTTTTCATTATGTGAATAACTTGGAAATCTTAGCTCAAACAGCTGCAAAACCTGTTTGCCCAGCACGGAGACCTTGAGTTCTATAAGATAAAGCCATAAACATGTTTGTCTGAGTCTTCTATCAAAAGTTACAGCTATTTATATGAAGTTGTACAAAAACGCTTTCTTTCGCCAAGACAGTGCGTTTCTCACTGTTACATGCATTTGAATGGGGAACTCGACCGAAACAAAGTATAAGTTTTCATTATGTGAATAACTTGGAAATCTTAGCTCAAACAGCTGCAAAACCTGTTTGCCCAGCACGGAGACCTTGAGTTCTATAAGATAAAGCCATAAACATGTTTGTCTGAGTCTTCTATCAAAAGTTACAGCTATTTATATGAAGTTGTACAAAATAGCTTTCTTTCGCCAAGACAGTGCGTTTCTCACTGTTATATGCATTTGAATGGGGAACTCGACCGAAACAAAGTATAAGTTTTCATTATGTGAATAACTTGGAAATCTTAGCTCAAACAGCTGCAAAACCTGTTTTCCCAGCACGGGAACCTTGAGTTCTATAAGATAAAGCCATAAACATGTGTATCCGAGTCTTCTATCAAAAGTTACAGCTATTTCTATGAAGTTGTACAAAAACGCTTTCTTTCGCCAAGACAGTGCGTTTCTCACTGTTACATGCATTTTGAATGGGGAACTCGACCGAAACAAAGTATAGGTTTTCATTATGTGAATAACTTGGAAATCTTAGCTCAAACAGCTGCAAAACCTGTTTGCCCAGCACGGGATCCTTGAGTTCTATAAGATAAAGCCATAAACATGTGTATCCGAGTCTTCTATCAAAAGTTACAGCTATTCATATGAAGTTGTACAAAAACGCTTTCTTTCGCCAAGACAGTGCGTTTCTCACTGTTACATGCATTTGAATGGGGAACTCGACCGAAACAAAGTATAAGTTTTCATTATGTGAATAACTTGGAAATCTTAGCTCAAACAGCTGCAAAACCTGTTTTCCCAGCACGGAGACCTTGAGTTCTATAAGATAAAGCCATAAACATGTGTATCCGAGTCTTCTATCAAAAGTTACAGCTATTTCTATGAAGTTGTACAAAAACGCTTTCTTTCGCCAAGACAGTGCGTTTCTCACTGTTACATGCATTTGAATGGGGAACTCGACCGAAACAAAGTATAAGTTTTCATTATGTGAATAACTTGGAAATCTTAGCTCAAACAGCTGCAAAACCTGTTTTCCCAGCACGGAGACCTTGAGTTCTATAATATAAGGCCATAAACATGTTTGTCTGAGTCTTCTATCAAAAGTTACAGCTATTTCTATGAAGTTGTACAAAAACGCTTTCTTTCGCCAAGACAGTGCGTTTCTCACTGTTACATGCATTTTGAATGGGGAACTCGACCGAAACAAAGTATAGGTTTTCATTATGTGAATAACTTGGAAATCTTAGCTCAAACAGCTGCAAAACCTGTTTGCCCAGCACGGAGACCTTGAGTTCTATAAGATAAAGCCATAAACATGTTTGTCTGAGTCTTCTATCAAAAGTTACAGCTATTTATATGAAGTTGTACAAAAACGCTTTCTTTCGCCAAGACAGTGCGTTTCTCACTGTTACATGCATTTGAATGGGGAACTCGACCGAAACAAAGTATAAGTTTTCATTATGTGAATAACTTGGAAATCTTAGCTCAAACAGCTGCAAAACCTGTTTGCCCAGCACGGAGACCTTGAGTTCTATAAGATAAAGCCATAAACATGTTTGTCTGAGTCTTCTATCAAAAGTTACAGCTATTTATATGAAGTTGTACAAAATAGCTTTCTTTCGCCAAGACAGTGCGTTTCTCACTGTTATATGCATTTGAATGGGGAACTCGACCGAAACAAAGTATAAGTTTTCATTATGTGAATAACTTGGAAATCTTAGCTCAAACAGCTGCAAAACCTGTTTTCCCAGCACGGGAACCTTGAGTTCTATAAGATAAAGCCATAAACATGTGTATCCGAGTCTTCTATCAAAAGTTACAGCTATTTCTATGAAGTTGTACAAAAACGCTTTCTTTCGCCAAGACAGTGCGTTTCTCACTGTTACATGCATTTTGAATGGGGAACTCGACCGAAACAAAGTATAGGTTTTCATTATGTGAATAACTTGGAAATCTTAGCTCAAACAGCTGCAAAACCTGTTTTCCCAGCACGGAGACCTTGAGTTCTATAAGATAAAGCCATAAACATGTGTATCCGAGTCTTCTATCAAAAGTTACAGCTATTTCTATGAAGTTGTACAAAAACGCTTTCTTTCGCCAAGACAGTGCGTTTCTCACTGTTACATGCATTTGAATGGGGAACTCGACCGAAACAAAGTATAAGTTTTCATTATGTGAATAACTTGGAAATCTTAGCTCAAACAGCTGCAAAACCTGTTTTCCCAGCACGGAGACCTTGAGTTCTATAATATAAGGCCATAAACATGTTTGTCTGAGTCTTCTATCAAAAGTTACAGCTATTTCTATGAAGTTGTACAAAAACGCTTTCTTTCGCCAAGACAGTGCGTTTCTCACTGTTACATGCATTTTGAATGGGGAACTCGACCGAAACAAAGTATAGGTTTTCATTATGTGAATAACTTGGAAATCTTAGCTCAAACAGCTGCAAAACCTGTTTGCCCAGCACAGAGACCTTGAGTTCTATAAGATAAAGCCATAAACATGTGTATCCGAGTCTTCTATCAAAAGTTACAGCTATTTCTATGAAGTTGTACAAAAACGCTTTCTTTCGCCAAGACAGTGCGTTTCTCACTGTTACATGCATTTTGAATGGGGAACTCGACCGAAACAAAGTATAGGTTTTCATTATGTGAATAACTTGGAAATCTTAGCTCAAACAGCTGCAAAACCTGTTTGCCCAGCACGGGAACCTTGAGTTCTATAAGATAAAGCCATAAACATGTGTATCCGAGTCTTCTATCAAAAGTTACAGCTATTCATATGAAGTTGTACAAAAACGCTTTCTTTCGCCAAGACAGTGCGTTTCTCACTGTTACATGCATTTGAATGGGGAACTCGACCGAAACAAAGTATAAGTTTTCATTATGTGAATAACTTGGAAATCTTAGCTCAAACAGCTGCAAAACCTGTTTTCCCAGCACGGGAACCTTGAGTTCTATAAGATAAAGCCATAAACATGTGTATCAGAGTTTTCTATCAAAAGTTACAGCTATTCATATGAAGTTGTACAAAAACGCTTTCTTTCGCCAAGACAGTGCGTTTCTCACTGTTACATGCATTTGAATGGGGAACTCGACCGAAACAAAGTATAAGTTTTCATTATGTGAATAACTTGGAAATCTTAGCTCAAACAGCTGCAAAACCTGTTTGCCCAGCACGGAGACCTTGAGTTCTATAAGATAAAGCCATAAACATGTGTATCCGAGTCTTCTATCAAAAGTTACAGGTATTTCTATGAAGTTGTACAAAAACGCTTTCTTTCGCCAAGACAGTGCGTTTCTCACTGTTACATGCATTTGAATGGGGAACTCGACCGAAACAAAGTATAAGTTTTCATTATGTGAATAACTTGGAAATATTAGCTCAAACAGCTGCAAAACCTGTTTTCCCAGCACGGAGACCTTGAGTTCTATAATATAAGGCCATAAACATGTTTGTCTGAGTCTTCTATCAAAAGTTACAGCTATTTCTATGAAGTTGTACAAAAACGTTTTCTTTCGCCAAGACAGTGTGTTTCTCACTGTTACATGCATTTTGAATGGGGAACTCGACCGAAACAAAGTATAGGTTTTCATTATGTGAATAACTTGGAAATCTTAGCTCAAACAGCTGCAAAACCTGTTTGCCCAGCACGGAGACCTTGAGTTCTATAAGATAAAGCCATAAACATGTGTATCCGAGTCTTCTATCAAAAGTTACAGCTATTTATATGAAGTTGTACAAAAACGCTTTCTTTCGCCAAGACAGTGCGTTTCTCACTGTTACATGCATTTGAATGGGGAACTCGACCGAAACAAAGTATAAGTTTTCATTATGTGAATAACTTGGAAATATTAGCTCAAACAGCTGCAAAACCTGTTTTCCCAGCACGGAGACCTTGAGTTCTATAATATAAGGCCATAAACATGTTTGTCTGAGTCTTCTATCAAAAGTTACAGCTATTTCTATGAAGTTGTACAAAATAGCTTTCTTTCGCCAAGACAGTGTGTTTCTCACTGTTACATGCATTTTGAATGGGGAACTCGACCGAAACAAAGTATAGGTTTTCATTATGTGAATAACTTGGAAATCTTAGCTCAAACAGCTGCAAAACCTGTTTGCCCAGCACGGAGACCTTGAGTTCTATAAGATAAAGCCATAAACATGTGTATCCGAGTCTTCTATCAAAAGTTACAGCTATTTATATGAAGTTGTACAAAAACGCTTTCTTTCGCCAAGACAGTGCGTTTCTCACTGTTACATGCATTTGAATGGGGAACTCGACCGAAACAAAGTATAGGTTTTCATTATGTGAATAACTTGGAAATCTTAGCTCAAACAGCTGCAAAACCTGTTTGCCCAGCACGGAGACCTTGAGTTCTATAAGATAAAGCCATAAACATGTGTATCCGAGTCTTCTATCAAAAGTTACAGCTATTTCTATGAAGTTGTACAAAAACGCTTTCTTTCGCCAAGACAGTGCGTTTCTGCCTGTTACATGCATTTGAATGGGGAACTCGACCGAAACAAAGTATAAGTTTTCAATATGTGAATAACTTGGAAATCTTAGCTCAAACAGCTGCAAAACCTGTTTTCCCAGCACGGGAACCTTGAGTTCTATAAGATAAAGCCATAAACATGTGTATCCGAGTCTTCTATCAAAAGTTACAGCTATTCATATGAAGTTGTACAAAAACGCTTTCTTTCGCCAAGACAGTGCGTTTCTCACTGTTACATGCATTTGAATGGGGAACGCGACCGAAACAAAGTATAAGTTTTCAATATGTGAATAACTTGGAAATCTTAGCTCAAACAGCTGCAAAACCTGTTTTCCCAGCACGGAGACCTTGAGTTCTATAATATAAGGCCATAAACATGTTTGTCTGAGTCTTCTATCAAAAGTTACAGCTATTTATATGAAGTTGTACAAAATAGCTTTCTTTCGCCAAGACAGTGCGTTTCTCACTGTTACATGCATTTGAATGGGGAACTCGACCGAAACAAAGTATAAGTTTTCATTATGTGAATAACTTGGAAATCTTAGCTCAAACAGCTGCAAAACCTGTTTTCCCAGCACGGAGACCTTGAGTTCTATAAGATAAAGCCATAAACATGTGTATCCGAGTCTTCTATCAAAAGTTACAGCTATTTCTGTGAAGTTGTACAAAAACGCTTTCTTTCGCCAAGACAGTGCGTTTCTCACTGTTACATGCATTTTGAATGGGGAACTCGACCGAAACAAAGTATAGGTTTTCATTATGTGAATAACTTGGAAATCTTAGCTCAAACAGCTGCAAAACCTGTTTGCCCAGCACGGAGACATTGAGTTCTATAAGATAAAGCCATAAACATGTGTATCCGAGTCTTCTATCAAAAGTTACAGGTATTTCTATGAAGTTGTACAAAAACGCTTTCTTTCGCCAAGACAGTGCGTTTCTCACTGTTACATGCATTTGAATGGGGAACTCGACCGAAACAAAGTATAAGTTTTCATTATGTGAATAACTTGGAAATATTAGCTCAAACAGCTGCAAAACCTGTTTTCCCAGCACGGAGACCTTGAGTTCTATAATATAAGGCCATAAACATGTTTGTCTGAGTCTTCTATCAAAAGTTACAGCTATTTCTATGAAGTTGTACAAAATAGCTTTCTTTCGCCAAGACAGTGTGTTTCTCACTGTTACATGCATTTTGAATGGGGAACTCGACCGAAACAAAGTATAGGTTTTCATTATGTGAATAACTTGGAAATCTTAGCTCAAACAGCTGCAAAACCTGTTTGCCCAGCACGGAGACCTTGAGTTCTATAAGATAAAGCCATAAACATGTGTATCCGAGTCTTCTATCAAAAGTTACAGCTATTTATATGAAGTTGTACAAAAACGCTTTCTTTCGCCAAGACAGTGCGTTTCTCACTGTTACATGCATTTGAATGGGGAACTCGACCGAAACAAAGTATAAGTTTTCATTATGTGAATAACTTGGAAATATTAGCTCAAACAGCTGCAAAACCTGTTTTCCCAGCACGGAGACCTTGAGTTCTATAATATAAGGCCATAAACATGTTTGTCTGAGTCTTCTATCAAAAGTTACAGCTATTTCTATGAAGTTGTACAAAAACGTTTTCTTTCGCCAAGACAGTGCGTTTCTCACTGTTACATGCATTTTGAATGGGGAACTCGACCGAAACAAAGTATAGGTTTTCATTATGTGAATAACTTGGAAATCTTAGCTCAAACAGCTGCAAAACCTGTTTGCCCAGCACGGAGACCTTGAGTTCTATAAGATAAAGCCATAAACATGTGTATCCGAGTCTTCTATCAAAAGTTACAGCTATTTCTATGAAGTTGTACAAAAACGCTTTCTTTCGCCAAGACAGTGCGTTTCTCACTGTTACATGCATTTGAATGGGGAACTCGACCGAAACAAAGTATAAGTTTTCATTATGTGAATAACTTGGAAATATTAGCTCAAACAGCTGCAAAACCTGTTTTCCCAGCACGGAGACCTTGAGTTCTATAAGATAAAGCCATAAACATGTGTATCCGAGTCTTCTATCAAAAGTTACAGCTATTTCTATGAAGTTGTACAAAAACGCTTTCTTTCGCCAAGACAGTGCGTTTCTCACTGTTACATGCATTTGAATGGGGAACTCGACCGAAACAAAGTATAAGTTTTCATTATGTGAATAACTTGGAAATATTAGCTCAAACAGCTGCAAAACCTGTTTTCCCAGCACGGAGACCTTGAGTTCTATAATATAAGGCCATAAACATGTTTGTCTGAGTCTTCTATCAAAAGTTACAGCTATTTCTATGAAGTTGTACAAAATAGCTTTCTTTCGCCAAGACAGTGTGTTTCTCACTGTTACATGCATTTTGAATGGGGAACTCGACCGAAACAAAGTATAGGTTTTCATTATGTGAATAACTTGGAAATCTTAGCTCAAACAGCTGCAAAACCTGTTTGCCCAGCACGGAGACCTTGAGTTCTATAAGATAAAGCCATAAACATGTGTATCCGAGTCTTCTATCAAAAGTTACAGCTATTTATATGAAGTTGTACAAAAACGCTTTCTTTCGCCAAGACAGTGCGTTTCTCACTGTTACATGCATTTGAATGGGGAACTCGACCGAAACAAAGTATAGGTTTTCATTATGTGAATAACTTGGAAATCTTAGCTCAAACAGCTGCAAAACCTGTTTGCCCAGCACGGAGACCTTGAGTTCTATAAGATAAAGCCATAAACATGTGTATCCGAGTCTTCTATCAAAAGTTACAGCTATTTCTATGAAGTTGTACAAAAACGCTTTCTTTCGCCAAGACAGTGCGTTTCTGCCTGTTACATGCATTTGAATGGGGAACTCGACCGAAACAAAGTATAAGTTTTCAATATGTGAATAACTTGGAAATCTTAGCTCAAACAGCTGCAAAACCTGTTTTCCCAGCACGGGAACCTTGAGTTCTATAAGATAAAGCCATAAACATGTGTATCCGAGTCTTCTATCAAAAGTTACAGCTATTCATATGAAGTTGTACAAAAACGCTTTCTTTCGCCAAGACAGTGCGTTTCTCACTGTTACATGCATTTGAATGGGGAACGCGACCGAAACAAAGTATAAGTTTTCAATATGTGAATAACTTGGAAATCTTAGCTCAAACAGCTGCAAAACCTGTTTTCCCAGCACGGAGACCTTGAGTTCTATAATATAAGGCCATAAACATGTTTGTCTGAGTCTTCTATCAAAAGTTACAGCTATTTATATGAAGTTGTACAAAATAGCTTTCTTTCGCCAAGACAGTGCGTTTCTCACTGTTACATGCATTTGAATGGGGAACTCGACCGAAACAAAGTATAAGTTTTCATTATGTGAATAACTTGGAAATCTTAGCTCAAACAGCTGCAAAACCTGTTTTCCCAGCACGGAGACCTTGAGTTCTATAAGATAAAGCCATAAACATGTGTATCCGAGTCTTCTATCAAAAGTTACAGCTATTTCTGTGAAGTTGTACAAAAACGCTTTCTTTCGCCAAGACAGTGCGTTTCTCACTGTTACATGCATTTGAATGGGGAACTCGACCGAAACAAAGTATAAGTTTTCATTATGTGAATAACTTGGAAATCTTAGCTCAAACAGCTGCAAAACCTGTTTTCCCAGCACGGAGACCTTGAGTTCTATAATATAAGGCCATAAACATGTTTGTCTGAGTCTTCTATCAAAAGTTACAGCTATTTCTATGAAGTTGTACAAAAACGTTTTCTTTCGCCAAGACAGTGCGTTTCTCACTGTTACATGCATTTTGAATGGGGAACTCGACCGAAACAAAGTATAGGTTTTCATTATGTGAATAACTTGGAAATCTTAGCTCAAACAGCTGCAAAACCTGTTTGCCCAGCACGGAGACCTTGAGTTCTATAAGATAAAGCCATAAACATGTGTATCCGAGTCTTCTATCAAAAGTTACAGCTATTTCTATGAAGTTGTACAAAAACGCTTTCTTTCGCCAAGACAGTGCGTTTCTCACTGTTACATGCATTTTGAATGGGGAACTTGACCGAAACAAAGTATAGGTTTTCATTATGTGAATAACTTGGAAATCTTAGCTCAAACAGCTGCAAAACCTGTTTGCCCAGCACGGAGACCTTGAGTTCTATAAGATAAAGCCATAAACATGTGTATCCGAGTCTTCTATCAAAAGTTACAGCTATTTCTATGAAGTTGTACAAAAACGCTTTCTTTCGCCAAGACAGTGCGTTTCTCACTGTTACATGCATTTGAATGGGGAACTCGACCGAAACAAAGTATAAGTTTTCATTATGTGAATAACTTGGAAATATTAGCTCAAACAGCTGCAAAACCTGTTTTCCCAGCACGGAGACCTTGAGTTCTATAATATAAGGCCATAAACATGTTTGTCTGAGTCTTCTATCAAAAGTTACAGCTATTTCTATGAAGTTGTACAAAAACGTTTTCTTTCGCCAAGACAGTGTGTTTCTCACTGTTACATGCATTTTGAATGGGGAACTCGACCGAAACAAAGTATAGGTTTTCATTATGTGAATAACTTGGAAATCTTAGCTCAAACAGCTGCAAAACCTGTTTGCCCAGCACGGAGACATTGAGTTCTATAAGATAAAGCCATAAACATGTGTATCCGAGTCTTCTATCAAAAGTTACAGGTATTTCTATGAAGTTGTACAAAAACGCTTTCTTTCGCCAAGACAGTGCGTTTCTCACTGTTACATGCATTTGAATGGGGAACTCGACCGAAACAAAGTATAAGTTTTCATTATGTGAATAACTTGGAAATATTAGCTCAAACAGCTGCAAAACCTGTTTTCCCAGCACGGAGACCTTGAGTTCTATAATATAAGGCCATAAACATGTTTGTCTGAGTCTTCTATCAAAAGTTACAGCTATTTCTATGAAGTTGTACAAAATAGCTTTCTTTCGCCAAGACAGTGTGTTTCTCACTGTTACATGCATTTTGAATGGGGAACTCGACCGAAACAAAGTATAGGTTTTCATTATGTGAATAACTTGGAAATCTTAGCTCAAACAGCTGCAAAACCTGTTTGCCCAGCACGGAGACCTTGAGTTCTATAAGATAAAGCCATAAACATGTGTATCCGAGTCTTCTATCAAAAGTTACAGCTATTTATATGAAGTTGTACAAAAACGCTTTCTTTCGCCAAGACAGTGCGTTTCTCACTGTTACATGCATTTGAATGGGGAACTCGACCGAAACAAAGTATAAGTTTTCATTATGTGAATAACTTGGAAATATTAGCTCAAACAGCTGCAAAACCTGTTTTCCCAGCACGGAGACCTTGAGTTCTATAATATAAGGCCATAAACATGTTTGTCTGAGTCTTCTATCAAAAGTTACAGCTATTTCTATGAAGTTGTACAAAAACGTTTTCTTTCGCCAAGACAGTGCGTTTCTCACTGTTACATGCATTTTGAATGGGGAACTCGACCGAAACAAAGTATAGGTTTTCATTATGTGAATAACTTGGAAATCTTAGCTCAAACAGCTGCAAAACCTGTTTGCCCAGCACGGAGACCTTGAGTTCTATAAGATAAAGCCATAAACATGTGTATCCGAGTCTTCTATCAAAAGTTACAGCTATTCATATGAAGTTGTACAAAAACGCTTTCTTTCGCCAAGACAGTGCGTTTCTCACTGTTACATGCATTTGAATGGGGAACTCGACCGAAACAAAGTATAAGTTTTCAATATGTGAATAACTTGGAAATCTTAGCTCAAACAGCTGCAAAACCTGTTTTCCCAGCACGGAGACCTTGAGTTCTATAATATAAGGCCATAAACATGTTTGTCTGAGTCTTCTATCAAAAGTTACAGCTATTTATATGAAGTTGTACAAAATAGCTTTCTTTCGCCAAGACAGTGCGTTTCTCACTGTTACATGCATTTGAATGGGGAACTCGACCGAAACAAAGTATAAGTTTTCATTATGTGAATAACTTGGAAATCTTAGCTCAAACAGCTGCAAAACCTGTTTTCCCAGCACGGAGACCTTGAGTTCTATAAGATAAAGCCATAAACATGTGTATCCGAGTCTTCTATCAAAAGTTACAGCTATTTCTATGAAGTTGTACAAAAACGCTTTCTTTCGCCAAGACAGTGCGTTTCTCACTGTTACATGCATTTGAATGGGGAACTCGACCGAAACAAAGTATAAGTTTTCATTATGTGAATAACTTGGAAATCTTAGCTCAAACAGCTGCAAAACCTGTTTTCCCAGCACGGAGACCTTGAGTTCTATAATATAAGGCCATAAACATGTTTGTCTGAGTCTTCTATCAAAAGTTACAGCTATTTCTATGAAGTTGTACAAAAACGTTTTCTTTCGCCAAGACAGTGCGTTTCTCACTGTTACATGCATTTTGAATGGGGAACTCGACCGAAACAAAGTATAGGTTTTCATTATGTGAATAACTTGGAAATCTTAGCTCAAACAGCTGCAAAACCTGTTTGCCCAGCACGGAGACCTTGAGTTCTATAAGATAAAGCCATAAACATGTGTATCCGAGTCTTCTATCAAAAGTTACAGCTATTTCTATGAAGTTGTACAAAAACGCTTTCTTTCGCCAAGACAGTGCGTTTCTCACTGTTACATGCATTTTGAATGGGGAACTTGACCGAAACAAAGTATAGGTTTTCATTATGTGAATAACTTGGAAATCTTAGCTCAAACAGCTGCAAAACCTGTTTGCCCAGCACGGAGACCTTGAGTTCTATAAGATAAAGCCATAAACATGTGTATCCGAGTCTTCTATCAAAAGTTACAGCTATTTCTATGAAGTTGTACAAAAACGCTTTCTTTCGCCAAGACAGTGCGTTTCTCACTGTTACATGCATTTGAATGGGGAACTCGACCGAAACAAAGTATAAGTTTTCATTATGTGAATAACTTGGAAATATTAGCTCAAACAGCTGCAAAACCTGTTTTCCCAGCACGGAGACCTTGAGTTCTATAATATAAGGCCATAAACATGTTTGTCTGAGTCTTCTATCAAAAGTTACAGCTATTTCTATGAAGTTGTACAAAAACGTTTTCTTTCGCCAAGACAGTGTGTTTCTCACTGTTACATGCATTTTGAATGGGGAACTCGACCGAAACAAAGTATAGGTTTTCATTATGTGAATAACTTGGAAATCTTAGCTCAAACAGCTGCAAAACCTGTTTGCCCAGCACGGAGACATTGAGTTCTATAAGATAAAGCCATAAACATGTGTATCCGAGTCTTCTATCAAAAGTTACAGGTATTTCTATGAAGTTGTACAAAAACGCTTTCTTTCGCCAAGACAGTGCGTTTCTCACTGTTACATGCATTTGAATGGGGAACTCGACCGAAACAAAGTATAAGTTTTCATTATGTGAATAACTTGGAAATATTAGCTCAAACAGCTGCAAAACCTGTTTTCCCAGCACGGAGACCTTGAGTTCTATAATATAAGGCCATAAACATGTTTGTCTGAGTCTTCTATCAAAAGTTACAGCTATTTCTATGAAGTTGTACAAAATAGCTTTCTTTCGCCAAGACAGTGTGTTTCTCACTGTTACATGCATTTTGAATGGGGAACTCGACCGAAACAAAGTATAGGTTTTCATTATGTGAATAACTTGGAAATCTTAGCTCAAACAGCTGCAAAACCTGTTTGCCCAGCACGGAGACCTTGAGTTCTATAAGATAAAGCCATAAACATGTGTATCCGAGTCTTCTATCAAAAGTTACAGCTATTTATATGAAGTTGTACAAAAACGCTTTCTTTCGCCAAGACAGTGCGTTTCTCACTGTTACATGCATTTGAATGGGGAACTCGACCGAAACAAAGTATAAGTTTTCATTATGTGAATAACTTGGAAATATTAGCTCAAACAGCTGCAAAACCTGTTTTCCCAGCACGGAGACCTTGAGTTCTATAATATAAGGCCATAAACATGTTTGTCTGAGTCTTCTATCAAAAGTTACAGCTATTTCTATGAAGTTGTACAAAAACGTTTTCTTTCGCCAAGACAGTGCGTTTCTCACTGTTACATGCATTTTGAATGGGGAACTCGACCGAAACAAAGTATAGGTTTTCATTATGTGAATAACTTGGAAATCTTAGCTCAAACAGCTGCAAAACCTGTTTGCCCAGCACGGAGACCTTGAGTTCTATAAGATAAAGCCATAAACATGTGTATCCGAGTCTTCTATCAAAAGTTACAGCTATTCATATGAAGTTGTACAAAAACGCTTTCTTTCGCCAAGACAGTGCGTTTCTCACTGTTACATGCATTTGAATGGGGAACTCGACCGAAACAAAGTATAAGTTTTCAATATGTGAATAACTTGGAAATCTTAGCTCAAACAGCTGCAAAACCTGTTTTCCCAGCACGGGAACCTTGAGTTCTATAAGATAAAGCCATAAACATGTGTATCCGAGTCTTCTATCAAAAGTTACAGCTATTCATATGAAGTTGTACAAAAACGCTTTCTTTCGCCAAGACAGTGCGTTTCTCACTGTTACATGCATTTGAATGGGGAACTCGACCGAAACAAAGTATAAGTTTTCAATATGTGAATAACTTGGAAATCTTAGCTCAAACAGCTGCAAAACCTGTTTTCCCAGCACGGAGACCTTGAGTTCTATAATATAAGGCCATAAACATGTTTGTCTGAGTCTTCTATCAAAAGTTACAGCTATTTATATGAAGTTGTACAAAATAGCTTTCTTTCGCCAAGACAGTGCGTTTCTCACTGTTACATGCATTTGAATGGGGAACTCGACCGAAACAAAGTATAAGTTTTCATTATGTGAATAACTTGGAAATCTTAGCTCAAACAGCTGCAAAACCTGTTTTCCCAGCACGGAGACCTTGAGTTCTATAAGATAAAGCCATAAACATGTGTATCCGAGTCTTCTATCAAAAGTTACAGCTATTTCTATGAAGTTGTACAAAAACGCTTTCTTTCGCCAAGACAGTGCGTTTCTCACTGTTACATGCATTTGAATGGGGAACTCGACCGAAACAAAGTATAAGTTTTCATTATGTGAATAACTTGGAAATCTTAGCTCAAACAGCTGCAAAACCTGTTTGCCCAGCACGGAGACCTTGAGTTCTATAAGATAAAGCCATAAACATGTGTATCCGAGTCTTCTATCAAAAGTTACAGCTATTTCTATGAAGTTGTACAAAAACGCTTTCTTTCGCCAAGACAGTGCGTTTCTCACTGTTACATGCATTTTGAATGGGGAACTTGACCGAAACAAAGTATAGGTTTTCATTATGTGAATAACTTGGAAATCTTAGCTCAAACAGCTGCAAAACCTGTTTGCCCAGCACGGGAACCTTGAGTTCTATAAGATGAAGCCATAAACATGTTTGTCCTAGTCTTCTATCAAAAGTTACAGCTATTTATATGAAGTTGTACAAAAACGCTTTCTTTCGCCAAGACAGTGCGTTTCTCACTGTTACATGCATTTGAATGGGGAACTCGACCGAAACAAAGTATAAGTTTTCATTATGTGAATAACTTGGAAATCTTAGCTCAAACAGCTGCAAAACCTGTTTGCCCAGCACGGAGACCTTGAGTTCTATAAGATAAAGCCATAAACATGTTTGTCTGAGTCTTCTATCAAAAGTTACAGCTATTTATATGAAGTTGTACAAAATAGCTTTCTTTCGCCAAGACAGTGCGTTTCTCACTGTTACATGCATTTGAATGGGGAACTCGACCGAAACAAAGTATAAGTTTTCAATATGTGAATAACTTGGAAATCTTAGCTCAAACAGCTGCAAAACCTGTTTTCCCAGCACGGGAACCTTGAGTTCTATAAGATAAAGCCATAAACATGTGTATCCAAGTCTTCTATCAAAAGTTACAGCTATTCATATGAAGTTGTACAAAAACGCTTTCTTTCGCCAAGACAGTGCGTTTCTCACTGTTACATGCATTTGAATGGGGAACTCGACCGAAACAAAGTATAAGTTTTCATTATGTGAATAACTTGGAAATCTTAGCTCAAACAGCTGCAAAACCTGTTTTCCCAGCACGGAGACCTTGAGTTCTATAATATAAGGCCATAAACATGTTTGTCTGAGTCTTCTATCAAAAGTTACAGCTATTTATATGAAGTTGTACAAAATAGCTTTCTTTCGCCAAGACAGTGCGTTTCTCACTGTTACATGCATTTGAATGGGGAACTCGACCGAAACAAAGTATAAGTTTTCATTATGTGAATAACTTGGAAATCTTAGCTCAAACAGCTGCAAAACCTGTTTTCCCAGCACGGAGACCTTGAGTTCTATAAGATAAAGCCATAAACATGTTTGTCTGAGTCTTCTATCAAAAGTTACAGCTATTTATATGAAGTTGTACAAAAACGCTTTCTTTCGCCAAGACAGTGCGTTTCTCACTGTTACATGCATTTGAATGGGGAACTCGACCGAAACAAAGTGTAAGTTTTCATTATGTGAATAACTTGGAAATCTTAGCTCAAACAGCTGCAAAACCTGTTTGCCCAGCACGGAGACCTTGAGTTCTATAAGATAAAGCCATAAACATGTTTGTCTGAGTCTTCTATCAAAAGTTACAGCTATTTATATGAAGTTGTACAAAATAGCTTTCTTTCGCCAAGACAGTGCGTTTCTCACTGTTACATGCATTTGAATGGGGAACTCGACCGAAACAAAGTATAAGTTTTCAATATGTGAATAACTTGGAAATCTTAGCTCAAACAGCTGCAAAACCTGTTTTCCCAGCACGGGAACCTTGAGTTCTATAAGATAAAGCCATAAACATGTGTATCCGAGTCTTCTATCAAAAGTTACAGCTATTCATATGAAGTTGTACAAAAACGCTTTCTTTCGCCAAGACAGTGCGTTTCTCACTGTTACATGCATTTGAATGGGGAACTCGACCGAAACAAAGTATAAGTTTTCATTATGTGAATAACTTGGAAATCTTAGCTCAAACAGCTGCAAAACCTGTTTTCCCAGCACGGAGACCTTGAGTTCTATAATATAAGGCCATAAACATGTTTGTCTGAGTCTTCTATCAAAAGTTACAGCTATTTATATGAAGTTGTACAAAATAGCTTTCTTTCGCCAAGACAGTGCGTTTCTCACTGTTACATGCATTTGAATGGGGAACTCGACCGAAACAAAGTACAAGTTTTCATTATGTGAATAACTTGGAAATCTTAGCTCAAACAGCTGCAAAACCTGTTTTCCCAGCACGGAGACCTTGAGTTCTATAAGATAAAGCCATAAACATGTGTATCCGAGTCTTCTATCAAAAGTTACAGCTATTTCTATGAAGTTGTACAAAAACGCTTTCTTTCGCCAAGACAGTGCGTTTCTCACTGTTACATGCATTTGAATGGGGAACTCGACCGAAACAAAGTGTAAGTTTTCATTATGTGAATAACTTGGAAATCTTAGCTCAAACAGCTGCAAAACCTGTTTTCCCAGCACGGAGACCTTGAGTTCTATAATATAAGGCCATAAACATGTTTGTCTGAGTCTTCTATCAAAAGTTACAGCTATTTCTATGAAGTTGTACAAAAACGTTTTCTTTCGCCAAGACAGTGCGTTTCTCACTGTTACATGCATTTTGAATGGGGAACTCGACCGAAACAAAGTATAGGTTTTCATTATGTGAATAACTTGGAAATCTTAGCTCAAACAGCTGCAAAACCTGTTTGCCCAGCACGGAGACCTTGAGTTCTATAAGATAAAGCCATAAACATGTGTATCCGAGTCTTCTATCAAAAGTTACAGCTATTTCTATGAAGTTGTACAAAAACGCTTTCTTTCGCCAAGACAGTGCGTTTCTCACTGTTACATGCATTTTGAATGGGGAACTTGACCGAAACAAAGTATAGGTTTTCATTATGTGAATAACTTGGAAATCTTAGCTCAAACAGCTGCAAAACCTGTTTGCCCAGCACGGGAACCTTGAGTTCTATAAGATAAAGCCATAAACATGTTTGTCTGAGTCTTCTATCAAAAGTTACAGCTATTTATATGAAGTTGTACAAAAACGCTTTCTTTCGCCAAGACAGTGCGTTTCTCACTGTTACATGCATTTGAATGGGGAACTCGACCGAAACAAAGTATAAGTTTTCATTATGTGAATAACTTGGAAATCTTAGCTCAAACAGCTGCAAAACCTGTTTGCCCAGCACGGAGACCTTGAGTTCTATAATATAAGGCCATAAACATGTTTGTCCTAGTCTTCTATCAAAAGTTACAGCTATTTATATGAAGTTGTACAAAAACGCTTTCTTTCGCCAAGACAGTGCGTTTCTCACTGTTACATGCATTTGAAGTGGGAACTCGACCGAAACAAAGTATAGGTTTTCATTATGTGAATAACTTGGAAATCTTAGCTCAAACAGCTGCAAAACCTGTTTGCCCAGCACAGAGACCTTGAGTTCTATAAGATAATGCCATAAACATGTGTATCCGAGTCTTCTATCAAAAGTTACAGCTATTTATATGAAGTTGTACAAAAACGCTTTCTTTCGCCAAGACAGTGCGTTTCTCACTGTTACATGCATTTGAATGGGGAACTCGACCGAAACAAAGTATAGGTTTTCATTATGTGAATAACTTGGAAATCTTAGCTCAAACAGCTGCAAAACCTATTTGCCCTGCACGGAGACCTTGAGTTCTATAAGATAAAGCCATAAACATGTGTATCCGAGTCTTCTATCAAAAGTTACAGCTATTTATATGAAGTTGTACAAAAACGCTTTCTTTCGCCAAGACAGTGCGTTTCTGCCTGTTACATGCATTTGAATGGGGAACTCGACCGAAACAAAGTATAGGTTTTCATTATGTGAATAACTTGGAAATCTTAGCTCAAACAGCTGCAAAACCTATTTACCCAGCACGGAGACCTTGAGTTCTATAAGATAAAGCCATAAACATGTGTATCAAAGTCTTCTATCAAAAGTTACAGCTATTTCTATGAAGTTGTACAAAAACGCTTTCTTTCGCCAAGACAGTGCGTTTCTGCCTGTTACATGCATTTGAATGGGGAACTCGACCGAAACAAAGTATAGGTTTTCATTATGTGAATAACTTGGAAATCTTAGCTCAAAGAGCTGCAAAACCTGTTTACCCAGCACGGAGACCTTGAGTTTTATAAGATAAAGCCACAAACATGTGTATCCGAGTCTTCTATCAAAAGTTACAGCTATTTATATGAAGTTGTACAAAAACGCTTTCTTTCGCCAAGACAGTGCGTTTCTCACTGTTACATGCATTTGAATGGGGAACTCGACCGAAACAAAGTATAAGTTTTCATTATGTGAATAACTTGGAAATCTTAGCTCAAACAGCTGCAAAACCTGTTTGCCCAGCACGGAGACCTTGAGTTCTATAAGATAAAGCCATAAACATGTGTATCCGAGTCTTCTATCAAAAGTTACAGCTATTTATATGAAGTTGTACAAAAACGCTTTCTTTCGCCAAGACAGTGCGTTTCTCACTGTTACATGCATTTGAATGGGGAACTCGACCGAAACAAAGTATAAGTTTTCATTATGTGAATAACTTGGAAATCTTAGCTCAAACAGCTGCAAAACCTGTTTGCCCAGCACGGAGACCTTGAGTTCTATAAGATAAAGCCATAAACATGTGTATCAAAGTCTTCTATCAAAAGTTACAGCTATTTATATGAAGTTGTACAAAAACGCTTTCTTTCGCCAAGACAGTGCGTTTCTGCCTGTTACATGCATTTGAATGGGGAACTCGACCGAAACAAAGTATAGGTTTTCATTATGTGAATAACTTGGAAATCTTAGCTCAAACAGCTGCAAAACCTATTTGCCCAGCACGGAGACCTTGAGTTTTATAAGATAAAGCCACAAACATGTGTATCCGAGTCTTCTATCAAAAGTTACAGCTATTTATATGAAGTTGTACAAAAACGCTTTCTTTCGCCAAGACAGTGCGTTTCTCACTGTTACATGCATTTGAATGGGGAACTTGACCGAAACAAAGTATAAGTTTTCATTATGTGAATAACTTGGAAATCTTAGCTCAAACAGCTGCAAAACCTGTTTGCCCAGCACGGAGACCTTGAGTTCTATAAGATAAAGCCATAAACATGTGTATCCGAGTCTTCTATCAAAAGTTACAGCTATTTATATGAAGTTGTACAAAAACGCTTTCTTTCGCCAAGACAGTGCGTTTCTCACTGTTACATGCATTTGAATGGGGAACTCGACCGAAACAAAGTATAAGTTTTCATTATGTGAATAACTTGGAAATCTTAGCTCAAACAGCTGCAAAACCTGTTTGCCCAGCACGGAGACCTTGAGTTCTATAAGATAAAGCCATAAACATGTGTATCCGAGTCTTCTATCAAAAGTTACAGCTATTTATATGAAGTTGTACAAAAACGCTTTCTTTCGCCAAGACAGTGCGTTTCTCACTGTTACATGCATTTGAATGGGGAACTCGACCGAAACAAAGTATAAGTTTTCATTATGTGAATAACTTGGAAATCTTAGCTCAAACAGCTGCAAAACCTGTTTGCCCAGCACGGAGACCTTGAGTTCTATAAGATAAAGCCATAAACATGTTTGTCTGAGTCTTCTATCAAAAGTTACAGCTATTTATATGAAGTTGTACAAAAACGCTTTCTTTTGCCAAGACAGTGCGTTTCTCACTGTTACATGCATTTGAATGGGGAACTCGACCGAAACAAAGTATAAGTTTTCATTATGTGAATAACTTGGAAATCTTAGCTCAAACAGCTGCAAAACCTGTTTTCCCAGCACGGGAACCTTGAGTTCTATAATATAAGGCCATAAACATGTTTGTCTGAGTCTTCTATCAAAAGTTACAGCTATTTATATGAAGTTGTACAAAAACGCTTTCTTTCGCCAAGACAGTGCGTTTCTCACTGTTACATGCATTTGAAGTGGGAACTCGACCAAAACAAAGTATAGGTTTTCATTATGTGAATAACTTGGAAATCTTAGCTCAAACAGCTGCAAAACCTATTTGCCCAGCACGGAGACCTTGAGTTCTATAAGATAAAGCCATAAACATGTGTATCCGAGTCTTCTATCAAAAGTTACAGCTATTTATATGAAGTTGTACAAAAACGCTTTCTTTCGCCAAGACAGTGCGTTTCTCACTGTTACATGCATTTGAATGGGGAACTCGACAGAAAACAAAGTATAGGTTTTCATTATGTGAATAACTTGGAAATCTTAGCACAAACAGCTGCAAAACCTGTTTGCCCAGCACGGAGACCTTGAGTTCTATAAGATAAAGCCATAAACATGTTTGTCTGAGTCTTCTATCAAAAGTTACAGCTATTTATATGAAGTTGTACAAAAACGCTTTCTTTCGCCAAGACAGTGCGTTTCTCACTGTTACATGCATTTGAATGGGGAACTCGACCGAAACAAAGTATAAGTTTTCATTATGTGAATAACTTGGAAATCTTAGCTCAAACAGCTGCAAAACCTGTTTTCCCAGCACGGGAACCTTGAGTTCTATAAGATAAAGCCATAAACATGTGTATCCGAGTCTTCTATCAAAAGTTACAGCTATTTCTATGAAGTTGTACAAAAACGCTTTCTTTCGCCAAGACAGTGCGTTTCTCACTGTTACATGCATTTTGAATGGGGAACTCGACCGAAACAAAGTATAGGTTTTCATTATGTGAATAACTTGGAAATCTTAGCTCAAACAGCTGCAAAACCTGTTTGCCCAGCACGGGATCCTTGAGTTCTATAAGATAAAGCCATAAACATGTGTATCCGAGTCTTCTATCAAAAGTTACAGCTATTCATATGAAGTTGTACAAAAACGCTTTCTTTCGCCAAGACAGTGCGTTTCTCACTGTTACATGCATTTGAATGGGGAACTCGACCGAAACAAAGTATAAGTTTTCATTATGTGAATAACTTGGAAATCTTAGCTCAAACAGCTGCAAAACCTGTTTTCCCAGCACGGAGACCTTGAGTTCTATAAGATAAAGCCATAAACATGTGTATCCGAGTCTTCTATCAAAAGTTACAGCTATTTCTATGAAGTTGTACAAAAACGCTTTCTTTCGCCAAGACAGTGCGTTTCTCACTGTTACATGCATTTGAATGGGGAACTCGACCGAAACAAAGTATAAGTTTTCATTATGTGAATAACTTGGAAATCTTAGCTCAAACAGCTGCAAAACCTGTTTGCCCAGCACAGAGACCTTGAGTTCTATAAGATAAAGCCATAAACATGTGTATCCGAGTCTTCTATCAAAAGTTACAGCTATTTCTATGAAGTTGTACAAAAACGCTTTCTTTCGCCAAGACAGTGCGTTTCTCACTGTTACATGCATTTTGAATGGGGAACTCGACCGAAACAAAGTATAGGTTTTCATTATGTGAATAACTTGGAAATCTTAGCTCAAACAGCTGCAAAACCTGTTTGCCCAGCACGGGAACCTTGAGTTCTATAAGATAAAGCCATAAACATGTGTATCCGAGTCTTCTATCAAAAGTTACAGCTATTCATATGAAGTTGTACAAAAACGCTTTCTTTCGCCAAGACAGTGCGTTTCTCACTGTTACATGCATTTGAATGGGGAACTCGACCGAAACAAAGTATAAGTTTTCATTATGTGAATAACTTGGAAATCTTAGCTCAAACAGCTGCAAAACCTGTTTGCCCAGCACGGAGACCTTGAGTTCTATAAGATAAAGCCATAAACATGTGTATCCGAGTCTTCTATCAAAAGTTACAGGTATTTCTATGAAGTTGTACAAAAACGCTTTCTTTCGCCAAGACAGTGCGTTTCTCACTGTTACATGCATTTGAATGGGGAACTCGACCGAAACAAAGTATAAGTTTTCATTATGTGAATAACTTGGAAATATTAGCTCAAACAGCTGCAAAACCTGTTTTCCCAGCACGGAGACCTTGAGTTCTATAATATAAGGCCATAAACATGTTTGTCTGAGTCTTCTATCAAAAGTTACAGCTATTTCTATGAAGTTGTACAAAAACGTTTTCTTTCGCCAAGACAGTGTGTTTCTCACTGTTACATGCATTTTGAATGGGGAACTCGACCGAAACAAAGTATAGGTTTTCATTATGTGAATAACTTGGAAATCTTAGCTCAAACAGCTGCAAAACCTGTTTTCCCAGCACGGGAACCTTGAGTTCTATAAGATAAAGCCATAAACATGTGTATCCGAGTCTTCTATCAAAAGTTACAGCTATTCATATGAAGTTGTACAAAAACGCTTTCTTTCGCCAAGACAGTGCGTTTCTCACTGTTACATGCATTTGAATGGGGAACGCGACCGAAACAAAGTATAAGTTTTCAATATGTGAATAACTTGGAAATCTTAGCTCAAACAGCTGCAAAACCTGTTTTCCCAGCACGGAGACCTTGAGTTCTATAATATAAGGCCATAAACATGTTTGTCTGAGTCTTCTATCAAAAGTTACAGCTATTTATATGAAGTTGTACAAAAACGCTTTCTTTCGCCAAGACAGTGCGTTTCTCACTGTTACATGCATTTGAATGGGGAACTCGACCGAAACAAAGTATAAGTTTTCATTATGTGAATAACTTGGAAATCTTAGCTCAAACAGCTGCAAAACCTGTTTTCCCAGCACGGGAACCTTGAGTTCTATAAGATAAAGCCATAAACATGTGTATCCGAGTCTTCTATCAAAAGTTACAGCTATTTCTATGAAGTTGTACAAAAACGCTTTCTTTCGCCAAGACAGTGCGTTTCTCACTGTTACATGCATTTTGAATGGGGAACTCGACCGAAACAAAGTATAGGTTTTCATTATGTGAATAACTTGGAAATCTTAGCTCAAACAGCTGCAAAACCTGTTTGCCCAGCACGGGATCCTTGAGTTCTATAAGATAAAGCCATAAACATGTGTATCCGAGTCTTCTATCAAAAGTTACAGCTATTCATATGAAGTTGTACAAAAACGCTTTCTTTCGCCAAGACAGTGCGTTTCTCACTGTTACATGCATTTGAATGGGGAACGCGACCGAAACAAAGTATAAGTTTTCAATATGTGAATAACTTGGAAATCTTAGCTCAAACAGCTGCAAAACCTGTTTTCCCAGCACGGAGACCTTGAGTTCTATAATATAAGGCCATAAACATGTTTGTCTGAGTCTTCTATCAAAAGTTACAGCTATTTATATGAAGTTGTACAAAAACGCTTTCTTTCGCCAAGACAGTGCGTTTCTCACTGTTACATGCATTTGAATGGGGAACTCGACCGAAACAAAGTATAAGTTTTCATTATGTGAATAACTTGGAAATCTTAGCTCAAACAGCTGCAAAACCTGTTTTCCCAGCACGGAGACCTTGAGTTCTATAATATAAGGCCATAAACATGTTTGTCTGAGTCTTCTATCAAAAGTTACAGCTATTTCTATGAAGTTGTACAAAAACGCTTTCTTTCGCCAAGACAGTGCGTTTCTCACTGTTACATGCATTTGAATGGGGAACTCGACCGAAACAAAGTATAAGTTTTCATTATGTGAATAACTTGGAAATCTTAGCTCAAACAGCTGCAAAACCTGTTTTCCCAGCACGGAGACCTTGAGTTCTATAATATAAGGCCATAAACATGTTTGTCTGAGTCTTCTATCAAAAGTTACAGCTATTTCTATGAAGTTGTACAAAAACGTTTTCTTTCGCCAAGACAGTGCGTTTCTCACTGTTACATGCATTTTGAATGGGGAACTCGACCGAAACAAAGTATAGGTTTTCATTATGTGAATAACTTGGAAATCTTAGCTCAAACAGCTGCAAAACCTGTTTGCCCAGCACGGAGACCTTGAGTTCTATAAGATAAAGCCATAAACATGTGTATCCGAGTCTTCTATCAAAAGTTACAGCTATTTCTATGAAGTTGTACAAAAACGCTTTCTTTCGCCAAGACAGTGCGTTTCTCACTGTTACATGCATTTTGAATGGGGAACTTGACCGAAACAAAGTATAGGTTTTCATTATGTGAATAACTTGGAAATCTTAGCTCAAACAGCTGCAAAACCTGTTTGCCCAGCACGGAGACCTTGAGTTCTATAAGATAAAGCCATAAACATGTGTATCCGAGTCTTCTATCAAAAGTTACAGCTATTTCTATGAAGTTGTACAAAAACGCTTTCTTTCGCCAAGACAGTGCGTTTCTCACTGTTACATGCATTTTGAATGGGGAACTCGACCGAAACAAAGTATAGGTTTTCATTATGTGAATAACTTGGAAATCTTAGCTCAAACAGCTGCAAAACCTGTTTGCCCAGCACGGGAACCTTGAGTTCTATAAGATAAAGCCATAAACATGTGTATCCGAGTCTTCTATCAAAAGTTACAGCTATTCATATGAAGTTGTACAAAAACGCTTTCTTTCGCCAAGACAGTGCGTTTCTCACTGTTACATGCATTTGAATGGGGAACTCGACCGAAACAAAGTATAAGTTTTCATTATGTGAATAACTTGGAAATCTTAGCTCAAACAGCTGCAAAACCTGTTTTCCCAGCACGGAGACCTTGAGTTCTATAAGATAAAGCCATAAACATGTTTGTCTGAGTCTTCTATCAAAAGTTACAGCTATTCATATGAAGTTGTACAAAAACGCTTTCTTTCGCCAAGACAGTGCGTTTCTCACTGTTACATGCATTTGAATGGGGAACTCGACCGAAACAAAGTATAAGTTTTCATTATGTGAATAACTTGGAAATCTTAGCTCAAACAGCTGCAAAACCTGTTTTCCCAGCACGGAGACCTTGAGTTCTATAAGATAAAGCCATAAACATGTGTATCCGAGTCTTCTATCAAAAGTTACAGCTATTTCTATGAAGTTGTACAAAAACGCTTTCTTTCGCCAAGACAGTGCGTTTCTCACTGTTACATGCATTTGAATGGGGAACTCGACCGAAACAAAGTATAGGTTTTCATTATGTGAATAACTTGGAAATCTTAGCTCAAACAGCTGCAAAACCTGTTTGCCCAGCACGGAGACCTTGAGTTCTATAAGATAAAGCCATAAACATGTGTATCCGAGTCTTCTATCAAAAGTTACAGGTATTTCTATGAAGTTGTACAAAAACGCTTTCTTTCGCCAAGACAGTGCGTTTCTCACTGTTACATGCATTTGAATGGGGAACTCGACCGAAACAAAGTATAAGTTTTCATTATGTGAATAACTTGGAAATATTAGCTCAAACAGCTGCAAAACCTGTTTTCCCAGCACGGAGACCTTGAGTTCTATAATATAAGGCCATAAACATGTTTGTCTGAGTCTTCTATCAAAAGTTACAGCTATTTCTATGAAGTTGTACAAAAACGTTTTCTTTCGCCAAGACAGTGTGTTTCTCACTGTTACATGCATTTTGAATGGGGAACTCGACCGAAACAAAGTATAGGTTTTCATTATGTGAATAACTTGGAAATCTTAGCTCAAACAGCTGCAAAACCTGTTTGCCCAGCACGGAGACATTGAGTTCTATAAGATAAAGCCATAAACATGTGTATCCGAGTCTTCTATCAAAAGTTACAGGTATTTCTATGAAGTTGTACAAAAACGCTTTCTTTCGCCAAGACAGTGCGTTTCTCACTGTTACATGCATTTGAATGGGGAACTCGACCGAAACAAAGTATAAGTTTTCATTATGTGAATAACTTGGAAATATTAGCTCAAACAGCTGCAAAACCTGTTTTCCCAGCACGGAGACCTTGAGTTCTATAATATAAGGCCATAAACATGTTTGTCTGAGTCTTCTATCAAAAGTTACAGCTATTTCTATGAAGTTGTACAAAATAGCTTTCTTTCGCCAAGACAGTGTGTTTCTCACTGTTACATGCATTTTGAATGGGGAACTCGACCGAAACAAAGTATAGGTTTTCATTATGTGAATAACTTGGAAATCTTAGCTCAAACAGCTGCAAAACCTGTTTGCCCAGCACGGAGACCTTGAGTTCTATAAGATAAAGCCATAAACATGTGTATCCGAGTCTTCTATCAAAAGTTACAGCTATTTATATGAAGTTGTACAAAAACGCTTTCTTTCGCCAAGACAGTGCGTTTCTCACTGTTACATGCATTTGAATGGGGAACTCGACCGAAACAAAGTATAAGTTTTCATTATGTGAATAACTTGGAAATCTTAGCTCAAACAGCTGCAAAACCTGTTTGCCCAGCACGGAGACCTTGAGTTCTATAATATAAGGCCATAAACATGTTTGTCCTAGTCTTCTATCAAAAGTTACAGCTATTTATATGAAGTTGTACAAAAACGCTTTCTTTCGCCAAGACAGTGCGTTTCTCACTGTTACATGCATTTGAAGTGGGAACTCGACCGAAACAAAGTATAGGTTTTCATTATGTGAATAACTTGGAAATCTTAGCTCAAACAGCTGCAAAACCTGTTTGCCCAGCACGGAGACCTTGAGTTCTATAAGATAAAGCCATAAACATGTGTATCCGAGTCTTCTATCAAAAGTTACAGCTATTTCTATGAAGTTGTACAAAAACGCTTTCTTTCGCCAAGACAGTGCGTTTCTCACTGTTACATGCATTTTGAATGGGGAACTCGACCGAAACAAAGTATAGGTTTTCATTATGTGAATAACTTGGAAATCTTAGCTCAAACAGCTGCAAAACCTGTTTGCCCAGCACGGGAACCTTGAGTTCTATAAGATAAAGCCATAAACATGTGTATCCGAGTCTTCTATCAAAAGTTACAGCTATTCATATGAAGTTGTACAAAAACGCTTTCTTTCGCCAAGACAGTGCGTTTCTCACTGTTACATGCATTTGAATGGGGAACTCGACCGAAACAAAGTATAAGTTTTCATTATGTGAATAACTTGGAAATCTTAGCTCAAACAGCTGCAAAACCTGTTTTCCCAGCACGGAGACCTTGAGTTCTATAAGATAAAGCCATAAACATGTTTGTCTGAGTCTTCTATCAAAAGTTACAGCTATTCATATGAAGTTGTACAAAAACGCTTTCTTTCGCCAAGACAGTGCGTTTCTCACTGTTACATGCATTTGAATGGGGAACTCGACCGAAACAAAGTATAAGTTTTCATTATGTGAATAACTTGGAAATCTTAGCTCAAACAGCTGCAAAACCTGTTTGCCCAGCACGGAGACCTTGAGTTCTATAAGATAAAGCCATAAACATGTGTATCCGAGTCTTCTATCAAAAGTTACAGGTATTTCTATGAAGTTGTACAAAAACGCTTTCTTTCGCCAAGACAGTGCGTTTCTCACTGTTACATGCATTTGAATGGGGAACTCGACCGAAACAAAGTATAAGTTTTCATTATGTGAATAACTTGGAAATATTAGCTCAAACAGCTGCAAAACCTGTTTTCCCAGCACGGAGACCTTGAGTTCTATAATATAAGGCCATAAACATGTTTGTCTGAGTCTTCTATCAAAAGTTACAGCTATTTCTATGAAGTTGTACAAAAACGTTTTCTTTCGCCAAGACAGTGTGTTTCTCACTGTTACATGCATTTTGAATGGGGAACTCGACCGAAACAAAGTATAGGTTTTCATTATGTGAATAACTTGGAAATCTTAGCTCAAACAGCTGCAAAACCTGTTTGCCCAGCACGGAGACATTGAGTTCTATAAGATAAAGCCATAAACATGTGTATCCGAGTCTTCTATCAAAAGTTACAGGTATTTCTATGAAGTTGTACAAAAACGCTTTCTTTCGCCAAGACAGTGCGTTTCTCACTGTTACATGCATTTGAATGGGGAACTCGACCGAAACAAAGTATAAGTTTTCATTATGTGAATAACTTGGAAATATTAGCTCAAACAGCTGCAAAACCTGTTTTCCCAGCACGGAGACCTTGAGTTCTATAATATAAGGCCATAAACATGTTTGTCTGAGTCTTCTATCAAAAGTTACAGCTATTTCTATGAAGTTGTACAAAAACGTTTTCTTTCGCCAAGACAGTGCGTTTCTCACTGTTACATGCATTTTGAATGGGGAACTCGACCGAAACAAAGTATAGGTTTTCATTATGTGAATAACTTGGAAATCTTAGCTCAAACAGCTGCAAAACCTGTTTGCCCAGCACGGAGACCTTGAGTTCTATAAGATAAAGCCATAAACATGTGTATCCGAGTCTTCTATCAAAAGTTACAGCTATTTCTATGAAGTTGTACAAAAACGCTTTCTTTCGCCAAGACAGTGCGTTTCTCACTGTTACATGCATTTTGAATGGGGAACTCGACCGAAACAAAGTATAGGTTTTCATTATGTGAATAACTTGGAAATCTTAGCTCAAACAGCTGCAAAACCTGTTTGCCCAGCACGGGAACCTTGAGTTCTATAAGATAAAGCCATAAACATGTGTATCCGAGTCTTCTATCAAAAGTTACAGCTATTCATATGAAGTTGTACAAAAACGCTTTCTTTCGCCAAGACAGTGCGTTTCTCACTGTTACATGCATTTGAATGGGGAACTCGACCGAAACAAAGTATAAGTTTTCATTATGTGAATAACTTGGAAATCTTAGCTCAAACAGCTGCAAAACCTGTTTTCCCAGCACGGGAACCTTGAGTTCTATAAGATAAAGCCATAAACATGTGTATCCGAGTCTTCTATCAAAAGTTACAGCTATTCATATGAAGTTGTACAAAAACGCTTTCTTTCGCCAAGACAGTGCGTTTCTCACTGTTACATGCATTTGAATGGGGAACTCGACCGAAACAAAGTATAAGTTTTCAATATGTGAATAACTTGGAAATCTTAGCTCAAACAGCTGCAAAACCTGTTTTCCCAGCACGGGAACCTTGAGTTCTATAAGATAAAGCCATAAACATGTGTATCCGAGTCTTCTATCAAAAGTTACAGCTATTCATATGAAGTTGTACAAAAACGCTTTCTTTCGCCAAGACAGTGCGTTTCTCACTGTTACATGCATTTGAATGGGGAACTCGACCGAAACAAAGTATAAGTTTTCAATATGTGAATAACTTGGAAATCTTAGCTCAAACAGCTGCAAAACCTGTTTTCCCAGCACGGAGACCTTGAGTTCTATAATATAAGGCCATAAACATGTTTGTCTGAGTCTTCTATCAAAAGTTACAGCTATTTATATGAAGTTGTACAAAATAGCTTTCTTTCGCCAAGACAGTGCGTTTCTCACTGTTACATGCATTTGAATGGGGAACTCGACCGAAACAAAGTATAAGTTTTCATTATGTGAATAACTTGGAAATCTTAGCTCAAACAGCTGCAAAACCTGTTTGCCCAGCACGGAGACCTTGAGTTCTATAAGATAAAGCCATAAACATGTGTATCCGAGTCTTCTATCAAAAGTTACAGCTATTTCTATGAAGTTGTACAAAAACGCTTTCTTTCGCCAAGACAGTGCGTTTCTCACTGTTACATGCATTTTGAATGGGGAACTTGACCGAAACAAAGTATAGGTTTTCATTATGTGAATAACTTGGAAATCTTAGCTCAAACAGCTGCAAAACCTGTTTGCCCAGCACGGGAACCTTGAGTTCTATAAGATAAAGCCATAAACAAGTTTGTCTGAGTCTTCTATCAAAAGTTACAGCTATTTATATGAAGTTGTACAAAAACGCTTTCTTTCGCCAAGACAGTGCGTTTCTCACTGTTACATGCATTTGAATGGGGAACTCGACCGAAACAAAGTATAAGTTTTCATTATGTGAATAACTTGGAAATCTTAGCTCAAACAGCTGCAAAACCTGTTTGCCCAGCACGGAGACCTTGAGTTCTATAAGATAAAGCCATAAACATGTTTGTCTGAGTCTTCTATCAAAAGTTACAGCTATTTCTATGAAGTTGTACAAAAACGCTTTCTTTCGCCAAGACAGTGCGTTTCTCACTGTTACATGCATTTGAATGGGGAACTCGACCGAAACAAAGTATAAGTTTTCATTATGTGAATAACTTGGAAATCTTAGCTCAAACAGCTGCAAAACCTGTTTTCCCAGCACGGAGACCTTGAGTTCTATAAGATAAAGCCATAAACATGTGTATCCGAGTCTTCTATCAAAAGTTACAGCTATTTCTATGAAGTTGTACAAAAACGCTTTCTTTCGCCAAGACAGTGCGTTTCTCACTGTTACATGCATTTGAATGGGGAACTCGACCGAAACAAAGTATAAGTTTTCATTATGTGAATAACTTGGAAATCTTAGCTCAAACAGCTGCAAAACCTGTTTTCCCAGCACGGAGACCTTGAGTTCTATAATATAAGGCCATAAACATGTTTGTCTGAGTCTTCTATCAAAAGTTACAGCTATTTATATGAAGTTGTACAAAATAGCTTTCTTTCGCCAAGACAGTGCGTTTCTCACTGTTACATGCATTTGAATGGGGAACTCGACCGAAACAAAGTATAGGTTTTCATTATGTGAATAACTTGGAAATCTTAGCTCAAACAGCTGCAAAACCTGTTTGCCCAGCACGGAGACCTTGAGTTCTATAAGATAAAGCCATAAACATGTGTATCCGAGTCTTCTATCAAAAGTTACAGCTATTTCTATGAAGTTGTACAAAAACGCTTTCTTTCGCCAAGACAGTGCGTTTCTCACTGTTACATGCATTTTGAATGGGGAACTTGACCGAAACAAAGTATAGGTTTTCATTATGTGAATAACTTGGAAATCTTAGCTCAAACAGCTGCAAAACCTGTTTGCCCAGCACGGGAACCTTGAGTTCTATAAGATAAAGCCATAAACATGTTTGTCTGAGTCTTCTATCAAAAGTTACAGCTATTTATATGAAGTTGTACAAAAACGCTTTCTTTCGCCAAGACAGTGCGTTTCTCACTGTTACATGCATTTGAATGGGGAACTCGACCGAAACAAAGTATAAGTTTTCATTATGTGAATAACTTGGAAATCTTAGCTCAAACAGCTGCAAAACCTGTTTGCCCAGCACGGAGACCTTGAGTTCTATAAGATAAAGCCATAAACATGTTTGTCTGAGTCTTCTATCAAAAGTTACAGCTATTTATATGAAGTTGTACAAAATAGCTTTCTTTCGCCAAGACAGTGCGTTTCTCACTGTTACATGCATTTGAATGGGGAACTCGACCGAAACAAAGTATAGGTTTTCATTATGTGAATAACTTGGAAATCTTAGCTCAAACAGCTGCAAAACCTGTTTGCCCAGCACGGAGACCTTGAGTTCTATAAGATAAAGCCATAAACATGTGTATCCGAGTCTTCTATCAAAAGTTACAGCTATTCATATGAAGTTGTACAAAAACGCTTTCTTTCGCCAAGACAGTGCGTTTCTCACTGTTACATGCATTTGAATGGGGAACTCGACCGAAACAAAGTATAGGTTTTCATTATGTGAATAACTTGGAAATCTTAGCTCAAACAGCTGCAAAACCTGTTTTCCCAGCACGGGAACCTTGAGTTCTATAAGATAAAGCCATAAACATGTGTATCCGAGTCTTCTATCAAAAGTTACAGCTATTTCTATGAAGTTGTACAAAAACGCTTTCTTTCGCCAAGACAGTGCGTTTCTCACTGTTACATGCATTTGAATGGGGAACTCGACCGAAACAAAGTATAAGTTTTCATTATGTGAATAACTTGGAAATCTTAGCTCAAACAGCTGCAAAACCTGTTTGCCCAGCACGGAGACCTTGAGTTCTATAAGATAAAGCCATAAACATGTGTATCCGAGTCTTCTATCAAAAGTTACAGGTATTTCTATGAAGTTGTACAAAAACGCTTTCTTTCGCCAAGACAGTGCGTTTCTCACTGTTACATGCATTTGAATGGGGAACTCGACCGAAACAAAGTATAAGTTTTCATTATGTGAATAACTTGGAAATATTAGCTCAAACAGCTGCAAAACCTGTTTTCCCAGCACGGAGACCTTGAGTTCTATAATATAAGGCCATAAACATGTTTGTCTGAGTCTTCTATCAAAAGTTACAGCTATTTCTATGAAGTTGTACAAAAACGTTTTCTTTCGCCAAGACAGTGTGTTTCTCACTGTTACATGCATTTTGAATGGGGAACTCGACCGAAACAAAGTATAGGTTTTCATTATGTGAATAACTTGGAAATCTTAGCTCAAACAGCTGCAAAACCTGTTTGCCCAGCACGGAGACATTGAGTTCTATAAGATAAAGCCATAAACATATGTATCCGAGTCTTCTATCAAAAGTTACAGGTATTTCTATGAAGTTGTACAAAAACGCTTTCTTTCGCCAAGACAGTGCGTTTCTCACTGTTACATGCATTTGAATGGGGAACTCGACCGAAACAAAGTATAAGTTTTCATTATGTGAATAACTTGGAAATATTAGCTCAAACAGCTGCAAAACCTGTTTTCCCAGCACGGAGACCTTGAGTTCTATAATATAAGGCCATAAACATGTTTGTCTGAGTCTTCTATCAAAAGTTACAGCTATTTCTATGAAGTTGTACAAAATAGCTTTCTTTCGCCAAGACAGTGTGTTTCTCACTGTTACATGCATTTTGAATGGGGAACTCGACCGAAACAAAGTATAGGTTTTCATTATGTGAATAACTTGGAAATCTTAGCTCAAACAGCTGCAAAACCTGTTTGCCCAGCACGGAGACCTTGAGTTCTATAAGATAAAGCCATAAACATGTGTATCCGAGTCTTCTATCAAAAGTTACAGCTATTTATATGAAGTTGTACAAAAACGCTTTCTTTCGCCAAGACAGTGCGTTTCTCACTGTTACATGCATTTGAATGGGGAACTCGACCGAAACAAAGTATAAGTTTTCATTATGTGAATAACTTGGAAATATTAGCTCAAACAGCTGCAAAACCTGTTTTCCCAGCACGGAGACCTTGAGTTCTATAATATAAGGCCATAAACATGTTTGTCTGAGTCTTCTATCAAAAGTTACAGCTATTTCTATGAAGTTGTACAAAAACGTTTTCTTTCGCCAAGACAGTGCGTTTCTCACTGTTACATGCATTTTGAATGGGGAACTCGACCGAAACAAAGTATAGGTTTTCATTATGTGAATAACTTGGAAATCTTAGCTCAAACAGCTGCAAAACCTGTTTGCCCAGCACGGGAACCTTGAGTTCTATAAGATAAAGCCATAAACATGTGTATCCGAGTCTTCTATCAAAAGTTACAGCTATTCATATGAAGTTGTACAAAAACGCTTTCTTTCGCCAAGACAGTGCGTTTCTCACTGTTACATGCATTTGAATGGGGAACTCGACCGAAACAAAGTATAAGTTTTCATTATGTGAATAACTTGGAAATCTTAGCTCAAACAGCTGCAAAACCTGTTTTCCCAGCACGGGAACCTTGAGTTCTATAAGATAAAGCCATAAACATGTGTATCCGAGTCTTCTATCAAAAGTTACAGCTATTCATATGAAGTTGTACAAAAACGCTTTGTTTCGCCAAGACAGTGCGTTTCTCACTGTTACATGCATTTGAATGGGGAACTCGACCGAAACAAAGTATAAGTTTTCAATATGTGAATAACTTGGAAATCTTAGCTCAAACAGCTGCAAAACCTGTTTTCCCAGCACGGAGACCTTGAGTTCTATAATATAAGGCCATAAACATGTTTGTCTGAGTCTTCTATCAAAAGTTACAGCTATTTATATGAAGTTGTTCAAAATAGCTTTCTTTCGCCAAGACAGTGCGTTTCTCACTGTTACATGCATTTGAATGGGGAACTCGACCGAAACAAAGTATAAGTTTTCATTATGTGAATAACTTGGAAATCTTAGCTCAAACAGCTGCAAAACCTGTTTTCCCAGCACGGAGACCTTGAGTTCTATAAGATAAAGCCATAAACATGTGTATCCGAGTCTTCTATCAAAAGTTACAGCTATTTCTATGAAGTTGTACAAAAACGCTTTCTTTCGCCAAGACAGTGCGTTTCTCACTGTTACATGCATTTGAATGGGGAACTCGACCGAAACAAAGTATAAGTTTTCATTATGTGAATAACTTGGAAATCTTAGCTCAAACAGCTGCAAAACCTGTTTGCCCAGCACGGAGACCTTGAGTTCTATAAGATAAAGCCATAAACATGTGTATCCGAGTCTTCTATCAAAAGTTACAGCTATTTCTATGAAGTTGTACAAAAACGCTTTCTTTCGCCAAGACAGTGCGTTTCTCACTGTTACATGCATTTTGAATGGGGAACTTGACCGAAACAAAGTATAGGTTTTCATTATGTGAATAACTTGGAAATCTTAGCTCAAACAGCTGCAAAACCTGTTTGCCCAGCACGGGAACCTTGAGTTCTATAAGATAAAGCCATAAACATGTTTGTCTGAGTCTTCTATCAAAAGTTACAGCTATTTATATGAAGTTGTACAAAAACGCTTTCTTTCGCCAAGACAGTGCGTTTCTCACTGTTACATGCATTTGAAGTGGGAACTCGACCGAAACAAAGTATAGGTTTTCATTATGTGAATAACTTGGAAATCTTAGCTCAAACAGCTGCAAAACCTGTTTGCCCAGCACGGAGACCTTGAGTTCTATAAGATAAAGCCATAAACATGTGTATCCGAGTCTTCTATCAAAAGTTACAGCTATTTCTATGAAGTTGTACAAAAACGCTTTCTTTCGCCAAGACAGTGCGTTTCTCACTGTTACATGCATTTGAAGTGGGAACTCGACCGAAACAAAGTATAGGTTTTCATTATGTGAATAACTTGGAAATCTTAGCTCAAACAGCTGCAAAACCTGTTTGCCCAGCACGGAGACCTTGAGTTCTATAAGATAAAGCCATAAACATGTGTATCCGAGTCTTCTATCAAAAGTTACAGCTATTTCTATGAAGTTGTACAAAAACGCTTTCTTTCGCCAAGACAGTGCGTTTCTCACTGTTACATGCATTTTGAATGGGGAACTCGACCGAAACAAAGTATAGGTTTTCATTATGTGAATAACTTGGAAATCTTAGCTCAAACAGCTGCAAAACCTGTTTGCCCAGCACGGGAACCTTGAGTTCTATAAGATAAAGCCATAAACATGTGTATCCGAGTCTTCTATCAAAAGTTACAGCTATTCATATGAAGTTGTACAAAAACGCTTTCTTTCGCCAAGACAGTGCGTTTCTCACTGTTACATGCATTTGAATGGGGAACTCGACCGAAACAAAGTATAAGTTTTCATTATGTGAATAACTTGGAAATCTTAGCTCAAACAGCTGCAAAACCTGTTTTCCCAGCACGGAGACCTTGAGTTCTATAAGATAAAGCCATAAACATGTTTGTCTGAGTCTTCTATCAAAAGTTACAGCTATTCATATGAAGTTGTACAAAAACGCTTTCTTTCGCCAAGACAGTGCGTTTCTCACTGTTACATGCATTTGAATGGGGAACTCGACCGAAACAAAGTATAAGTTTTCATTATGTGAATAACTTGGAAATCTTAGCTCAAACAGCTGCAAAACCTGTTTGCCCAGCACGGAGACCTTGAGTTCTATAAGATAAAGCCATAAACATGTGTATCCGAGTCTTCTATCAAAAGTTACAGGTATTTCTATGAAGTTGTACAAAAACGCTTTCTTTCGCCAAGACAGTGCGTTTCTCACTGTTACATGCATTTGAATGGGGAACTCGACCGAAACAAAGTATAAGTTTTCATTATGTGAATAACTTGGAAATATTAGCTCAAACAGCTGCAAAACCTGTTTTCCCAGCACGGAGACCTTGAGTTCTATAATATAAGGCCATAAACATGTTTGTCTGAGTCTTCTATCAAAAGTTACAGCTATTTCTATGAAGTTGTACAAAAACGTTTTCTTTCGCCAAGACAGTGCGTTTCTCACTGTTACATGCATTTTGAATGGGGAACTCGACCGAAACAAAGTATAGGTTTTCATTATGTGAATAACTTGGAAATCTTAGCTCAAACAGCTGCAAAACCTGTTTGCCCAGCACGGAGACCTTGAGTTCTATAAGATAAAGCCATAAACATGTGTATCCGAGTCTTCTATCAAAAGTTACAGCTATTTCTATGAAGTTGTACAAAAACGCTTTCTTTCGCCAAGACAGTGCGTTTCTCACTGTTACATGCATTTTGAATGGGGAACTCGACCGAAACAAAGTATAGGTTTTCATTATGTGAATAACTTGGAAATCTTAGCTCAAACAGCTGCAAAACCTGTTTGCCCAGCACGGGAACCTTGAGTTCTATAAGATAAAGCCATAAACATGTGTATCCGAGTCTTCTATCAAAAGTTACAGCTATTCATATGAAGTTGTACAAAAACGCTTTCTTTCGCCAAGACAGTGCGTTTCTCACTGTTACATGCATTTGAATGGGGAACTCGACCGAAACAAAGTATAAGTTTTCATTATGTGAATAACTTGGAAATCTTAGCTCAAACAGCTGCAAAACCTGTTTTCCCAGCACGGGAACCTTGAGTTCTATAAGATAAAGCCATAAACATGTGTATCCGAGTCTTCTATCAAAAGTTACAGCTATTCATATGAAGTTGTACAAAAACGCTTTCTTTCGCCAAGACAGTGCGTTTCTCACTGTTACATGCATTTGAATGGGGAACTCGACCGAAACAAAGTATAAGTTTTCAATATGTGAATAACTTGGAAATCTTAGCTCAAACAGCTGCAAAACCTGTTTTCCCAGCACGGGAACCTTGAGTTCTATAAGATAAAGCCATAAACATGTGTATCCGAGTCTTCTATCAAAAGTTACAGCTATTCATATGAAGTTGTACAAAAACGCTTTCTTTCGCCAAGACAGTGCGTTTCTCACTGTTACATGCATTTGAATGGGGAACTCGACCGAAACAAAGTATAAGTTTTCAATATGTGAATAACTTGGAAATCTTAGCTCAAACAGCTGCAAAACCTGTTTTCCCAGCACGGAGACCTTGAGTTCTATAATATAAGGCCATAAACATGTTTGTCTGAGTCTTCTATCAAAAGTTACAGCTATTTATATGAAGTTGTACAAAATAGCTTTCTTTCGCCAAGACAGTGCGTTTCTCACTGTTACATGCATTTGAATGGGGAACTCGACCGAAACAAAGTATAAGTTTTCATTATGTGAATAACTTGGAAATCTTAGCTCAAACAGCTGCAAAACCTGTTTGCCCAGCACGGAGACCTTGAGTTCTATAAGATAAAGCCATAAACATGTGTATCCGAGTCTTCTATCAAAAGTTACAGCTATTTCTATGAAGTTGTACAAAAACGCTTTCTTTCGCCAAGACAGTGCGTTTCTCACTGTTACATGCATTTTGAATGGGGAACTTGACCGAAACAAAGTATAGGTTTTCATTATGTGAATAACTTGGAAATCTTAGCTCAAACAGCTGCAAAACCTGTTTGCCCAGCACGGAGACCTTGAGTTCTATAAGATAAAGCCATAAACAAGTTTGTCTGAGTCTTCTATCAAAAGTTACAGCTATTTATATGAAGTTGTACAAAAACGCTTTCTTTCGCCAAGACAGTGCGTTTCTCACTGTTACATGCATTTGAATGGGGAACTCGACCGAAACAAAGTATAAGTTTTCATTATGTGAATAACTTGGAAATCTTAGCTCAAACAGCTGCAAAACCTGTTTGCCCAGCACGGAGACCTTGAGTTCTATAAGATAAAGCCATAAACATGTTTGTCTGAGTCTTCTATCAAAAGTTACAGCTATTTATATGAAGTTGTACAAAATAGCTTTCTTTCGCCAAGACAGTGCGTTTCTCACTGTTACATGCATTTGAATGGGGAACTCGACCGAAACAAAGTATAAGTTTTCATTATGTGAATAACTTGGAAATCTTAGCTCAAACAGCTGCAAAACCTGTTTTCCCAGCACGGAGACCTTGAGTTCTATAAGATAAAGCCATAAACATGTGTATCCGAGTCTTCTATCAAAAGTTACAGCTATTTCTATGAAGTTGTACAAAAACGCTTTCTTTCGCCAAGACAGTGCGTTTCTCACTGTTACATGCATTTGAATGGGGAACTCGACCGAAACAAAGTATAAGTTTTCATTATGTGAATAACTTGGAAATCTTAGCTCAAACAGCTGCAAAACCTGTTTTCCCAGCACGGAGACCTTGAGTTCTATAATATAAGGCCATAAACATGTTTGTCTGAGTCTTCTATCAAAAGTTACAGCTATTTATATGAAGTTGTACAAAATAGCTTTCTTTCGCCAAGACAGTGCGTTTCTCACTGTTACATGCATTTGAATGGGGAACTCGACCGAAACAAAGTATAGGTTTTCATTATGTGAATAACTTGGAAATCTTAGCTCAAACAGCTGCAAAACCTGTTTGCCCAGCACGGAGACCTTGAGTTCTATAAGATAAAGCCATAAACATGTGTATCCGAGTCTTCTATCAAAAGTTACAGCTATTTCTATGAAGTTGTACAAAAACGCTTTCTTTCGCCAAGACAGTGCGTTTCTCACTGTTACATGCATTTTGAATGGGGAACTTGACCGAAACAAAGTATAGGTTTTCATTATGTGAATAACTTGGAAATCTTAGCTCAAACAGCTGCAAAACCTGTTTCCTGATTTCCCAGCACGGAGACCTTGAGTTCTATAATATAAGGCCATAAACATGTTTGTCTGAGTCTTCTATCAAAAGTTACAGCTATTTCTATGAAGTTGTACAAAATAGCTTTCTTTCGCCAAGACAGTGCGTTTCTCACTGTTACATGCATTTGAATGGGGAACTCGACCGAAACAAAGTATAGGTTTTCATTATGTGAATAACTTGGAAATCTTAGCTCAAACAGCTGCAAAACCTGTTTTCCCAGCACGGGGACCTTGAGTTCTATAATATAAGGCCATAAACATGTTTGTCTGAGTCTTCTATCAAAAGTTACAGCTATTTCTATGAAGTTGTACAAAAACGCTTTCTTTCGCCAAGACAGTGCGTTTCTCACTGTTACATGCATTTGAATGGGGAACTCGACCGAAACAAAGTATACGTTTTCATTATGTGAATAACTTGGAAATCTTAGCTCAAACAGCTACAAAACCTGTTTTCCCAGCACGGGAACCTTGAGTTCTATAAGATAAAGCCATAAACATGTTTGTCTGAGTCTTCTATCAAAAGTTACAGCTATTTCTATGAAGTTGTACAAAAATGCTTTCTTTCGCCAAGACAGTGCGTTTCTCACTGTTACATGCATTTGAATGGGGAACTCGACCGAAACAAAGTATAGGTTTTCATTATGTGAATAACTTGGAAATCTTAGCTCAAACAGCTGCAAAACCTGTTTTCCCAGCACGGGAACCTTGAGTTCTATAAGATAAAGCCATAAACATGTGTATCCGAGTCTTCTATCAAAAGTTACAGCTATTCATATGAAGTTGTACAAAAACGCTTTCTTTCGCCAAGACAGTGCGTTTCTCACTGTTACATGCATTTGAATGGGGAACTCGACCGAAACAAAGTATAGGTTTTCATTATGTGAATAACTTGGAAATCTTAGCTCAAACAGCTGCAAAACCTGTTTTCCCAGCACGGAGACCTTGAGTTCTATAAGATAAAGCCATAAACATGTTTGTCTGAGTCTTCTATCAAAAGTTACAGCTATTTCTATGAAGTTGTACAAAAACGCTTTCTTTCGCCAAGACAGTGCGTTTCTCACTGTTACATGCATTTGAATGGGGAACTCGACCGAAACAAAGTATATGTTTTCATTATGTGAATAACTTGGAAATCTTAGCTCAAACAGCTGCAAAACCTGTTTTCCCAGCACGGAGACCTTGAGTTCTATAAGATAAGGCCATAAACATGTTTGTCTGAGTCTTCTATCAAAAGTTACAGCTATTTCTATGAAGTTGTACAAAAACGCTTTCTTTCGCCAAGACAGTGCGTTTCTCACTGTTACATGCATTTGAATGGGGAACTCGACCGAAACAAAGTATAGGTTTTCATTATGTGAATAACTTGGAAATCTTAGCTCAAACAGCTGCAAAACCTGTTTTCCCAGCACGGGGACCTTGAGTTCTATAATATAAGGCCATAAACATGTTTGTCTGAGTCTTCTATCAAAAGTTACAGCTATTTCTATGAAGTTGTACAAAAACGCTTTCTTTCGCCAAGACAGTGCGTTTCTCACTGTTACATGCATTTGAATGGGGAACTCGACCGAAACAAAGTATAGGTTTTCATTATGTGAATAACTTGGAAATCTTAGCTCAAACAGCTACAAAACCTGTTTTCCCAGCACGGGAACCTTGAGTTCTATAAGATAAAGCCATAAACATGTGTATCCGAGTCTTCTATCAAAAGTTACAGCTATTTATATGAAGTTGTACAAAAACGCTTTCTTTCGCCAAGACAGTGCGTTTCTCACTGTTACATGCATTTGAATGGGGAACTCGACCGAAACAAAGTATAGGTTTTCATTACGTGAATAACTTGGAAATCTTAGCTCAAACAGCTGCAAAACCTGTTTTCCCAGCACGGGGACCTTGAGTTCTATAATATAAGGCCATAAACATGTTTGTCTGAGTCTTCTATCAAAAGTTACAGCTATTTCTATGAAGTTGTACAAAAACGCTTTCTTTCGCCCAGACAGTGCGTTTCTCACTGTTACATGCATTTGAATGGGGAACTCGACCGAAACAAAGTATAGGTTTTCATTATGTGAATAACTTGGAAATCTTAGCTCAAACAGCTGCAAAACCTGTTTTCCCAGCACGGAGACCTTGAGTTCTATAAGATAAAGCCATAAACATGTTTGTCTGAGTCTTCTATCAAAAGTTACAGCTATTTCTATGAAGTTGTACAAAAACGCTTTCTTTCGCCAAGACAGTGCGTTTCTCACTGTTACATGCATTTGATTGGGGAACTCGACCGAAACAAAGTACAAGTTTTCATTATGTGAATAACTTGGAAATCTTAGCTCAAACAGCTGCAAAACCTGTTTTCCCAGCACGGAGACCTTGAGTTCTATAAGATAAAGCCATAAACATGTGTATCCGAGTCTTCTATCAAAAGTTACAGCTATTTATATGAAGTTGTACAAAAACGCTTTCTTTCGCCAAGACAGTGCGTTTCTCACTGTTACATGCATTTGAATGGGGAACTCGACCGAAACAAAGTATAGGTTTTCATTATGTGAATAACTTGGAAATCTTAGCTCAAACAGCTGCAAAACCTGTTTTCCCAGCACGGAGACCTTGAGTTCTATAATATAAGGCCATAAACATGTTTGTCTGAGTCTTCTATCAAAAGTTACAGCTATTTCTATGAAGTTGTACAAAATAGCTTTCTTTCGCCAAGACAGTGCGTTTCTCACTGTTACATGCATTTGAATGGGGAACTCGACCGAAACAAAGTATAGGTTTTCATTATGTGAATAACTTGGAAATCTTAGCTCAAACAGCTGCAAAACCTGTTTTCCCAGCACGGGGACCTTGAGTTCTATAATATAAGGCCATAAACATGTTTGTCTGAGTCTTCTATCAAAAGTTACAGCTATTTCTATGAAGTTGTACAAAAACGCTTTCTTTCGCCAAGACAGTGCGTTTCTCACTGTTACATGCATTTGAATGGGGAACTCGACCGAAACAAAGTATACGTTTTCATTATGTGAATAGCTTGAAAATCTTAGCTCAAACAGCTGCAAAACCTGTTTTCCCAGCACGTGGACCTTGAGTTCTATAATATAAGGCCATAAACATGTTTGTCTGAGTCTTCTATCAAAAGTTACAGCTATTTCTATGAAGTTGTACAAAAACGCTTTCTTTCGCCAAGACAGTGCGTTTCTCACTGTTACATGCATTTGAATGGGGAACTCGACCGAAACAAAGTATAGGTTTTCATTATGTGAATAACTTGGAAATCTTAGCTCAAACAGCTGCATAACCTGTTTTCCCAGCACGGAGACCTTGAGTTCTATAAGATAAAGCCATAAACATGTTTGTCCGAGTCTTCTATCAAAAGTTACAGCTATTTCTATGAAGTTGTACAAAAACGCTTTCTTTCGCCAAGACAGTGCGTTTCTCACTGTTACATGCATTTGAATGGGGAACTCGACCGAAACAAAGTATAGGTTTTCATTATGTGAATAACTTGGAAATCTTAGCTCAAACAGCTGCAAAACCTTTTTTCCCAGCACGGGGACCTTGAGTTCTATAATATAAGGCCATAAACATGTTTGTCTGAGTCTTCTATCAAAAGTTACAGCTATTTCTATGAAGTTGTACAAAAACGCTTTCTTTCGCCAAGACAGTGCGTTTCTCACTGTTACATGCATTTGAATGGGGAACTCGACCGAAACAAAGTATAGGTTTTCATTATGTGAATAACTTGGAAATCTTAGCTCAAACAGCTGCATAACCTGTTTTCCCAGCACGGAGACCTTGAGTTCTATAAGATAAAGCCATAAACATGTTTGTCCGAGTCTTCTATCAAAAGTTACAGCTATTTCTATGAAGTTGTACAAAAACGCTTTCTTTCGCCAAGACAGTGCGTTTCTCACTGTTACATGCATTTGAATGGGGAACTCGACCGAAACAAAGTATAGGTTTTCATTATGTGAATAACTTGGAAATCTTAGCTCAAACAGCTGCAAAACCTGTTTTCCCAGCACGGAGACCTTGAGTTCTATAAGATAAGGCCATAAACATGTTTGTCTGAGTCTTCTATCAAAAGTTACAGCTATTTCTATGAAGTTGTACAAAAACGCTTTCTTTCGCCAAGACAGTGCGTTTCTCACTGTTACATGCATTTGAATGGGGAACTCCACCGAAACAAAGTATAGGTTTTCATTATGTGAATAACTTGGAAATCTTAGCTCAAACAGCTGCAAAACCTGTTTTCCCAGCACGGGAACCTTGAGTTCTATAAGATAAAGCCATAAACATGTGTATCCGAGTCTTCTATCAAAAGTTACAGCTATTCCTATGAAGTTGTACAAAAACGCTTTCTTTCGCCAAGACAGTGCGTTTCTCACTGTTACATGCATTTGAATGGGGAACTCGACCGAAACAAAGTATATGTTTTCATTATGTGAATAACTTGGAAATCTTAGCTCAAACAGCTGCAAAACCTGTTTTCCCAGCACGGGGACCTTGAGTTCTATAATATAAGGCCATAAACATGTTTGTCTGAGTCTTCTATCAAAAGTTACAGCTATTTATATGAAGTTGTACAAAAACGCTTTCTTTCGCCAAGACAGTGCGTTTCTCACTGTTACATGCATTTGAATGGGGAACTCGACCGAAACAAAGTATACGTTTTCATTATGTGAATAACTTGAAAATCTTAGCTCAAACAGCTGCAAAACCTGTTTTCCCAGCACGGGGACCTTGAGTTCTATAATATAAGGCCATAAACATGTTTGTCTGAGTCTTCTATCAAAAGTTACAGCTATTTCTATGAAGTTGTACAAAATAGCTTTCTTTCGCCAAGACAGTGCGTTTCTCACTGTTACATGCATTTGAATGGGGAACTCGACCGAAACAAAGTATAGGTTTTCATTATGTGAATAACTTGGAAATCTTAGCTCAAACAGCTGCAAAACCTGTTTTCCCAGCACGGGGACCTTGAGTTCTATAATATAAGGCCATAAACATGTTTGTCTGAGTCTTCTATCAAAAGTTACAGCTATTTCTATGAAGTTGTACAAAAACGCTTTCTTTCGCCAAGACAGTGCGTTTCTCACTGTTACATGCATTTGAATGGGGAACTCGACCGAAACAAAGTATACGTTTTCATTATGTGAATAGCTTGAAAATCTTAGCTCAAACAGCTGCAAAACCTGTTTTCCCAGCACGTGGACCTTGAGTTCTATAATATAAGGCCATAAACATGTTTGTCTGAGTCTTCTATCAAAAGTTACAGCTATTTCTATGAAGTTGTACAAAAACGCTTTCTTTCGCCAAGACAGTGCGTTTCTCACTGTTACATGCATTTGAATGGGGAACTCGACCGAAACAAAGTATAGGTTTTCATTATGTGAATAACTTGGAAATCTTAGCTCAAACAGCTGCAAAACCTGTTTTCCCAGCACGGAGACCTTGAGTTCTATAAGATAAGGCCATAAACATGTTTGTCTGAGTCTTCTATCAAAAGTTACAGCTATTTCTATGAAGTTGTACAAAAACGCTTTCTTTCGCCAAGACAGTGCGTTTCTCACTGTTACATGCATTTTAATGGGGAACTCGACCGAAACAAAGTATAGGTTTTCATTATGTGAATAACTTGGAAATCTTAGCTCAAACAGCTGCAAAACCTGTTTTCCCAGCACGGGAACCTTGAGTTCTATAAGATAAAGCTATAAACATGTGTATCCGAGTCTTCTATCAAAAGTTACAGCTATTCATATGAAGTTGTACAAAAACGCTTTCTTTCGCCAAGACAGTGCGTTTCTCACTGTTACATGCATTTGAATGGGGAACTCCACCGAAACAAAGTACAAGTTTTCATTATGTGAATAACTTGGAAATCTTAGCTCAAACAGCTGCAAAACCTGTTTTCCCAGCACGGAGACCTTGAGTTCTATAAGATAAAGCCATAAACATGTTTGTCTGAGTCTTCTATCAAAAGTTACAGCTATTTCTATGAAGTTGTACAAAAACGCTTTCTTTCGCCAAGACAGTGCGTTTCTCACTGTTACATGCATTTGAATGGGGAACTCGACCGAAACAAAGTATACGTTTTCATTATGTGAATAGCTTGAAAATCTTAGCTCAAACAGCTGCAAAACCTGTTTTCCCAGCACGTGGACCTTGAGTTCTATAATATAAGGCCATAAACATGTTTGTCTGAGTCTTCTATCAAAAGTTATAGCTATTTCTATGAAGTTGTACAAAAACGCTTTCTTTCGCCAAGACAGTGCGTTTCTCACTGTTACATGCATTTGAATGGGGAACTCGACCGAAACAAAGTATAGGTTTTCATTATGTGAATAACTTGGAAATCTTAGCTCAAACAGCTGCATAACCTGTTTTCCCAGCACGGAGACCTTGAGTTCTATAAGATAAAGCCATAAACATGTTTGTCCGAGTCTTCTATCAAAAGTTACAGCTATTTCTATGAAGTTGTACAAAAACGCTTTCTTTCGCCAAGACAGTGCGTTTCTCACTGTTACATGCATTTGAATGGGGAACTCGACCGAAACAAAGTATAGGTTTTCATTATGTGAATAACTTGGAAATCTTAGCTCTAACAGCTACAAAACCTGTTTTCCCAGCACGGGAACCTTGAGTTCTATAAGATAAAGCCATAAACATGTGTATCAGAGTCTTCTATCAAAAGTTACAGCTATTTCTATGAAGTTGTACAAAAACGCTTTCTTTCGCCAAGACAGTGCGTTTCTCACTGTTACATGCATTTGAATGGGGAACTCGACCGAAACAAAGTATAGGTTTTCATTATGTGAATAACTTGGAAATCTTAGCTCAAACAGCTGCAAAACCTTTTTTCCCAGCACGGGGACCTTGAGTTCTATAATATAAGGCCATAAACATGTTTGTCTGAGTCTTCTATCAAAAGTTACAGCTATTTCTATGAAGTTGTACAAAAACGCTTTCTTTCGCCAAGACAGTGCGTTTCTCACTGTTACATGCATTTGAATGGGGAACTCGACCGAAACAAAGTATAGGTTTTCATTATGTGAATAACTTGGAAATCTTAGCTCAAACAGCTGCAAAACCTGTTTTCCCAGCACGGAGACCTTGAGTTCTATAAGATAAGGCCATAAACATGTTTGTCTGAGTCTTCTATCAAAAGTTACAGCTATTTCTATGAAGTTGTACAAAAACGCTTTCTTTCGCCAAGACAGTGCGTTTCTCACTGTTACATGCATTTGAATGGGGAACTCGACCGAAACAAAGTATAGGTTTTCATTATGTGAATAACTTGGAAATCTTAGCTCAAACAGCTGCAAAACCTGTTTTCCCAGCACGGGAACCTTGAGTTCTATAAGATAAAGCCATAAACATGTGTATCCGAGTCTTCTATCAAAAGTTACAGCTATTTCTATGAAGTTGTACAAAAACGCTTTCTTTCGCCAAGACAGTGCGTTTCTCACTGTTACATGCATTTGAATGGGGAACTCGACCGAAACAAAGTATAGGTTTTCATTATGTGAATAACTTGGAAATCTTAGCTCTAACAGCTACAAAACCTGTTTTCCCAGCACGGGAACCTTGAGTTCTATAAGATAAAGCCATAAACATGTGTATCAGAGTCTTCTATCAAAAGTTACAGCTATTTCTATGAAGTTGTACAAAAACGCTTTCTTTCGCCAAGACAGTGCGTTTCTCACTGTTACATGCATTTGAATGGGGAACTCGACCGAAACAAAGTATAGGTTTTCATTATGTGAATAACTTGGAAATCTTAGCTCAAACAGCTGCAAAACCTTTTTTCCCAGCACGGGGACCTTGAGTTCTATAATATAAGGCCATAAACATGTTTGTCTGAGTCTTCTATCAAAAGTTACAGCTATTTCTATGAAGTTGTACAAAAACGCTTTCTTTCGCCAAGACAGTGCGTTTCTCACTGTTACATGCATTTGAATGGGGAACTCGACCGAAACAAAGTATAGGTTTTCATTATGTGAATAACTTGGAAATCTTAGCTCAAACAGCTGCAAAACCTGTTTTCCCAGCACGGGAACCTTGAGTTCTATAAGATAAAGCCATAAACATGTGTATCCGAGTCTTCTATCAAAAGTTACAGCTATTTCTATGAAGTTGTACAAAAACGCTTTCTTTCGCCAAGACAGTGCGTTTCTCACTGTTACATGCATTTGAATGGGGAACTCGACCGAAACAAAGTATAGGTTTTCATTATGTGAATAACTTGGAAATCTTAGCTCAAACAGCTGCAAAACCTGTTTTCCCAGCACGGAGACCTTGAGTTCTATAATATAAGGCCATAAACATGTTTGTCTGAGTCTTCTATCAAAAGTTACAGCTATTTCTATGAAGTTGTACAAAAACGCTTTCTTTCGCCAAGACAGTGCGTTTCTCACTGTTACATGCATTTGAATGGGGAACTCGACCGAAACAAAGTATAGGTTTTCATTATGTGAATAACTTGGAAATCTTAGCTCAAACAGCTGCAAAACCTGTTTTCCCAGCACGGAGACCTTGAGTTCTATAAGATAAAACCATAAACATGTTTGTCTGAGTCTTCTATCAAAAGTTACAGCTATTTCTATGAAGTTGTACAAAAACGCTTTCTTTCGCCAAGACAGTGCGTTTCTCACTGTTACATGCATTTGAATGGGGAACTCGACCGAAACAAAGTATAGGTTTTCATTATGTGAATAACTTGGAAATCTTAGCTCAAACAGCTGCAAAACCTGTTTTCCCAGCACGGGGACCTTGAGTTCTATAATATAAGGCCATAAACATGTTTGTCTGAGTCTTCTATCAAAAGTTACAGCTATTTCTATGAAGTTGTACAAAAACGCTTTCTTTCGCCAAGACAGTGCGTTTCTCACTGTTACATGCATTTGAATGGGGAACTCGACCGAAACAAAGTATAGGTTTTCATTATGTGAATAACTTAGAAATCTTAGCTCAAACAGCTGCAAAACCTGTTTTCCCAGCACGGAGACCTTGAGTTCTATAAGATAAAACCATAAACATGTTTGTCTGAGTCTTCTATCAAAAGTTACAGCTATTTCTATGAAGTTGTACAAAAACGCTTTCTTTCGCCAAGACAGTGCGTTTCTCACTGTTACATGCATTTGAATGGGGAACTCGACCGAAACAAAGTATAGGTTTTCATTATGTGAATAACTTGGAAATCTTAGCTCAAACAGCTGCAAAACCTGTTTTCCCAGCACGGAGACCTTGAGTTCTATAATATAAGGCCATAAACATGTTTGTCTGAGTCTTCTATCAAAAGTTACAGCTATTTATATGAAGTTGTACAAAAACGCTTTCTTTCGCCAAGACAGTGCGTTTCTCACTGTTACATGCATTTGAATGGGGAACTCGACCGAAACAAAGTATAGGTTTTCATTATGTGAATAACTTGGAAATCTTAGCTCAAACAGCTGCAAAACCTGTTTTCCCAGCACGGAGACCTTGAGTTCTATAATATAAGGCCATAAACATGTTTGTCTGAGTCTTCTATCAAAAGTTACAGCTATTTCTATGAAGTTGTACAAAAACGCTTTCTTTCGCCAAGACAGTGCGTTTCTCACTGTTACATGCATTTGAATGGGGAACTCGACCGAAACAAAGTATACGTTTTCATTATGTGAATAACTTGGAAATCTTAGCTCAAACAGCTACAAAACCTGTTTTCCCAGCACAGGAACCTTGAGTTCTATAAGATAAAGCCATAAACATGTTTGTCTGAGTCTTCTATCAAAAGTTACAGCTATTTCTATGAAGTTGTACAAAAACGCTTTCTTTCGCCAAGACAGTGCGTTTCTCACTGTTACATGCATTTGAATGGGGAACTCGACCGAAACAAAGTATAGGTTTTCATTATGTGAATAACTTGGAAATCTTAGCTCAAACAGCTACAAAACCTGTTTTCCCAGCACGGGAACCTTGAGTTCTATAAGATAAAGCCATAAACATGTGTATCCGAGTCTTCTATCAAAAGTTACAGCTATTCATATGAAGTTGTACAAAAACGCTTTCTTTCGCCAAGACAGTGCGTTTCTCACTGTTACATGCATTTGAATGGGGAACTCCACCGAAACAAAGTATAGGTTTTCATTATGTGAATAACTTGGAAATCTTAGCTCAAACAGCTGCAAAACCTGTTTTCCCAGCACGGAGACCTTGAGTTCTATAAGATAAAGCCATAAACATGTTTGTCTGAGTCTTCTATCAAAAGTTACAGCTATTTCTATGAAGTTGTACAAAAACGCTTTCTTTCGCCAAGACAGTGCGTTTCTCACTGTTACATGCATTTGAATGGGGAACTCGACCGAAACAAAGTATAGGTTTTCATTATGTGAATAACTTGGAAATCTTAGCTCAAACAGCTGCAAAACCTGTTTTCCCAGCACGGAGACCTTGAGTTCTATAAGATAAAGCTATAAACATGTGTATCCGAGTCTTCTATCAAAAGTTACAGCTCTTCATATGAAGTTGTACAAAAACGCTTTCTTTCGCCAAGACAGTGCGTTTCTCACTGTTACATGCATTTGAATGGGGAACTCCACCGAAACAAAGTACAAGTTTTCATTATGTGAATAACTTGGAAATCTTAGCTCAAACAGCTGCAAAACCTGTTTTCCCAGCACGGAGACCTTGAGTTCTATAATATAAGGCCATAAACATGTTTGTCTGAGTCTTCTATCAAAAGTTACAGCTATTTCTATGAAGTTGTACAAAAACGCTTTCTTTCGCCAAGACAGTGCGTTTCTCACTGTTACATGCATTTGAATGGGGAACTCGACCGAAACAAAGTATAGGTTTTCATTATGTGAATAACTTGGAAATCTTAGCTCAAACAGCTGCAAAACCTGTTTTCCCAGCACGGGAACCTTGAGTTCTATAAGATAAAGCTATAAACATGTGTATCCGAGTCTTCTATCAAAAGTTACAGCTATTCATATGAAGTTGTACAAAAACGCTTTCTTTCGCCAAGACAGTGCGTTTCTCACTGTTACATGCATTTGAATGGGGAACTCCACCGAAACAAAGTACAAGTTTTCATTATGTGAATAACTTGGAAATCTTAGCTCAAACAGCTGCAAAACCTGTTTTCCCAGCACGGAGACCTTGAGTTCTATAAGATAAAGCCATAAACATGTTTGTCTGAGTCTTCTATCAAAAGTTACAGCTATTTCTATGAAGTTGTACAAAAACGCTTTCTTTCGCCAAGACAGTGCGTTTCTCACTGTTACATGCATTTGAATGGGGAACTCGACCGAAACAAAGTATATGTTTTCATTATGTGAATAACTTGGAAATCTTAGCTCAAACAGCTGCAAAACCTGTTTTCCCAGCACAGAGACCTTGAGTTCTATAATATAAGGCCATAAACATGTTTGTCTGAGTCTTCTATCAAAAGTTACAGCTATTTCTATGAAGTTGTACAAAAACGCTTTCTTTCGCCAAGACAGTGCGTTTCTCATTGTTACATGCATTTGAATGGGGAACTCGACCGAAACAAAGTATAGGTTTTCATTATGTGAATAACTTGGAAATCTTAGCTCAAACAGCTACAAAACCTGTTTTCCCAGCACGGGAACCTTGAGTTCTATAAGATAAAGCCATAAACATGTGTATCCGAGTCTTCTATCAAAAGTTACAGCTATTTATATGAAGTTGTACAAAAACGCTTTCTTTCGCCAAGACAGTGCGTTTCTCACTGTTACATGCATTTGAATGGGGAACTCGACCGAAACAAAGTATAGGTTTTCATTATGTGAATAACTTGGAAATCTTAGCTCAAACAGCTGCAAAACCTGTTTTCCCAGCACGGGGACCTTGAGTTCTATAATATAAGGCCATAAACATGTTTGTCTGAGTCTTCTATCAAAAGTTACAGCTATTTCTATGAAGTTGTACAAAAACGCTTTCTTTCGCCAAGACAGTGCGTTTCTCACTGTTACATGCATTTGAATGGGGAACTCGACCGAAACAAAGTATAGGTTTTCATTATGTGAATAACTTGGAAATCTTAGCTCAAACAGCTGCAAAACCTGTTTTCCCAGCACGGAGACCTTGAGTTCTATAAGATAAAGCCATAAACATGTGTATCCGAGTCTTCTATCAAAAGTTACAGCTATTTCTATGAAGTTGTACAAAAACGCTTTCTTTCGCCAAGACAGTGCGTTTCTCACTGTTACATGCATTTGAATGGGGAACTCGACCGAAACAAAGTATAGGTTTTCATTATGTGAATAACTTGGAAATCTTAGCTCAAACAGCTGCAAAACCTGTTTTCCCAGCACGGAGACCTTGAGTTCTATAATATAAGGCCATAAACATGTTTGTCTGAGTCTTCTATCAAAAGTTACAGCTATTTCTATGAAGTTGTACAAAATAGCTTTCTTTCGCTAAGACAGTGCGTTTCTCACTGTTACATGCATTTGAATGGGGAACTCGACCGAAACAAAGTATAGGTTTTCATTATGTGAATAACTTGGAAATCTTAGCTCAAACAGCTGCAAAACCTGTTTTCCCAGCACGGGGACCTTGAGTTCTATAATATAAGGCCATAAACATGTTTGTCTGAGTCTTCTATCAAAAGTTACAGCTATTTCTATGAAGTTGTACAAAAACGCTTTCTTTCGCCAAGACAGTGCGTTTCTCACTGTTACATGCATTTGAATGGGGAACTCGACCGAAACAAAGTATACGTTTTCATTATGTGAATAGCTTGAAAATCTTAGCTCAAACAGCTGCAAAACCTGTTTTCCCAGCACGTGGACCTTGAGTTCTATAATATAAGGCCATAAACATGTTTGTCTGAGTCTTCTATCAAAAGTTACAGCTATTTCTATGAAGTTGTACAAAAACGCTTTCTTTCGCCAAGACAGTGCGTTTCTCACTGTTACATGCATTTGAATGGGGAACTCGACCGAAACAAAGTATAGGTTTTCATTATGTGAATAACTTGGAAATCTTAGCTCAAACAGCTGCATAACCTGTTTTCCCAGCACGGAGACCTTGAGTTCTATAAGATAAAGCCATAAACATGTTTGTCCGAGTCTTCTATCAAAAGTTACAGCTATTTCTATGAAGTTGTACAAAAACGCTTTCTTTCGCCAAGACAGTGCGTTTCTCACTGTTACATGCATTTGAATGGGGAACTCGACCGAAACAAAGTATAGGTTTTCATTATGTGAATAACTTGGAAATCTTAGCTCAAACAGCTGCAAAACCTTTTTTCCCAGCACGGGGACCTTGAGTTCTATAATATAAGGCCATAAACATGTTTGTCTGAGTCTTCTATCAAAAGTTACAGCTATTTCTATGAAGTTGTACAAAAACGCTTTCTTTCGCCAAGACAGTGCGTTTCTCACTGTTACATGCATTTGAATGGGGAACTCGACCGAAACAAAGTATAGGTTTTCATTATGTGAATAACTTGGAAATCTTAGCTCAAACAGCTGCATAACCTGTTTTCCCAGCACGGAGACCTTGAGTTCTATAAGATAAAGCCATAAACATGTTTGTCCGAGTCTTCTATCAAAAGTTACAGCTATTTCTATGAAGTTGTACAAAAACGCTTTCTTTCGCCAAGACAGTGCGTTTCTCACTGTTACATGCATTTGAATGGGGAACTCGACCGAAACAAAGTATAGGTTTTCATTATGTGAATAACTTGGAAATCTTAGCTCAAACAGCTGCAAAACCTTTTTTCCCAGCACGGGGACCTTGAGTTCTATAATATAAGGCCATAAACATGTTTGTCTGAGTCTTCTATCAAAAGTTACAGCTATTTCTATGAAGTTGTACAAAAACGCTTTCTTTCGCCAAGACAGTGCGTTTCTCACTGTTACATGCATTTGAATGGGGAACTCGACCGAAACAAAGTATAGGTTTTCATTATGTGAATAACTTGGAAATCTTAGCTCAAACAGCTGCAAAACCTGTTTTCCCAGCACGGAGACCTTGAGTTCTATAAGATAAGGCCATAAACATGTTTGTCTGAGTCTTCTATCAAAAGTTACAGCTATTTCTATGAAGTTGTACAAAAACGCTTTCTTTCGCCAAGACAGTGCGTTTCTCACTGTTACATGCATTTGAATGGGGAACTCCACCGAAACAAAGTATAGGTTTTCATTATGTGAATAACTTGGAAATCTTAGCTCAAACAGCTGCAAAACCTGTTTTCCCAGCACGGGAACCTTGAGTTCTATAAGATAAAGCCATAAACATGTGTATCCGAGTCTTCTATCAAAAGTTACAGCTATTCCTATGAAGTTGTACAAAAACGCTTTCTTTCGCCAAGACAGTGCGTTTCTCACTGTTACATGCATTTGAATGGGGAACTCGACCGAAACAAAGTATATGTTTTCATTATGTGAATAACTTGGAAATCTTAGCTCAAACAGCTGCAAAACCTGTTTTCCCAGCACGGGGACCTTGAGTTCTATAATATAAGGCCATAAACATGTTTGTCTGAGTCTTCTATCAAAAGTTACAGCTATTTATATGAAGTTGTACAAAAACGCTTTCTTTCGCCAAGACAGTGCGTTTCTCACTGTTACATGCATTTGAATGGGGAACTCGACCGAAACAAAGTATACGTTTTCATTATGTGAATAACTTGAAAATCTTAGCTCAAACAGCTGCAAAACCTGTTTTCCCAGCACGGGGACCTTGAGTTCTATAATATAAGGCCATAAACATGTTTGTCTGAGTCTTCTATCAAAAGTTACAGCTATTTCTATGAAGTTGTACAAAATAGCTTTCTTTCGCCAAGACAGTGCGTTTCTCACTGTTACATGCATTTGAATGGGGAACTCGACCGAAACAAAGTATAGGTTTTCATTATGTGAATAACTTGGAAATCTTAGCTCAAACAGCTGCAAAACCTGTTTTCCCAGCACGGGGACCTTGAGTTCTATAATATAAGGCCATAAACATGTTTGTCTGAGTCTTCTATCAAAAGTTACAGCTATTTCTATGAAGTTGTACAAAAACGCTTTCTTTCGCCAAGACAGTGCGTTTCTCACTGTTACATGCATTTGAATGGGGAACTCGACCGAAACAAAGTATACGTTTTCATTATGTGAATAGCTTGAAAATCTTAGCTCAAACAGCTGCAAAACCTGTTTTCCCAGCACGTGGACCTTGAGTTCTATAATATAAGGCCATAAACATGTTTGTCTGAGTCTTCTATCAAAAGTTACAGCTATTTCTATGAAGTTGTACAAAAACGCTTTCTTTCGCCAAGACAGTGCGTTTCTCACTGTTACATGCATTTGAATGGGGAACTCGACCGAAACAAAGTATAGGTTTTCATTATGTGAATAACTTGGAAATCTTAGCTCAAACAGCTGCAAAACCTGTTTTCCCAGCACGGAGACCTTGAGTTCTATAAGATAAGGCCATAAACATGTTTGTCTGAGTCTTCTATCAAAAGTTACAGCTATTTCTATGAAGTTGTACAAAAACGCTTTCTTTCGCCAAGACAGTGCGTTTCTCACTGTTACATGCATTTTAATGGGGAACTCGACCGAAACAAAGTATAGGTTTTCATTATGTGAATAACTTGGAAATCTTAGCTCAAACAGCTGCAAAACCTGTTTTCCCAGCACGGGAACCTTGAGTTCTATAAGATAAAGCTATAAACATGTGTATCCGAGTCTTCTATCAAAAGTTACAGCTATTCATATGAAGTTGTACAAAAACGCTTTCTTTCGCCAAGACAGTGCGTTTCTCACTGTTACATGCATTTGAATGGGGAACTCCACCGAAACAAAGTACAAGTTTTCATTATGTGAATAACTTGGAAATCTTAGCTCAAACAGCTGCAAAACCTGTTTTCCCAGCACGGAGACCTTGAGTTCTATAAGATAAAGCCATAAACATGTTTGTCTGAGTCTTCTATCAAAAGTTACAGCTATTTCTATGAAGTTGTACAAAAACGCTTTCTTTCGCCAAGACAGTGCGTTTCTCACTGTTACATGCATTTGAATGGGGAACTCGACCGAAACAAAGTATACGTTTTCATTATGTGAATAGCTTGAAAATCTTAGCTCAAACAGCTGCAAAACCTGTTTTCCCAGCACGTGGACCTTGAGTTCTATAATATAAGGCCATAAACATGTTTGTCTGAGTCTTCTATCAAAAGTTATAGCTATTTCTATGAAGTTGTACAAAAACGCTTTCTTTCGCCAAGACAGTGCGTTTCTCACTGTTACATGCATTTGAATGGGGAACTCGACCGAAACAAAGTATAGGTTTTCATTATGTGAATAACTTGGAAATCTTAGCTCAAACAGCTGCATAACCTGTTTTCCCAGCACGGAGACCTTGAGTTCTATAAGATAAAGCCATAAACATGTTTGTCCGAGTCTTCTATCAAAAGTTACAGCTATTTCTATGAAGTTGTACAAAAACGCTTTCTTTCGCCAAGACAGTGCGTTTCTCACTGTTACATGCATTTGAATGGGGAACTCGACCGAAACAAAGTATAGGTTTTCATTATGTGAATAACTTGGAAATCTTAGCTCTAACAGCTACAAAACCTGTTTTCCCAGCACGGGAACCTTGAGTTCTATAAGATAAAGCCATAAACATGTGTATCAGAGTCTTCTATCAAAAGTTACAGCTATTTCTATGAAGTTGTACAAAAACGCTTTCTTTCGCCAAGACAGTGCGTTTCTCACTGTTACATGCATTTGAATGGGGAACTCGACCGAAACAAAGTATAGGTTTTCATTATGTGAATAACTTGGAAATCTTAGCTCAAACAGCTGCAAAACCTTTTTTCCCAGCACGGGGACCTTGAGTTCTATAATATAAGGCCATAAACATGTTTGTCTGAGTCTTCTATCAAAAGTTACAGCTATTTCTATGAAGTTGTACAAAAACGCTTTCTTTCGCCAAGACAGTGCGTTTCTCACTGTTACATGCATTTGAATGGGGAACTCGACCGAAACAAAGTATAGGTTTTCATTATGTGAATAACTTGGAAATCTTAGCTCAAACAGCTGCAAAACCTGTTTTCCCAGCACGGAGACCTTGAGTTCTATAAGATAAGGCCATAAACATGTTTGTCTGAGTCTTCTATCAAAAGTTACAGCTATTTCTATGAAGTTGTACAAAAACGCTTTCTTTCGCCAAGACAGTGCGTTTCTCACTGTTACATGCATTTGAATGGGGAACTCGACCGAAACAAAGTATAGGTTTTCATTATGTGAATAACTTGGAAATCTTAGCTCAAACAGCTGCAAAACCTGTTTTCCCAGCACGGGAACCTTGAGTTCTATAAGATAAAGCCATAAACATGTGTATCCGAGTCTTCTATCAAAAGTTACAGCTATTTCTATGAAGTTGTACAAAAACGCTTTCTTTCGCCAAGACAGTGCGTTTCTCACTGTTACATGCATTTGAATGGGGAACTCGACCGAAACAAAGTATAGGTTTTCATTATGTGAATAACTTGGAAATCTTAGCTCAAACAGCTGCAAAACCTGTTTTCCCAGCACGGAGACCTTGAGTTCTATAATATAAGGCCATAAACATGTTTGTCTGAGTCTTCTATCAAAAGTTACAGCTATTTCTATGAAGTTGTACAAAAACGCTTTCTTTCGCCAAGACAGTGCGTTTCTCACTGTTACATGCATTTGAATGGGGAACTCGACCGAAACAAAGTATAGGTTTTCATTATGTGAATAACTTGGAAATCTTAGCTCAAACAGCTGCAAAACCTGTTTTCCCAGCACGGGGACCTTGAGTTCTATAATATAAGGCCATAAACATGTTTGTCTGAGTCTTCTATCAAAAGTTACAGCTATTTCTATGAAGTTGTACAAAAACGCTTTCTTTCGCCAAGACAGTGCGTTTCTCACTGTTACATGCATTTGAATGGGGAACTCGACCGAAACAAAGTATAGGTTTTCATTATGTGAATAACTTAGAAATCTTAGCTCAAACAGCTGCAAAACCTGTTTTCCCAGCACGGAGACCTTGAGTTCTATAAGATAAAACCATAAACATGTTTGTCTGAGTCTTCTATCAAAAGTTACAGCTATTTCTATGAAGTTGTACAAAAACGCTTTCTTTCGCCAAGACAGTGCGTTTCTCACTGTTACATGCATTTGAATGGGGAACTCGACCGAAACAAAGTATAGGTTTTCATTATGTGAATAACTTGGAAATCTTAGCTCAAACAGCTGCAAAACCTGTTTTCCCAGCACGGAGACCTTGAGTTCTATAATATAAGGCCATAAACATGTTTGTCTGAGTCTTCTATCAAAAGTTACAGCTATTTATATGAAGTTGTACAAAAACGCTTTCTTTCGCCAAGACAGTGCGTTTCTCACTGTTACATGCATTTGAATGGGGAACTCGACCGAAACAAAGTATAGGTTTTCATTATGTGAATAACTTGGAAATCTTAGCTCAAACAGCTGCAAAACCTGTTTTCCCAGCACGGAGACCTTGAGTTCTATAATATAAGGCCATAAACATGTTTGTCTGAGTCTTCTATCAAAAGTTACAGCTATTTCTATGAAGTTGTACAAAAACGCTTTCTTTCGCCAAGACAGTGCGTTTCTCACTGTTACATGCATTTGAATGGGGAACTCGACCGAAACAAAGTATACGTTTTCATTATGTGAATAACTTGGAAATCTTAGCTCAAACAGCTACAAAACCTGTTTTCCCAGCACAGGAACCTTGAGTTCTATAAGATAAAGCCATAAACATGTTTGTCTGAGTCTTCTATCAAAAGTTACAGCTATTTCTATGAAGTTGTACAAAAACGCTTTCTTTCGCCAAGACAGTGCGTTTCTCACTGTTACATGCATTTGAATGGGGAACTCGACCGAAACAAAGTATAGGTTTTCATTATGTGAATAACTTGGAAATCTTAGCTCAAACAGCTACAAAACCTGTTTTCCCAGCACGGGAACCTTGAGTTCTATAAGATAAAGCCATAAACATGTGTATCCGAGTCTTCTATCAAAAGTTACAGCTATTCATATGAAGTTGTACAAAAACGCTTTCTTTCGCCAAGACAGTGCGTTTCTCACTGTTACATGCATTTGAATGGGGAACTCCACCGAAACAAAGTATAGGTTTTCATTATGTGAATAACTTGGAAATCTTAGCTCAAACAGCTGCAAAACCTGTTTTCCCAGCACGGAGACCTTGAGTTCTATAAGATAAAGCCATAAACATGTTTGTCTGAGTCTTCTATCAAAAGTTACAGCTATTTCTATGAAGTTGTACAAAAACGCTTTCTTTCGCCAAGACAGTGCGTTTCTCACTGTTACATGCATTTGATTGGGGAACTCGACCGAAACAAAGTACAAGTTTTCATTATGTGAATAACTTGGAAATCTTAGCTCAAACAGCTGCAAAACCTGTTTTCCCAGCACGGAGACCTTGAGTTCTATAAGATAAAGCCATAAACATGTGTATCCGAGTCTTCTATCAAAAGTTACAGCTATTTATATGAAGTTGTACAAAAACGCTTTCTTTCGCCAAGACAGTGCGTTTCTCACTGTTACATGCATTTGAATGGGGAACTCGACCGAAACAAAGTATAGGTTTTCATTATGTGAATAACTTGGAAATCTTAGCTCAAACAGCTGCAAAACCTGTTTTCCCAGCACGGAGACCTTGAGTTCTATAATATAAGGCCATAAACATGTTTGTCTGAGTCTTCTATCAAAAGTTACAGCTATTTCTATGAAGTTGTACAAAATAGCTTTCTTTCGCCAAGACAGTGCGTTTCTCACTGTTACATGCATTTGAATGGGGAACTCGACCGAAACAAAGTATAGGTTTTCATTATGTGAATAACTTGGAAATCTTAGCTCAAACAGCTGCAAAACCTGTTTTCCCAGCACGGGGACCTTGAGTTCTATAATATAAGGCCATAAACATGTTTGTCTGAGTCTTCTATCAAAAGTTACAGCTATTTCTATGAAGTTGTACAAAAACGCTTTCTTTCGCCAAGACAGTGCGTTTCTCACTGTTACATGCATTTGAATGGGGAACTCGACCGAAACAAAGTATACGTTTTCATTATGTGAATAGCTTGAAAATCTTAGCTCAAACAGCTGCAAAACCTGTTTTCCCAGCACGTGGACCTTGAGTTCTATAATATAAGGCCATAAACATGTTTGTCTGAGTCTTCTATCAAAAGTTACAGCTATTTCTATGAAGTTGTACAAAAACGCTTTCTTTCGCCAAGACAGTGCGTTTCTCACTGTTACATGCATTTGAATGGGGAACTCGACCGAAACAAAGTATAGGTTTTCATTATGTGAATAACTTGGAAATCTTAGCTCAAACAGCTGCATAACCTGTTTTCCCAGCACGGAGACCTTGAGTTCTATAAGATAAAGCCATAAACATGTTTGTCCGAGTCTTCTATCAAAAGTTACAGCTATTTCTATGAAGTTGTACAAAAACGCTTTCTTTCGCCAAGACAGTGCGTTTCTCACTGTTACATGCATTTGAATGGGGAACTCGACCGAAACAAAGTATAGGTTTTCATTATGTGAATAACTTGGAAATCTTAGCTCAAACAGCTGCAAAACCTTTTTTCCCAGCACGGGGACCTTGAGTTCTATAATATAAGGCCATAAACATGTTTGTCTGAGTCTTCTATCAAAAGTTACAGCTATTTCTATGAAGTTGTACAAAAACGCTTTCTTTCGCCAAGACAGTGCGTTTCTCACTGTTACATGCATTTGAATGGGGAACTCGACCGAAACAAAGTATAGGTTTTCATTATGTGAATAACTTGGAAATCTTAGCTCAAACAGCTGCATAACCTGTTTTCCCAGCACGGAGACCTTGAGTTCTATAAGATAAAGCCATAAACATGTTTGTCCGAGTCTTCTATCAAAAGTTACAGCTATTTCTATGAAGTTGTACAAAAACGCTTTCTTTCGCCAAGACAGTGCGTTTCTCACTGTTACATGCATTTGAATGGGGAACTCGACCGAAACAAAGTATAGGTTTTCATTATGTGAATAACTTGGAAATCTTAGCTCAAACAGCTGCAAAACCTTTTTTCCCAGCACGGGGACCTTGAGTTCTATAATATAAGGCCATAAACATGTTTGTCTGAGTCTTCTATCAAAAGTTACAGCTATTTCTATGAAGTTGTACAAAAACGCTTTCTTTCGCCAAGACAGTGCGTTTCTCACTGTTACATGCATTTGAATGGGGAACTCGACCGAAACAAAGTATAGGTTTTCATTATGTGAATAACTTGGAAATCTTAGCTCAAACAGCTGCAAAACCTGTTTTCCCAGCACGGAGACCTTGAGTTCTATAAGATAAGGCCATAAACATGTTTGTCTGAGTCTTCTATCAAAAGTTACAGCTATTTCTATGAAGTTGTACAAAAACGCTTTCTTTCGCCAAGACAGTGCGTTTCTCACTGTTACATGCATTTGAATGGGGAACTCCACCGAAACAAAGTATAGGTTTTCATTATGTGAATAACTTGGAAATCTTAGCTCAAACAGCTGCAAAACCTGTTTTCCCAGCACGGGAACCTTGAGTTCTATAAGATAAAGCCATAAACATGTGTATCCGAGTCTTCTATCAAAAGTTACAGCTATTCCTATGAAGTTGTACAAAAACGCTTTCTTTCGCCAAGACAGTGCGTTTCTCACTGTTACATGCATTTGAATGGGGAACTCGACCGAAACAAAGTATATGTTTTCATTATGTGAATAACTTGGAAATCTTAGCTCAAACAGCTGCAAAACCTGTTTTCCCAGCACGGGGACCTTGAGTTCTATAATATAAGGCCATAAACATGTTTGTCTGAGTCTTCTATCAAAAGTTACAGCTATTTATATGAAGTTGTACAAAAACGCTTTCTTTCGCCAAGACAGTGCGTTTCTCACTGTTACATGCATTTGAATGGGGAACTCGACCGAAACAAAGTATACGTTTTCATTATGTGAATAACTTGAAAATCTTAGCTCAAACAGCTGCAAAACCTGTTTTCCCAGCACGGGGACCTTGAGTTCTATAATATAAGGCCATAAACATGTTTGTCTGAGTCTTCTATCAAAAGTTACAGCTATTTCTATGAAGTTGTACAAAATAGCTTTCTTTCGCCAAGACAGTGCGTTTCTCACTGTTACATGCATTTGAATGGGGAACTCGACCGAAACAAAGTATAGGTTTTCATTATGTGAATAACTTGGAAATCTTAGCTCAAACAGCTGCAAAACCTGTTTTCCCAGCACGGGGACCTTGAGTTCTATAATATAAGGCCATAAACATGTTTGTCTGAGTCTTCTATCAAAAGTTACAGCTATTTCTATGAAGTTGTACAAAAACGCTTTCTTTCGCCAAGACAGTGCGTTTCTCACTGTTACATGCATTTGAATGGGGAACTCGACCGAAACAAAGTATACGTTTTCATTATGTGAATAGCTTGAAAATCTTAGCTCAAACAGCTGCAAAACCTGTTTTCCCAGCACGTGGACCTTGAGTTCTATAATATAAGGCCATAAACATGTTTGTCTGAGTCTTCTATCAAAAGTTACAGCTATTTCTATGAAGTTGTACAAAAACGCTTTCTTTCGCCAAGACAGTGCGTTTCTCACTGTTACATGCATTTGAATGGGGAACTCGACCGAAACAAAGTATAGGTTTTCATTATGTGAATAACTTGGAAATCTTAGCTCAAACAGCTGCAAAACCTGTTTTCCCAGCACGGAGACCTTGAGTTCTATAAGATAAGGCCATAAACATGTTTGTCTGAGTCTTCTATCAAAAGTTACAGCTATTTCTATGAAGTTGTACAAAAACGCTTTCTTTCGCCAAGACAGTGCGTTTCTCACTGTTACATGCATTTTAATGGGGAACTCGACCGAAACAAAGTATAGGTTTTCATTATGTGAATAACTTGGAAATCTTAGCTCAAACAGCTGCAAAACCTGTTTTCCCAGCACGGGAACCTTGAGTTCTATAAGATAAAGCTATAAACATGTGTATCCGAGTCTTCTATCAAAAGTTACAGCTATTCATATGAAGTTGTACAAAAACGCTTTCTTTCGCCAAGACAGTGCGTTTCTCACTGTTACATGCATTTGAATGGGGAACTCCACCGAAACAAAGTACAAGTTTTCATTATGTGAATAACTTGGAAATCTTAGCTCAAACAGCTGCAAAACCTGTTTTCCCAGCACGGAGACCTTGAGTTCTATAAGATAAAGCCATAAACATGTTTGTCTGAGTCTTCTATCAAAAGTTACAGCTATTTCTATGAAGTTGTACAAAAACGCTTTCTTTCGCCAAGACAGTGCGTTTCTCACTGTTACATGCATTTGAATGGGGAACTCGACCGAAACAAAGTATACGTTTTCATTATGTGAATAGCTTGAAAATCTTAGCTCAAACAGCTGCAAAACCTGTTTTCCCAGCACGTGGACCTTGAGTTCTATAATATAAGGCCATAAACATGTTTGTCTGAGTCTTCTATCAAAAGTTATAGCTATTTCTATGAAGTTGTACAAAAACGCTTTCTTTCGCCAAGACAGTGCGTTTCTCACTGTTACATGCATTTGAATGGGGAACTCGACCGAAACAAAGTATAGGTTTTCATTATGTGAATAACTTGGAAATCTTAGCTCAAACAGCTGCATAACCTGTTTTCCCAGCACGGAGACCTTGAGTTCTATAAGATAAAGCCATAAACATGTTTGTCCGAGTCTTCTATCAAAAGTTACAGCTATTTCTATGAAGTTGTACAAAAACGCTTTCTTTCGCCAAGACAGTGCGTTTCTCACTGTTACATGCATTTGAATGGGGAACTCGACCGAAACAAAGTATAGGTTTTCATTATGTGAATAACTTGGAAATCTTAGCTCTAACAGCTACAAAACCTGTTTTCCCAGCACGGGAACCTTGAGTTCTATAAGATAAAGCCATAAACATGTGTATCAGAGTCTTCTATCAAAAGTTACAGCTATTTCTATGAAGTTGTACAAAAACGCTTTCTTTCGCCAAGACAGTGCGTTTCTCACTGTTACATGCATTTGAATGGGGAACTCGACCGAAACAAAGTATAGGTTTTCATTATGTGAATAACTTGGAAATCTTAGCTCAAACAGCTGCAAAACCTTTTTTCCCAGCACGGGGACCTTGAGTTCTATAATATAAGGCCATAAACATGTTTGTCTGAGTCTTCTATCAAAAGTTACAGCTATTTCTATGAAGTTGTACAAAAACGCTTTCTTTCGCCAAGACAGTGCGTTTCTCACTGTTACATGCATTTGAATGGGGAACTCGACCGAAACAAAGTATAGGTTTTCATTATGTGAATAACTTGGAAATCTTAGCTCAAACAGCTGCAAAACCTGTTTTCCCAGCACGGAGACCTTGAGTTCTATAAGATAAGGCCATAAACATGTTTGTCTGAGTCTTCTATCAAAAGTTACAGCTATTTCTATGAAGTTGTACAAAAACGCTTTCTTTCGCCAAGACAGTGCGTTTCTCACTGTTACATGCATTTGAATGGGGAACTCGACCGAAACAAAGTATAGGTTTTCATTATGTGAATAACTTGGAAATCTTAGCTCAAACAGCTGCAAAACCTGTTTTCCCAGCACGGGAACCTTGAGTTCTATAAGATAAAGCCATAAACATGTGTATCCGAGTCTTCTATCAAAAGTTACAGCTATTTCTATGAAGTTGTACAAAAACGCTTTCTTTCGCCAAGACAGTGCGTTTCTCACTGTTACATGCATTTGAATGGGGAACTCGACCGAAACAAAGTATAGGTTTTCATTATGTGAATAACTTGGAAATCTTAGCTCTAACAGCTACAAAACCTGTTTTCCCAGCACGGGAACCTTGAGTTCTATAAGATAAAGCCATAAACATGTGTATCAGAGTCTTCTATCAAAAGTTACAGCTATTTCTATGAAGTTGTACAAAAACGCTTTCTTTCGCCAAGACAGTGCGTTTCTCACTGTTACATGCATTTGAATGGGGAACTCGACCGAAACAAAGTATAGGTTTTCATTATGTGAATAACTTGGAAATCTTAGCTCAAACAGCTGCAAAACCTTTTTTCCCAGCACGGGGACCTTGAGTTCTATAATATAAGGCCATAAACATGTTTGTCTGAGTCTTCTATCAAAAGTTACAGCTATTTCTATGAAGTTGTACAAAAACGCTTTCTTTCGCCAAGACAGTGCGTTTCTCACTGTTACATGCATTTGAATGGGGAACTCGACCGAAACAAAGTATAGGTTTTCATTATGTGAATAACTTGGAAATCTTAGCTCAAACAGCTGCAAAACCTGTTTTCCCAGCACGGGAACCTTGAGTTCTATAAGATAAAGCCATAAACATGTGTATCCGAGTCTTCTATCAAAAGTTACAGCTATTTCTATGAAGTTGTACAAAAACGCTTTCTTTCGCCAAGACAGTGCGTTTCTCACTGTTACATGCATTTGAATGGGGAACTCGACCGAAACAAAGTATAGGTTTTCATTATGTGAATAACTTGGAAATCTTAGCTCAAACAGCTGCAAAACCTGTTTTCCCAGCACGGAGACCTTGAGTTCTATAATATAAGGCCATAAACATGTTTGTCTGAGTCTTCTATCAAAAGTTACAGCTATTTCTATGAAGTTGTACAAAAACGCTTTCTTTCGCCAAGACAGTGCGTTTCTCACTGTTACATGCATTTGAATGGGGAACTCGACCGAAACAAAGTATAGGTTTTCATTATGTGAATAACTTGGAAATCTTAGCTCAAACAGCTGCAAAACCTGTTTTCCCAGCACGGAGACCTTGAGTTCTATAAGATAAAACCATAAACATGTTTGTCTGAGTCTTCTATCAAAAGTTACAGCTATTTCTATGAAGTTGTACAAAAACGCTTTCTTTCGCCAAGACAGTGCGTTTCTCACTGTTACATGCATTTGAATGGGGAACTCGACCGAAACAAAGTATAGGTTTTCATTATGTGAATAACTTGGAAATCTTAGCTCAAACAGCTGCAAAACCTGTTTTCCCAGCACGGGGACCTTGAGTTCTATAATATAAGGCCATAAACATGTTTGTCTGAGTCTTCTATCAAAAGTTACAGCTATTTCTATGAAGTTGTACAAAAACGCTTTCTTTCGCCAAGACAGTGCGTTTCTCACTGTTACATGCATTTGAATGGGGAACTCGACCGAAACAAAGTATAGGTTTTCATTATGTGAATAACTTAGAAATCTTAGCTCAAACAGCTGCAAAACCTGTTTTCCCAGCACGGAGACCTTGAGTTCTATAAGATAAAACCATAAACATGTTTGTCTGAGTCTTCTATCAAAAGTTACAGCTATTTCTATGAAGTTGTACAAAAACGCTTTCTTTCGCCAAGACAGTGCGTTTCTCACTGTTACATGCATTTGAATGGGGAACTCGACCGAAACAAAGTATAGGTTTTCATTATGTGAATAACTTGGAAATCTTAGCTCAAACAGCTGCAAAACCTGTTTTCCCAGCACGGAGACCTTGAGTTCTATAATATAAGGCCATAAACATGTTTGTCTGAGTCTTCTATCAAAAGTTACAGCTATTTATATGAAGTTGTACAAAAACGCTTTCTTTCGCCAAGACAGTGCGTTTCTCACTGTTACATGCATTTGAATGGGGAACTCGACCGAAACAAAGTATAGGTTTTCATTATGTGAATAACTTGGAAATCTTAGCTCAAACAGCTGCAAAACCTGTTTTCCCAGCACGGAGACCTTGAGTTCTATAATATAAGGCCATAAACATGTTTGTCTGAGTCTTCTATCAAAAGTTACAGCTATTTCTATGAAGTTGTACAAAAACGCTTTCTTTCGCCAAGACAGTGCGTTTCTCACTGTTACATGCATTTGAATGGGGAACTCGACCGAAACAAAGTATACGTTTTCATTATGTGAATAACTTGGAAATCTTAGCTCAAACAGCTACAAAACCTGTTTTCACAGCACAGGAACCTTGAGTTCTATAAGATAAAGCCATAAACATGTTTGTCTGAGTCTTCTATCAAAAGTTACAGCTATTTCTATGAAGTTGTACAAAAACGCTTTCTTTCGCCAAGACAGTGCGTTTCTCACTGTTACATGCATTTGAATGGGGAACTCGACCGAAACAAAGTATAGGTTTTCATTATGTGAATAACTTGGAAATCTTAGCTCAAACAGCTACAAAACCTGTTTTCCCAGCACGGGAACCTTGAGTTCTATAAGATAAAGCCATAAACATGTGTATCCGAGTCTTCTATCAAAAGTTACAGCTATTCATATGAAGTTGTACAAAAACGCTTTCTTTCGCCAAGACAGTGCGTTTCTCACTGTTACATGCATTTGAATGGGGAACTCCACCGAAACAAAGTATAGGTTTTCATTATGTGAATAACTTGGAAATCTTAGCTCAAACAGCTGCAAAACCTGTTTTCCCAGCACGGAGACCTTGAGTTCTATAAGATAAAGCCATAAACATGTTTGTCTGAGTCTTCTATCAAAAGTTACAGCTATTTCTATGAAGTTGTACAAAAACGCTTTCTTTCGCCAAGACAGTGCGTTTCTCACTGTTACATGCATTTGAATGGGGAACTCGACCGAAACAAAGTATAGGTTTTCATTATGTGAATAACTTGGAAATCTTAGCTCAAACAGCTGCAAAACCTGTTTTCCCAGCACGGAGACCTTGAGTTCTATAAGATAAAGCTATAAACATGTGTATCCGAGTCTTCTATCAAAAGTTACAGCTCTTCATATGAAGTTGTACAAAAACGCTTTCTTTCGCCAAGACAGTGCGTTTCTCACTGTTACATGCATTTGAATGGGGAACTCCACCGAAACAAAGTACAAGTTTTCATTATGTGAATAACTTGGAAATCTTAGCTCAAACAGCTGCAAAACCTGTTTTCCCAGCACGGAGACCTTGAGTTCTATAATATAAGGCCATAAACATGTTTGTCTGAGTCTTCTATCAAAAGTTACAGCTATTTCTATGAAGTTGTACAAAAACGCTTTCTTTCGCCAAGACAGTGCGTTTCTCACTGTTACATGCATTTGAATGGGGAACTCGACCGAAACAAAGTATAGGTTTTCATTATGTGAATAACTTGGAAATCTTAGCTCAAACAGCTGCAAAACCTGTTTTCCCAGCACGGGAACCTTGAGTTCTATAAGATAAAGCTATAAACATGTGTATCCGAGTCTTCTATCAAAAGTTACAGCTATTCATATGAAGTTGTACAAAAACGCTTTCTTTCGCCAAGACAGTGCGTTTCTCACTGTTACATGCATTTGAATGGGGAACTCCACCGAAACAAAGTACAAGTTTTCATTATGTGAATAACTTGGAAATCTTAGCTCAAACAGCTGCAAAACCTGTTTTCCCAGCACGGAGACCTTGAGTTCTATAAGATAAAGCCATAAACATGTTTGTCTGAGTCTTCTATCAAAAGTTACAGCTATTTCTATGAAGTTGTACAAAAACGCTTTCTTTCGCCAAGACAGTGCGTTTCTCACTGTTACATGCATTTGAATGGGGAACTCGACCGAAACAAAGTATATGTTTTCATTATGTGAATAACTTGGAAATCTTAGCTCAAACAGCTGCAAAACCTGTTTTCCCAGCACAGAGACCTTGAGTTCTATAATATAAGGCCATAAACATGTTTGTCTGAGTCTTCTATCAAAAGTTACAGCTATTTCTATGAAGTTGTACAAAAACGCTTTCTTTCGCCAAGACAGTGCGTTTCTCATTGTTACATGCATTTGAATGGGGAACTCGACCGAAACAAAGTATAGGTTTTCATTATGTGAATAACTTGGAAATCTTAGCTCAAACAGCTACAAAACCTGTTTTCCCAGCACGGGAACCTTGAGTTCTATAAGATAAAGCCATAAACATGTGTATCCGAGTCTTCTATCAAAAGTTACAGCTATTTATATGAAGTTGTACAAAAACGCTTTCTTTCGCCAAGACAGTGCGTTTCTCACTGTTACATGCATTTGAATGGGGAACTCGACCGAAACAAAGTATAGGTTTTCATTATGTGAATAACTTGGAAATCTTAGCTCAAACAGCTGCAAAACCTGTTTTCCCAGCACGGGGACCTTGAGTTCTATAATATAAGGCCATAAACATGTTTGTCTGAGTCTTCTATCAAAAGTTACAGCTATTTCTATGAAGTTGTACAAAAACGCTTTCTTTCGCCAAGACAGTGCGTTTCTCACTGTTACATGCATTTGAATGGGGAACTCGACCGAAACAAAGTATAGGTTTTCATTATGTGAATAACTTGGAAATCTTAGCTCAAACAGCTGCAAAACCTGTTTTCCCAGCACGGAGACCTTGAGTTCTATAAGATAAAGCCATAAACATGTGTATCCGAGTCTTCTATCAAAAGTTACAGCTATTTCTATGAAGTTGTACAAAAACGCTTTCTTTCGCCAAGACAGTGCGTTTCTCACTGTTACATGCATTTGAATGGGGAACTCGACCGAAACAAAGTATAGGTTTTCATTATGTGAATAACTTGGAAATCTTAGCTCAAACAGCTGCAAAACCTGTTTTCCCAGCACGGAGACCTTGAGTTCTATAATATAAGGCCATAAACATGTTTGTCTGAGTCTTCTATCAAAAGTTACAGCTATTTCTATGAAGTTGTACAAAATAGCTTTCTTTCGCTAAGACAGTGCGTTTCTCACTGTTACATGCATTTGAATGGGGAACTCGACCGAAACAAAGTATAGGTTTTCATTATGTGAATAACTTGGAAATCTTAGCTCAAACAGCTGCAAAACCTGTTTTCCCAGCACGGGGACCTTGAGTTCTATAATATAAGGCCATAAACATGTTTGTCTGAGTCTTCTATCAAAAGTTACAGCTATTTCTATGAAGTTGTACAAAAACGCTTTCTTTCGCCAAGACAGTGCGTTTCTCACTGTTACATGCATTTGAATGGGGAACTCGACCGAAACAAAGTATACGTTTTCATTATGTGAATAGCTTGAAAATCTTAGCTCAAACAGCTGCAAAACCTGTTTTCCCAGCACGTGGACCTTGAGTTCTATAATATAAGGCCATAAACATGTTTGTCTGAGTCTTCTATCAAAAGTTACAGCTATTTCTATGAAGTTGTACAAAAACGCTTTCTTTCGCCAAGACAGTGCGTTTCTCACTGTTACATGCATTTGAATGGGGAACTCGACCGAAACAAAGTATAGGTTTTCATTATGTGAATAACTTGGAAATCTTAGCTCAAACAGCTGCATAACCTGTTTTCCCAGCACGGAGACCTTGAGTTCTATAAGATAAAGCCATAAACATGTTTGTCCGAGTCTTCTATCAAAAGTTACAGCTATTTCTATGAAGTTGTACAAAAACGCTTTCTTTCGCCAAGACAGTGCGTTTCTCACTGTTACATGCATTTGAATGGGGAACTCGACCGAAACAAAGTATAGGTTTTCATTATGTGAATAACTTGGAAATCTTAGCTCAAACAGCTGCAAAACCTTTTTTCCCAGCACGGGGACCTTGAGTTCTATAATATAAGGCCATAAACATGTTTGTCTGAGTCTTCTATCAAAAGTTACAGCTATTTCTATGAAGTTGTACAAAAACGCTTTCTTTCGCCAAGACAGTGCGTTTCTCACTGTTACATGCATTTGAATGGGGAACTCGACCGAAACAAAGTATAGGTTTTCATTATGTGAATAACTTGGAAATCTTAGCTCAAACAGCTGCATAACCTGTTTTCCCAGCACGGAGACCTTGAGTTCTATAAGATAAAGCCATAAACATGTTTGTCCGAGTCTTCTATCAAAAGTTACAGCTATTTCTATGAAGTTGTACAAAAACGCTTTCTTTCGCCAAGACAGTGCGTTTCTCACTGTTACATGCATTTGAATGGGGAACTCGACCGAAACAAAGTATAGGTTTTCATTATGTGAATAACTTGGAAATCTTAGCTCAAACAGCTGCAAAACCTTTTTTCCCAGCACGGGGACCTTGAGTTCTATAATATAAGGCCATAAACATGTTTGTCTGAGTCTTCTATCAAAAGTTACAGCTATTTCTATGAAGTTGTACAAAAACGCTTTCTTTCGCCAAGACAGTGCGTTTCTCACTGTTACATGCATTTGAATGGGGAACTCGACCGAAACAAAGTATAGGTTTTCATTATGTGAATAACTTGGAAATCTTAGCTCAAACAGCTGCAAAACCTGTTTTCCCAGCACGGAGACCTTGAGTTCTATAAGATAAGGCCATAAACATGTTTGTCTGAGTCTTCTATCAAAAGTTACAGCTATTTCTATGAAGTTGTACAAAAACGCTTTCTTTCGCCAAGACAGTGCGTTTCTCACTGTTACATGCATTTGAATGGGGAACTCCACCGAAACAAAGTATAGGTTTTCATTATGTGAATAACTTGGAAATCTTAGCTCAAACAGCTGCAAAACCTGTTTTCCCAGCACGGGAACCTTGAGTTCTATAAGATAAAGCCATAAACATGTGTATCCGAGTCTTCTATCAAAAGTTACAGCTATTCCTATGAAGTTGTACAAAAACGCTTTCTTTCGCCAAGACAGTGCGTTTCTCACTGTTACATGCATTTGAATGGGGAACTCGACCGAAACAAAGTATATGTTTTCATTATGTGAATAACTTGGAAATCTTAGCTCAAACAGCTGCAAAACCTGTTTTCCCAGCACGGGGACCTTGAGTTCTATAATATAAGGCCATAAACATGTTTGTCTGAGTCTTCTATCAAAAGTTACAGCTATTTCTATGAAGTTGTACAAAAACGCTTTCTTTCGCCAAGACAGTGCGTTTCTCACTGTTACATGCATTTGAATGGGGAACTCGACCGAAACAAAGTATACGTTTTCATTATGTGAATAACTTGAAAATCTTAGCTCAAACAGCTGCAAAACCTGTTTTCCCAGCACGGGGACCTTGAGTTCTATAATATAAGGCCATAAACATGTTTGTCTGAGTCTTCTATCAAAAGTTACAGCTATTTCTATGAAGTTGTACAAAAACGCTTTCTTTCGCCAAGACAGTGCGTTTCTCACTGTTACATGCATTTGAATGGGGAACTCGACCGAAACAAAGTATACGTTTTCATTATGTGAATAGCTTGAAAATCTTAGCTCAAACAGCTGCAAAACCTGTTTTCCCAGCACGTGGACCTTGAGTTCTATAATATAAGGCCATAAACATGTTTGTCTGAGTCTTCTATCAAAAGTTACAGCTATTTCTATGAAGTTGTACAAAAACGCTTTCTTTCGCCAAGACAGTGCGTTTCTCACTGTTACATGCATTTGAATGGGGAACTCGACCGAAACAAAGTATAGGTTTTCATTATGTGAATAACTTGGAAATCTTAGCTCAAACAGCTGCAAAACCTGTTTTCCCAGCACGGAGACCTTGAGTTCTATAAGATAAGGCCATAAACATGTTTGTCTGAGTCTTCTATCAAAAGTTACAGCTATTTCTATGAAGTTGTACAAAAACGCTTTCTTTCGCCAAGACAGTGCGTTTCTCACTGTTACATGCATTTTAATGGGGAACTCGACCGAAACAAAGTATAGGTTTTCATTATGTGAATAACTTGGAAATCTTAGCTCAAACAGCTGCAAAACCTGTTTTCCCAGCACGGGAACCTTGAGTTCTATAAGATAAAGCTATAAACATGTGTATCCGAGTCTTCTATCAAAAGTTACAGCTATTCATATGAAGTTGTACAAAAACGCTTTCTTTCGCCAAGACAGTGCGTTTCTCACTGTTACATGCATTTGAATGGGGAACTCCACCGAAACAAAGTACAAGTTTTCATTATGTGAATAACTTGGAAATCTTAGCTCAAACAGCTGCAAAACCTGTTTTCCCAGCACGGAGACCTTGAGTTCTATAAGATAAAGCCATAAACATGTTTGTCTGAGTCTTCTATCAAAAGTTACAGCTATTTCTATGAAGTTGTACAAAAACGCTTTCTTTCGCCAAGACAGTGCGTTTCTCACTGTTACATGCATTTGAATGGGGAACTCGACCGAAACAAAGTATACGTTTTCATTATGTGAATAGCTTGAAAATCTTAGCTCAAACAGCTGCAAAACCTGTTTTCCCAGCACGTGGACCTTGAGTTCTATAATATAAGGCCATAAACATGTTTGTCTGAGTCTTCTATCAAAAGTTATAGCTATTTCTATGAAGTTGTACAAAAACGCTTTCTTTCGCCAAGACAGTGCGTTTCTCACTGTTACATGCATTTGAATGGGGAACTCGACCGAAACAAAGTATAGGTTTTCATTATGTGAATAACTTGGAAATCTTAGCTCAAACAGCTGCATAACCTGTTTTCCCAGCACGGAGACCTTGAGTTCTATAAGATAAAGCCATAAACATGTTTGTCCGAGTCTTCTATCAAAAGTTACAGCTATTTCTATGAAGTTGTACAAAAACGCTTTCTTTCGCCAAGACAGTGCGTTTCTCACTGTTACATGCATTTGAATGGGGAACTCGACCGAAACAAAGTATAGGTTTTCATTATGTGAATAACTTGGAAATCTTAGCTCTAACAGCTACAAAACCTGTTTTCCCAGCACGGGAACCTTGAGTTCTATAAGATAAAGCCATAAACATGTGTATCAGAGTCTTCTATCAAAAGTTACAGCTATTTCTATGAAGTTGTACAAAAACGCTTTCTTTCGCCAAGACAGTGCGTTTCTCACTGTTACATGCATTTGAATGGGGAACTCGACCGAAACAAAGTATAGGTTTTCATTATGTGAATAACTTGGAAATCTTAGCTCAAACAGCTGCAAAACCTTTTTTCCCAGCACGGGGACCTTGAGTTCTATAATATAAGGCCATAAACATGTTTGTCTGAGTCTTCTATCAAAAGTTACAGCTATTTCTATGAAGTTGTACAAAAACGCTTTCTTTCGCCAAGACAGTGCGTTTCTCACTGTTACATGCATTTGAATGGGGAACTCGACCGAAACAAAGTATAGGTTTTCATTATGTGAATAACTTGGAAATCTTAGCTCAAACAGCTGCAAAACCTGTTTTCCCAGCACGGAGACCTTGAGTTCTATAAGATAAGGCCATAAACATGTTTGTCTGAGTCTTCTATCAAAAGTTACAGCTATTTCTATGAAGTTGTACAAAAACGCTTTCTTTCGCCAAGACAGTGCGTTTCTCACTGTTACATGCATTTGAATGGGGAACTCGACCGAAACAAAGTATAGGTTTTCATTATGTGAATAACTTGGAAATCTTAGCTCAAACAGCTGCAAAACCTGTTTTCCCAGCACGGGAACCTTGAGTTCTATAAGATAAAGCCATAAACATGTGTATCCGAGTCTTCTATCAAAAGTTACAGCTATTTCTATGAAGTTGTACAAAAACGCTTTCTTTCGCCAAGACAGTGCGTTTCTCACTGTTACATGCATTTGAATGGGGAACTCGACCGAAACAAAGTATAGGTTTTCATTATGTGAATAACTTGGAAATCTTAGCTCAAACAGCTGCAAAACCTGTTTTCCCAGCACGGAGACCTTGAGTTCTATAATATAAGGCCATAAACATGTTTGTCTGAGTCTTCTATCAAAAGTTACAGCTATTTCTATGAAGTTGTACAAAAACGCTTTCTTTCGCCAAGACAGTGCGTTTCTCACTGTTACATGCATTTGAATGGGGAACTCGACCGAAACAAAGTATAGGTTTTCATTATGTGAATAACTTGGAAATCTTAGCTCAAACAGCTGCAAAACCTGTTTTCCCAGCACGGGGACCTTGAGTTCTATAATATAAGGCCATAAACATGTTTGTCTGAGTCTTCTATCAAAAGTTACAGCTATTTCTATGAAGTTGTACAAAAACGCTTTCTTTCGCCAAGACAGTGCGTTTCTCACTGTTACATGCATTTGAATGGGGAACTCGACCGAAACAAAGTATAGGTTTTCATTATGTGAATAACTTAGAAATCTTAGCTCAAACAGCTGCAAAACCTGTTTTCCCAGCACGGAGACCTTGAGTTCTATAAGATAAAACCATAAACATGTTTGTCTGAGTCTTCTATCAAAAGTTACAGCTATTTCTATGAAGTTGTACAAAAACGCTTTCTTTCGCCAAGACAGTGCGTTTCTCACTGTTACATGCATTTGAATGGGGAACTCGACCGAAACAAAGTATAGGTTTTCATTATGTGAATAACTTGGAAATCTTAGCTCAAACAGCTGCAAAACCTGTTTTCCCAGCACGGAGACCTTGAGTTCTATAATATAAGGCCATAAACATGTTTGTCTGAGTCTTCTATCAAAAGTTACAGCTATTTATATGAAGTTGTACAAAAACGCTTTCTTTCGCCAAGACAGTGCGTTTCTCACTGTTACATGCATTTGAATGGGGAACTCGACCGAAACAAAGTATAGGTTTTCATTATGTGAATAACTTGGAAATCTTAGCTCAAACAGCTGCAAAACCTGTTTTCCCAGCACGGAGACCTTGAGTTCTATAATATAAGGCCATAAACATGTTTGTCTGAGTCTTCTATCAAAAGTTACAGCTATTTCTATGAAGTTGTACAAAAACGCTTTCTTTCGCCAAGACAGTGCGTTTCTCACTGTTACATGCATTTGAATGGGGAACTCGACCGAAACAAAGTATACGTTTTCATTATGTGAATAACTTGGAAATCTTAGCTCAAACAGCTACAAAACCTGTTTTCCCAGCACAGGAACCTTGAGTTCTATAAGATAAAGCCATAAACATGTTTGTCTGAGTCTTCTATCAAAAGTTACAGCTATTTCTATGAAGTTGTACAAAAACGCTTTCTTTCGCCAAGACAGTGCGTTTCTCACTGTTACATGCATTTGAATGGGGAACTCGACCGAAACAAAGTATAGGTTTTCATTATGTGAATAACTTGGAAATCTTAGCTCAAACAGCTACAAAACCTGTTTTCCCAGCACGGAGACCTTGAGTTCTATAAGATAAAGCTATAAACATGTGTATCCGAGTCTTCTATCAAAAGTTACAGCTCTTCATATGAAGTTGTACAAAAACGCTTTCTTTCGCCAAGACAGTGCGTTTCTCACTGTTACATGCATTTGAATGGGGAACTCCACCGAAACAAAGTACAAGTTTTCATTATGTGAATAACTTGGAAATCTTAGCTCAAACAGCTGCAAAACCTGTTTTCCCAGCACGGAGACCTTGAGTTCTATAATATAAGGCCATAAACATGTTTGTCTGAGTCTTCTATCAAAAGTTACAGCTATTTCTATGAAGTTGTACAAAAACGCTTTCTTTCGCCAAGACAGTGCGTTTCTCACTGTTACATGCATTTGAATGGGGAACTCGACCGAAACAAAGTATAGGTTTTCATTATGTGAATAACTTGGAAATCTTAGCTCAAACAGCTGCAAAACCTGTTTTCCCAGCACGGGAACCTTGAGTTCTATAAGATAAAGCTATAAACATGTGTATCCGAGTCTTCTATCAAAAGTTACAGCTATTCATATGAAGTTGTACAAAAACGCTTTCTTTCGCCAAGACAGTGCGTTTCTCACTGTTACATGCATTTGAATGGGGAACTCCACCGAAACAAAGTACAAGTTTTCATTATGTGAATAACTTGGAAATCTTAGCTCAAACAGCTGCAAAACCTGTTTTCCCAGCACGGAGACCTTGAGTTCTATAAGATAAAGCCATAAACATGTTTGTCTGAGTCTTCTATCAAAAGTTACAGCTATTTCTATGAAGTTGTACAAAAACGCTTTCTTTCGCCAAGACAGTGCGTTTCTCACTGTTACATGCATTTGAATGGGGAACTCGACCGAAACAAAGTATATGTTTTCATTATGTGAATAACTTGGAAATCTTAGCTCAAACAGCTGCAAAACCTGTTTTCCCAGCACAGAGACCTTGAGTTCTATAATATAAGGCCATAAACATGTTTGTCTGAGTCTTCTATCAAAAGTTACAGCTATTTCTATGAAGTTGTACAAAAACGCTTTCTTTCGCCAAGACAGTGCGTTTCTCATTGTTACATGCATTTGAATGGGGAACTCGACCGAAACAAAGTATAGGTTTTCATTATGTGAATAACTTGGAAATCTTAGCTCAAACAGCTACAAAACCTGTTTTCCCAGCACGGGAACCTTGAGTTCTATAAGATAAAGCCATAAACATGTGTATCCGAGTCTTCTATCAAAAGTTACAGCTATTTATATGAAGTTGTACAAAAACGCTTTCTTTCGCCAAGACAGTGCGTTTCTCACTGTTACATGCATTTGAATGGGGAACTCGACCGAAACAAAGTATAGGTTTTCATTATGTGAATAACTTGGAAATCTTAGCTCAAACAGCTGCAAAACCTGTTTTCCCAGCACGGGGACCTTGAGTTCTATAAGATAAAGCCATAAACATGTTTGTCTGAGTCTTCTATCAAAAGTTACAGCTATTTCTATGAAGTTGTACAAAATAGCTTTCTTTCGCCAAGACAGTGCGTTTCTCACTGTTACATGCATTTGAATGGGGAACTCGACCGAAACAAAGTATAGGTTTTCATTATGTGAATAACTTGGAAATCTTAGCTCAAACAGCTGCAAAACCTGTTTTCCCAGCACGGGGACCTTGAGTTCTATAATATAAGGCCATAAACATGTTTGTCTGAGTCTTCTATCAAAAGTTACAGCTATTTCTATGAAGTTGTACAAAAACGCTTTCTTTCGCCAAGACAGTGCGTTTCTCACTGTTACATGCATTTGAATGGGGAACTCGACCGAAACAAAGTATACGTTTTCATTATGTGAATAGCTTGAAAATCTTAGCTCAAACAGCTGCAAAACCTGTTTTCCCAGCACGTGGACCTTGAGTTCTATAATATAAGGCCATAAACATGTTTGTCTGAGTCTTCTATCAAAAGTTACAGCTATTTCTATGAAGTTGTACAAAAACGCTTTCTTTCGCCAAGACAGTGCGTTTCTCACTGTTACATGCATTTGAATGGGGAACTCGACCGAAACAAAGTATAGGTTTTCATTATGTGAATAACTTGGAAATCTTAGCTCAAACAGCTGCAAAACCTTTTTTCCCAGCACGGGAACCTTGAGTTCTATAATATAAGGCCATAAACATGTTTGTCTGAGTCTTCTATCAAAAGTTACAGCTATTTCTATGAAGTTGTACAAAAACGCTTTCTTTCGCCAATACAGTGTGTTTCTCACTGTTACATGCATTTGAATGGGGAACTCGACCGAAACAAAGTATAGGTTTTCATTATGTGAATAACTTGGAAATCTTAGCTCAAACAGCTGCAAAACCTGTTTTCCCAGCACGGAGACCTTGAGTTCTATAATATAAGGCCATAAACATGTTTGTCTGAGTCTTCTATCAAAAGTTACAGCTATTTCTATGAAGTTGTACAAAATAGCTTTCTTTCGCCAAGACAGTGCGTTTCTCACTGTTACATGCATTTGAATGGGGAACTCGACCGAAACAAAGTATAGGTTTTCATTATGTGAATAACTTGGAAATCTTAGCTCAAACAGCTGCAAAACCTGTTTTCCCAGCACGGGGACCTTGAGTTCTATAATATAAGGCCATAAACATGTTTGTCTGAGTCTTCTATCAAAAGTTACAGCTATTTCTATGAAGTTGTACAAAAACGCTTTCTTTCGCCAAGACAGTGCGTTTCTCACTGTTACATGCATTTGAATGGGGAACTCGACCGAAACAAAGTATACGTTTTCATTATGTGAATAGCTTGAAAATCTTAGCTCAAACAGCTGCAAAACCTGTTTTCCCAGCACGTGGACCTTGAGTTCTATAATATAAGGCCATAAACATGTTTGTCTGAGTCTTCTATCAAAAGTTACAGCTATTTCTATGAAGTTGTACAAAAACGCTTTCTTTCGCCAAGACAGTGCGTTTCTCACTGTTACATGCATTTGAATGGGGAACTCAACCGAAACAAAGTATAGGTTTTCATTATGTGAATAACTTGGAAATCTTAGCTCAAACAGCTGCAAAACCTGTTTTCCCAGCACGGGAACCTTGAGTTCTATAAGATAAAGCCATAAACATGTGTATCCGAGTCTTCTATCAAAAGTTACAGCTATTCCTATGAAGTTGTACAAAAACGCTTTCTTTCGCCAAGACAGTGCGTTTCTCACTGTTACATGCATTTGAATGGGGAACTCGACCGAAACAAAGTATATGTTTTCATTATGTGAATAACTTGGAAATCTTAGCTCAAACAGCTGCAAAACCTGTTTTCCCAGCACGGGGACCTTGAGTTCTATAATATAAGGCCATAAACATGTTTGTCTGAGTCTTCTATCAAAAGTTACAGCTATTTCTATGAAGTTGTACAAAAACGCTTTCTTTCGCCAAGACAGTGCGTTTCTCACTGTTACATGCATTTGAATGGGGAACTCGACCGAAACAAAGTATACGTTTTCATTATGTGAATAACTTGAAAATCTTAGCTCAAACAGCTGCAAAACCTGTTTTCCCAGCACGGGGACCTTGAGTTCTATAATATAAGGCCATAAACATGTTTGTCTGAGTCTTCTATCAAAAGTTACAGCTATTTCTATGAAGTTGTACAAAATAGCTTTCTTTCGCCAAGACAGTGCGTTTCTCACTGTTACATGCATTTGAATGGGGAACTCGACCGAAACAAAGTATAGGTTTTCATTATGTGAATAACTTGGAAATCTTAGCTCAAACAGCTGCAAAACCTGTTTTCCCAGCACGGGGACCTTGAGTTCTATAATATAAGGCCATAAACATGTTTGTCTGAGTCTTCTATCAAAAGTTACAGCTATTTCTATGAAGTTGTACAAAAACGCTTTCTTTCGCCAAGACAGTGCGTTTCTCACTGTTACATGCATTTGAATGGGGAACTCGACCGAAACAAAGTATACGTTTTCATTATGTGAATAGCTTGAAAATCTTAGCTCAAACAGCTGCAAAACCTGTTTTCCCAGCACGTGGACCTTGAGTTCTATAATATAAGGCCATAAACATGTTTGTCTGAGTCTTCTATCAAAAGTTACAGCTATTTCTATGAAGTTGTACAAAAACGCTTTCTTTCGCCAAGACAGTGCGTTTCTCACTGTTACATGCATTTGAATGGGGAACTCGACCGAAACAAAGTATAGGTTTTCATTATGTGAATAACTTGGAAATCTTAGCTCAAACAGCTGCAAAACCTTTTTTCCCAGCACGGGAACCTTGAGTTCTATAATATAAGGCCATAAACATGTTTGTCTGAGTCTTCTATCAAAAGTTACAGCTATTTCTATGAAGTTGTACAAAAACGCTTTCTTTCGCCAAGACAGTGCGTTTCTCACTGTTACATGCATTTGAATGGGGAACTCGACCGAAACAAAGTATAGGTTTTCATTATGTGAATAACTTGGAAATCTTAGCTCAAACTGCTGCAAAACCTGTTTTCCCAGCACGGAGACCTTGAGTTCTATAAGATAAGGCCATAAACATGTTTGTCTGAGTCTTCTATCAAAAGTTACAGCTATTTCTATGAAGTTGTACAAAAACGCTTTCTTTCGCCAAGACAGTGCGTTTCTCACTGTTACATGCATTTGAATGGGGAACTCGACCGAAACAAAGTATAGGTTTTCATTATGTGAATAACTTGGAAATCTTAGCTCAAACAGCTGCAAAACCTGTTTTCCCAGCACGGGGACCTTGAGTTCTATAATATAAGGCCATAAACATGTTTGTCTGAGTCTTTTATCAAAAGTTACAGCTATTTCTATGAAGTTGTACAAAAACGCTTTCTTTCGCCAAGACAGTGCGTTTCTCACTGTTACATGCATTTGAATGGGGAACTCGACCGAAACAAAGTATAGGTTTTCATTATGTGAATAACTTGGAAATCTTAGCTCAAACAGCTGCAAAACCTGTTTTCCCAGCACGGGGACCTTGAGTTCTATAATATAAGGCCATAAACATGTTTGTCTGAGTCTTCTATCAAAAGTTACAGCTATTTCTATGAAGTTGTACAAAAACGCTTTCTTTCGCCAAGACAGTGCGTTTCTCACTGTTACATGCATTTGAATGGGGAACTCGACCGAAACAAAGTATAGGTTTTCATTATGTGAATAACTTGGAAATCTTAGCTCAAACAGCTGCATAACCTGTTTTCCCAGCACGGAGACCTTGAGTTCTATAAGATAAAGCCATAAACATGTTTGTCCGAGTCTTCTATCAAAAGTTACAGCTATTTCTATGAAGTTGTACAAAAACGCTTTCTTTCGCCAAGACAGTGCGTTTCTCACTGTTACATGCATTTGAATGGGGAACTCGACCGAAACAAAGTATAGGTTTTCATTATGTGAATAACTTGGAAATCTTAGCTCAAACAGCTGCAAAACCTGTTTTCCCAGCACGGAGACCTTGAGTTCTATAAGATAAAGCCATAAACATGTTTGTCTGAGTCTTCTATCAAAAGTTACAGCTATTTCTATGAAGTTGTACAAAAACGCTTTCTTTCGCCAAGACAGTGCGTTTCTCACTGTTACATGCATTTGAATGGGGAACTCGACCGAAACAAAGTATAGGTTTTCATTATGTGAATAACTTGGAAATCTTAGCTCAAACAGCTGCATAACCTGTTTTCCCAGCACGGAGACCTTGAGTTCTATAAGATAAAGCCATAAACATGTTTGTCCGAGTCTTCTATCAAAAGTTACAGCTATTTCTATGAAGTTGTACAAAAACGCTTTCTTTCGCCAAGACAGTGCGTTTCTCACTGTTACATGCATTTGAATGGGGAACTCGACCGAAACAAAGTATAGGTTTTCATTATGTGAATAACTTGGAAATCTTAGCTCAAACAGCTACAAAACCTGTTTTCCCAGCACGGAGACCTTGAGTTCTATAAGATAAGGCCATAAACATGTTTGTCTGAGTCTTCTATCAAAAGTTACAGCTATTTCTATGAAGTTGTACAAAAACGCTTTCTTTCGCCAAGACAGTGCGTTTCTCACTGTTACATGCATTTGAATGGGGAACTCGACCGAAACAAAGTATAGGTTTTCATTATGTGAATAACTTGGAAATCTTAGCTCAAACAGCTGCAAAACCTGTTTTCCCAGCACGGGAACCTTGAGTTCTATAAGATAAAGCCATAAACATGTGTATCCGAGTCTTCTATCAAAAGTTACAGCTATTCCTATGAAGTTGTACAAAAACGCTTTCTTTCGCCAAGACAGTGCGTTTCTCACTGTTACATGCATTTGAATGGGGAACTCGACCGAAACAAAGTATATGTTTTCATTATGTGAATAACTTGGAAATCTTAGCTCAAACAGCTACAAAACCTGTTTTCCCAGCACGGAGACCTTGAGTTCTATAAGATAAGGCCATAAACATGTTTGTCTGAGTCTTCTATCAAAAGTTACAGCTATTTCTATGAAGTTGTACAAAAACGCTTTCTTTCGCCAAGACAGTGCGTTTCTCACTGTTACATGCATTTGAATGGGGAACTCGACCGAAACAAAGTATAGGTTTTCATTATGTGAATAACTTGGAAATCTTAGCTCAAACAGCTGCAAAACCTGTTTTCCCAGCACGGGAACCTTGAGTTCTATAAGATAAAGCCATAAACATGTGTATCCGAGTCTTCTATCAAAAGTTACAGCTATTCCTATGAAGTTGTACAAAAACGCTTTCTTTCGCCAAGACAGTGCGTTTCTCACTGTTACATGCATTTGAATGGGGAACTCGACCGAAACAAAGTATAGGTTTTCATTATGTGAATAACTTGGAAATCTTAGCTCAAACAGCTGCAAAACCTGTTTTCCCAGCACGGGGACCTTGAGTTCTATAATATAAGGCCATAAACATGTTTGTCTGAGTCTTCTATCAAAAGTTACAGCTATTTCTATGAAGTTGTACAAAAACGCTTTCTTTCGCCAAGACAGTGCGTTTCTCACTGTTACATGCATTTGAATGGGGAACTCGACCGAAACAAAGTATACGTTTTCATTATGTGAATAACTTGAAAATCTTAGCTCAAACAGCTGCAAAACCTGTTTTCCCAGCACGGGGACCTTGAGTTCTATAATATAAGGCCATAAACATGTTTGTCTGAGTCTTCTATCAAAAGTTACAGCTATTTCTATGAAGTTGTACAAAATAGCTTTCTTTCGCCAAGACAGTGCGTTTCTCACTGTTACATGCATTTGAATGGGGAACTCGACCGAAACAAAGTATAGGTTTTCATTATGTGAATAACTTGGAAATCTTAGCTCAAACAGCTGCAAAACCTGTTTTCCCAGCACGGGGACCTTGAGTTCTATAATATAAGGCCATAAACATGTTTGTCTGAGTCTTCTATCAAAAGTTACAGCTATTTCTATGAAGTTGTACAAAAACGCTTTCTTTCGCCAAGACAGTGCGTTTCTCACTGTTACATGCATTTGAATGGGGAACTCGACCGAAACAAAGTATACGTTTTCATTATGTGAATAGCTTGAAAATCTTAGCTCAAACAGCTGCAAAACCTGTTTTCCCAGCACGTGGACCTTGAGTTCTATAATATAAGGCCATAAACATGTTTGTCTGAGTCTTCTATCAAAAGTTACAGCTATTTCTATGAAGTTGTACAAAAACGCTTTCTTTCGCCAAGACAGTGCGTTTCTCACTGTTACATGCATTTGAATGGGGAACTCGACCGAAACAAAGTATAGGTTTTCATTATGTGAATAACTTGGAAATCTTAGCTCAAACAGCTGCAAAACCTGTTTTCCCAGCACGGAGACCTTGAGTTCTATAATATAAGGCCATAAACATGTTTGTCTGAGTCTTCTATCAAAAGTTACAGCTATTTCTATGAAGTTGTACAAAATAGCTTTCTTTCGCCAAGACAGTGCGTTTCTCACTGTTACATGCATTTGAATGGGGAACTCGACCGAAACAAAGTATACGTTTTCATTATGTGAATAGCTTGAAAATCTTAGCTCAAACAGCTGCAAAACCTGTTTTCCCAGCACGTGGACCTTGAGTTCTATAATATAAGGCCATAAACATGTTTGTCTGAGTCTTCTATCAAAAGTTACAGCTATTTCTATGAAGTTGTACAAAAACGCTTTCTTTCGCCAAGACAGTGCGTTTCTCACTGTTACATGCATTTGAATGGGGAACTCGACCGAAACAAAGTATAGGTTTTCATTATGTGAATAACTTGGAAATCTTAGCTCAAACAGCTGCAAAACCTGTTTTCCCAGCACGGGAACCTTGAGTTCTATAAGATAAAGCCATAAACATGTGTATCCGAGTCTTCTATCAAAAGTTACAGCTATTCCTATGAAGTTGTACAAAAACGCTTTCTTTCGCCAAGACAGTGCGTTTCTCACTGTTACATGCATTTGAATGGGGAACTCGACCGAAACAAAGTATATGTTTTCATTATGTGAATAACTTGGAAATCTTAGCTCAAACAGCTGCAAAACCTGTTTTCCCAGCACGGGGACCTTGAGTTCTATAATATAAGGCCATAAACATGTTTGTCTGAGTCTTCTATCAAAAGTTACAGCTATTTCTATGAAGTTGTACAAAAACGCTTTCTTTCGCCAAGACAGTGCGTTTCTCACTGTTACATGCATTTGAATGGGGAACTCGACCGAAACAAAGTATACGTTTTCATTATGTGAATAACTTGAAAATCTTAGCTCAAACAGCTGCAAAACCTGTTTTCCCAGCACGGGGACCTTGAGTTCTATAAGATAAGGCCATAAACATGTTTGTCTGAGTCTTCTATCAAAAGTTACAGCTATTTCTATGAAGTTGTACAAAATAGCTTTCTTTCGCCAAGACAGTGCGTTTCTCACTGTTACATGCATTTGAATGGGGAACTCGACCGAAACAAAGTATAGGTTTTCATTATGTGAATAACTTGGAAATCTTAGCTCAAACAGCTGCAAAACCTGTTTTCCCAGCACGGGGACCTTGAGTTCTATAATATAAGGCCATAAACATGTTTGTCTGAGTCTTCTATCAAAAGTTACAGCTATTTCTATGAAGTTGTACAAAAACGCTTTCTTTCGCCAAGACAGTGCGTTTCTCACTGTTACATGCATTTGAATGGGGAACTCGACCGAAACAAAGTATACGTTTTCATTATGTGAATAGCTTGAAAATCTTAGCTCAAACAGCTGCAAAACCTGTTTTCCCAGCACGTGGACCTTGAGTTCTATAATATAAGGCCATAAACATGTTTGTCTGAGTCTTCTATCAAAAGTTACAGCTATTTCTATGAAGTTGTACAAAAACGCTTTCTTTCGCCAAGACAGTGCGTTTCTCACTGTTACATGCATTTGAATGGGGAACTCGACCGAAACAAAGTATAGGTTTTCATTATGTGAATAACTTGGAAATCTTAGCTCAAACAGCTGCAAAACCTTTTTTCCCAGCACGGGAACCTTGAGTTCTATAATATAAGGCCATAAACATGTTTGTCTGAGTCTTCTATCAAAAGTTACAGCTATTTCTATGAAGTTGTACAAAAACGCTTTCTTTCGCCAAGACAGTGCGTTTCTCACTGTTACATGCATTTGAATGGGGAACTCGACCGAAACAAAGTATAGGTTTTCATTATGTGAATAACTTGGAAATCTTAGCTCAAACTGCTGCAAAACCTGTTTTCCCAGCACGGAGACCTTGAGTTCTATAAGATAAGGCCATAAACATGTTTGTCTGAGTCTTCTATCAAAAGTTACAGCTATTTCTATGAAGTTGTACAAAAACGCTTTCTTTCGCCAAGACAGTGCGTTTCTCACTGTTACATGCATTTGAATGGGGAACTCGACCGAAACAAAGTATAGGTTTTCATTATGTGAATAACTTGGAAATCTTAGCTCAAACAGCTGCAAAACCTGTTTTCCCAGCACGGGGACCTTGAGTTCTATAATATAAGGCCATAAACATGTTTGTCTGAGTCTTTTATCAAAAGTTACAGCTATTTCTATGAAGTTGTACAAAAACGCTTTCTTTCGCCAAGACAGTGCGTTTCTCACTGTTACATGCATTTGAATGGGGAACTCGACCGAAACAAAGTATAGGTTTTCATTATGTGAATAACTTGGAAATCTTAGCTCAAACAGCTGCAAAACCTGTTTTCCCAGCACGGGGACCTTGAGTTCTATAATATAAGGCCATAAACATGTTTGTCTGAGTCTTCTATCAAAAGTTACAGCTATTTCTATGAAGTTGTACAAAAACGCTTTCTTTCGCCAAGACAGTGCGTTTCTCACTGTTACATGCATTTGAATGGGGAACTCGACCGAAACAAAGTATAGGTTTTCATTATGTGAATAACTTGGAAATCTTAGCTCAAACAGCTGCATAACCTGTTTTCCCAGCACGGAGACCTTGAGTTCTATAAGATAAAGCCATAAACATGTTTGTCCGAGTCTTCTATCAAAAGTTACAGCTATTTCTATGAAGTTGTACAAAAACGCTTTCTTTCGCCAAGACAGTGCGTTTCTCACTGTTACATGCATTTGAATGGGGAACTCGACCGAAACAAAGTATAGGTTTTCATTATGTGAATAACTTGGAAATCTTAGCTCAAACAGCTACAAAACCTGTTTTCCCAGCACGGAGACCTTGAGTTCTATAAGATAAGGCCATAAACATGTTTGTCTGAGTCTTCTATCAAAAGTTACAGCTATTTCTATGAAGTTGTACAAAAACGCTTTCTTTCGCCAAGACAGTGCGTTTCTCACTGTTACATGCATTTGAATGGGGAACTCGACCGAAACAAAGTATAGGTTTTCATTATGTGAATAACTTGGAAATCTTAGCTCAAACAGCTGCAAAACCTGTTTTCCCAGCACGGAGACCTTGAGTTCTATAATATAAGGCCATAAACATGTTTGTCTGAGTCTTCTATCAAAAGTTACAGCTATTTCTATGAAGTTGTACAAAAACGCTTTCTTTCGCCAAGACAGTGCGTTTCTCACTGTTACATGCATTTGAATGGGGAACTCGACCGAAACAAAGTATAGGTTTTCATTATGTGAATAACTTGGAAATCTTAGCTCAAACAGCTACAAAACCTGTTTTCCCAGCACGGGAACCTTGAGTTCTATAAGATAAAGCCATAAACATGTGTATCCGAGTCTTCTATCAAAAGTTACAGCTATTTCTATGAAGTTGTACAAAAACGCTTTCTTTCGCCAAGACAGTGCGTTTCTCACTGTTACATGCATTTGAATGGGGAACTCGACCGAAACAAAGTATAGGTTTTCATTATGTGAATAACTTGGAAATCTTAGCTCAAACAGCTGCAAAACCTGTTTTCCCAGCACGGGGACCTTGAGTTCTATAATATAAGGCCATAAACATGTTTGTCTGAGTCTTCTATCAAAAGTTACAGCTATTTCTATGAAGTTGTACAAAAACGCTTTCTTTCGCCAAGACAGTGCGTTTCTCACTGTTACATGCATTTGAATGGGGAACTCGACCGAAACAAAGTATAGGTTTTCATTATGTGAATAACTTGGAAATCTTAGCTCAAACAGCTGCAAAACCTGTTTTCCCAGCACGGGAACCTTGAGTTCTATAAGATAAAGCCATAAACATGTGTATCCGAGTCTTCTATCAAAAGTTACAGCTATTTCTATGAAGTTGTACAAAAACGCTTTCTTTCGCCAATACAGTGTGTTTCTCACTGTTACATGCATTTGAATGGGGAACTCGACCGAAACAAAGTATAGGTTTTCATTATGTGAATAACTTGGAAATCTTAGCTCAAACAGCTGCAAAACCTGTTTTCCCAGCACGGAGACCTTGAGTTCTATAATATAAGGCCATAAACATGTTTGTCTGAGTCTTCTATCAAAAGTTACAGCTATTTCTATGAAGTTGTACAAAATAGCTTTCTTTCGCCAAGACAGTGCGTTTCTCACTGTTACATGCATTTGAATGGGGAACTCGACCGAAACAAAGTATAGGTTTTCATTATGTGAATAACTTGGAAATCTTAGCTCAAACAGCTGCAAAACCTGTTTTCCCAGCACGGGGACCTTGAGTTCTATAATATAAGGCCATAAACATGTTTGTCTGAGTCTTCTATCAAAAGTTACAGCTATTTCTATGAAGTTGTACAAAAACGCTTTCTTTCGCCAAGACAGTGCGTTTCTCACTGTTACATGCATTTGAATGGGGAACTCGACCGAAACAAAGTATACGTTTTCATTATGTGAATAGCTTGAAAATCTTAGCTCAAACAGCTGCAAAACCTGTTTTCCCAGCACGTGGACCTTGAGTTCTATAATATAAGGCCATAAACATGTTTGTCTGAGTCTTCTATCAAAAGTTACAGCTATTTCTATGAAGTTGTACAAAAACGCTTTCTTTCGCCAAGACAGTGCGTTTCTCACTGTTACATGCATTTGAATGGGGAACTCGACCGAAACAAAGTATAGGTTTTCATTATGTGAATAACTTGGAAATCTTAGCTCAAACAGCTGCATAACCTGTTTTCCCAGCACGGGGACCTTGAGTTCTATAATATAAGGCCATAAACATGTTTGTCTGAGTCTTCTATCAAAAGTTACAGCTATTTCTATGAAGTTGTACAAAAACGCTTTCTTTCGCCAAGACAGTGCGTTTCTCACTGTTACATGCATTTGAATGGGGAACTCGACCGAAACAAAGTATACGTTTTCATTATGTGAATAGCTTGAAAATCTTAGCTCAAACAGCTGCAAAACCTGTTTTCCCAGCACGTGGACCTTGAGTTCTATAATATAAGGCCATAAACATGTTTGTCTGAGTCTTCTATCAAAAGTTACAGCTATTTCTATGAAGTTGTACAAAAACGCTTTCTTTCGCCAAGACAGTGCGTTTCTCACTGTTACATGCATTTGAATGGGGAACTCGACCGAAACAAAGTATAGGTTTTCATTATGTGAATAACTTGGAAATCTTAGCTCAAACAGCTGCATAACCTGTTTTCCCAGCACGGAGACCTTGAGTTCTATAAGATAAAGCCATAAACATGTTTGTCCGAGTCTTCTATCAAAAGTTACAGCTATTTCTATGAAGTTGTACAAAAACGCTTTCTTTCGCCAAGACAGTGCGTTTCTCACTGTTACATGCATTTGAATGGGGAACTCGACCGAAACAAAGTATAGGTTTTCATTATGTGAATAACTTGGAAATCTTAGCTCAAACAGCTGCAAAACCTGTTTTCCCAGCACGGGGACCTTGAGTTCTATAATATAAGGCCATAAACATGTTTGTCTGAGTCTTCTATCAAAAGTTACAGCTATTTCTATGAAGTTGTACAAAAATGCTTTCTTTCGCTAAGACAGTGCCTTTCTCACTGTTACATGCATTTGAATGGGGAACTCGACCGAAACAAAGTATAGGTTTTCATTATGTGAATAACTTGGAAATCTTAGCTCAAACAGCTACAAAACCTGTTTTCCCAGCACGGGAACCTTGAGTTCTATAAGATAAAGCCATAAACATGTTTGTCTGAGTCTTCTATCAAAAGTTACAGCTATTTCTATGAAGTTGTACAAAAACGCTTTCTTTCGCCAAGACAGTGCGTTTCTCACTGTTACATGCATTTGAATGGGGAACTCGACCGAAACAAAGTATAGGTTTTCATTATGTGAATAACTTGGAAATCTTAGCTCAAACAGCTGCAAAACCTGTTTTCCCAGCACGGGGACCTTGAGTTCTATAATATAAGGCCATAAACATGTTTGTCTGAGTCTTCTATCAAAAGTCACAGCTATTTCTATGAAGTTGTACAAAAACGCTTTCTTTCGCCAAGACAGTGCGTTTCTCACTGTTACATGCATTTGAATGGGGAACTCGACCGAAACAAAGTATAGGTTTTCATTATGTGAATAACTTGGAAATCTTAGCTCAAACAGCTACAAAACCTGTTTTCCCAGCACGGGAACCTTGAGTTCTATAAGATAAAACCATAAACATGTTTGTCTGAGTCTTCTATCAAAAGTTACAGCTATTCATATGAAGTTGTACAAAAACGCTTTCTTTCGCCAAGACAGTGCGTTTCTCACTGTTACATGCATTTGAATGGGGAACTCGACCGAAACAAAGTATAGGTTTCCATTATGTGAATAACTTGGAAATCTTAGCTCAAACAGCTGCATAACCTGTTTTCCCAGCACGGAGACCTTGAGTTCTATAAGATAAAGCCATAAACATGTTTGTCTGAGTCTTCTATCAAAAGTTACAGCTATTTCTATGAAGTTGTACAAAAACGCTTTCTTTCGCCAAGACAGTGCGTTTCTCACTGTTACATGCATTTGAATGGGGAACTCGACCGAAACAAAGTATAGGTTTTCATTATGTGAATAACTTGGAAATCTTAGCTCAAACAGCTGCAAAACCTGTTTTCCCAGCACGGAGACCTTGAGTTCTATAAGATAAAACCATAAACATGTTTGTCTGAGTCTTCTATCAAAAGTTACAGCTATTTCTATGAAGTTGTACAAAAACGCTTTCTTTCGCCAAGACAGTGCGTTTCTCACTGTTACATGCATTTGAATGGGGAACTCGACCGAAACAAAGTATAGGTTTTCATTATGTGAATAACTTGGAAATCTTAGCTCAAACAGCTGCAAAACCTGTTTTCCCAGCACGGAGACCTTGAGTTCTATAATATAAGGCCATAAACATGTTTGTCTGAGTCTTCTATCAAAAGTTACAGCTATTTCTATGAAGTTGTACAAAAACGCTTTCTTTCGCCAAGACAGTGCGTTTCTCACTGTTACATGCATTTGAATGGGGAACTCGACCGAAACAAAGTATAGGTTTTCATTATGTGAATAACTTGGAAATCTTAGCTCAAACAGCTACAAAACCTGTTTTCCCAGCACGGGAACCTTGAGTTCTATAAGATAAAGCCATAAACATGTGTATCCGAGTCTTCTATCAAAAGTTACAGCTATTCATATGAAGTTGTACAAAAACGCTTTCTTTCGCCAAGACAGTGCGTTTCTCACTGTTACATGCATTTGAATGGGGAACTCGACCGAAACAAAGTATAGGTTTTCATTATGTGAATAACTTGGAAATCTTAGCTCAAACAGCTGCAAAACCTGTTTTCCCAGCACGGAGACCTTGAGTTCTATAAGATAAAGCTATAAACATGTGTATCCGAGTCTTCTATCAAAAGTTACAGCTATTCATATGAAGTTGTACAAAAACGCTTTCTTTCGCCAAGACAGTGCGTTTCTCACTGTTACATGCATTTGAATGGGGAACTCCACCGAAACAAAGTACAAGTTTTCATTATGTGAATAACTTGGAAATCTTAGCTCAAACAGCTGCAAAACCTGTTTTCCCAGCACGGAGACCTTGAGTTCTATAATATAAGGCCATAAACATGTTTGTCTGAGTCTTCTATCAAAAGTTACAGCTATTTCTATGAAGTTGTACAAAAACGCTTTCTTTCGCCAAGACAGTGCGTTTCTCACTGTTACATGCATTTGAATGGGGAACTCGACCGAAACAAAGTATAGGTTTTCATTATGTGAATAACTTGGAAATCTTAGCTCAAACAGCTGCAAAACCTGTTTGCCCAGCACGGGAACCTTGAGTTCTATAAGATAAAGCTATAAACATGTGTATCCGAGTCTTCTATCAAAAGTTACAGCTATTCATATGAAGTTGTACAAAAACGCTTTCTTTCGCCAAGACAGTGCGTTTCTCACTGTTACATGCATTTGAATGGGGAACTCCACCGAAACAAAGTACAAGTTTTCATTATGTGAATAACTTGGAAATCTTAGCTCAAACAGCTACAAAACCTGTTTTCCCAGCACGGAGACCTTGAGTTCTATAATATAAGGCCATAAACATGTTTGTCTGAGTCTTCTATCAAAAGTTACAGCTATTTCTATGAAGTTGTACAAAAACGCTTTCTTTCGCCAAGACAGTGCGTTTCTCACTGTTACATGCATTTGAATGGGGAACTCGACCGAAACAAAGTATAGGTTTTCATTATGTGAATAACTTGGAAATCTTAGCTCAAACAGCTGCAAAACCTGTTTTCCCAGCACGGAGACCTTGAGTTCTATAAGATAAAACCATAAACATGTTTGTCTGAGTCTTCTATCAAAAGTTACAGCTATTTCTATGAAGTTGTACAAAAACGCTTTCTTTCGCCAAGACAGTGCGTTTCTCACTGTTACATGCATTTGAATGGGGAACTCGACCGAAACAAAGTATAGGTTTTCATTATGTGAATAACTTGGAAATCTTAGCTCAAACAGCTGCAAAACCTGTTTTCCCAGCACGGAGACCTTGAGTTCTATAATATAAGGCCATAAACATGTTTGTCTGAGTCTTCTATCAAAAGTTACAGCTATTTCTATGAAGTTGTACAAAAACGCTTTCTTTCGCCAAGACAGTGCGTTTCTCACTGTTACATGCATTTGAATGGGGAACTCGACCGAAACAAAGTATAGGTTTTCATTATGTGAATAACTTGGAAATCTTAGCTCAAACAGCTACAAAACCTGTTTTCCCAGCACGGGAACCTTGAGTTCTATAAGATAAAGCCATAAACATGTGTATCCGAGTCTTCTATCAAAAGTTACAGCTATTCATATGAAGTTGTACAAAAACGCTTTCTTTCGCCAAGACAGTGCGTTTCTCACTGTTACATGCATTTGAATGGGGAACTCGACCGAAACAAAGTATAGGTTTTCATTATGTGAATAACTTGGAAATCTTAGCTCAAACAGCTGCAAAACCTGTTTTCCCAGCACGGAGACCTTGAGTTCTATAAGATAAAGCTATAAACATGTGTATCCGAGTCTTCTATCAAAAGTTACAGCTATTCATATGAAGTTGTACAAAAACGCTTTCTTTCGCCAAGACAGTGCGTTTCTCACTGTTACATGCATTTGAATGGGGAACTCCACCGAAACAAAGTACAAGTTTTCATTATGTGAATAACTTGGAAATCTTAGCTCAAACAGCTGCAAAACCTGTTTTCCCAGCACGGAGACCTTGAGTTCTATAATATAAGGCCATAAACATGTTTGTCTGAGTCTTCTATCAAAAGTTACAGCTATTTCTATGAAGTTGTACAAAAACGCTTTCTTTCGCCAAGACAGTGCGTTTCTCACTGTTACATGCATTTGAATGGGGAACTCGACCGAAACAAAGTATAGGTTTTCATTATGTGAATAACTTGGAAATCTTAGCTCAAACAGCTGCAAAACCTGTTTGCCCAGCACGGGAACCTTGAGTTCTATAAGATAAAGCTATAAACATGTGTATCCGAGTCTTCTATCAAAAGTTACAGCTATTCATATGAAGTTGTACAAAAACGCTTTCTTTCGCCAAGACAGTGCGTTTCTCACTGTTACATGCATTTGAATGGGGAACTCCACCGAAACAAAGTACAAGTTTTCATTATGTGAATAACTTGGAAATCTTAGCTCAAACAGCTACAAAACCTGTTTTCCCAGCACGGAGACCTTGAGTTCTATAATATAAGGCCATAAACATGTTTGTCTGAGTCTTCTATCAAAAGTTACAGCTATTTCTATGAAGTTGTACAAAAACGCTTTCTTTCGCCAAGACAGTGCGTTTCTCACTGTTACATGCATTTGAATGGGGAACTCGACCGAAACAAAGTATAGGTTTTCATTATGTGAATAACTTGGAAATCTTAGCTCAAACAGCTGCAAAACCTGTTTTCCCAGCACAGAGACCTTGAGTTCTATAATATAAGGCCATAAACATGTTTGTCTGAGTCTTCTATCAAAAGTTACAGCTATTTCTATGAAGTTGTACAAAAACGCTTTCTTTCGCCAAGACAGTGCGTTTCTCACTGTTACATGCATTTGAATGGGGAACTCGACCGAAACAAAGTATAGGTTTTCATTATGTGAATAACTTGGAAATCTTAGCTCAAACAGCTACAAAACCTGTTTTCCCAGCACGGGAACCTTGAGTTCTATAAGATAAAGCCATAAACATGTTTGTCTGAGTCTTCTATCAAAAGTTACAGCTATTTCTATGAAGTTGTACAAAAACGCTTTCTTTCGCCAAGACAGTGCGTTTCTCACTGTTACATGCATTTGAATGGGGAACTCGACCGAAACAAAGTATAGGTTTTCATTATGTGAATAACTTGGAAATCTTAGCTCAAACAGCTGCATAACCTGTTTTCCCAGCACGGAGACCTTGAGTTCTATAAGATAAAGCCATAAACATGTTTGTCCGAGTCTTCTATCAAAAGTTACAGCTATTTCTATGAAGTTGTACAAAAACGCTTTCTTTCGCCAAGACAGTGCGTTTCTCACTGTTACATGCATTTGAATGGGGAACTCGACCGAAACAAAGTATAGGTTTTCATTATGTGAATAACTTGGAAATCTTAGCTCAAACAGCTACAAAACCTGTTTTCCCAGCACGGAGACCTTGAGTTCTATAAGATAAGGCCATAAACATGTTTGTCTGAGTCTTCTATCAAAAGTTACAGCTATTTCTATGAAGTTGTACAAAAACGCTTTCTTTCGCCAAGACAGTGCGTTTCTCACTGTTACATGCATTTGAATGGGGAACTCGACCGAAACAAAGTATAGGTTTTCATTATGTGAATAACTTGGAAATCTTAGCTCAAACAGCTGCAAAACCTGTTTTCCCAGCACGGAGACCTTGAGTTCTATAATATAAGGCCATAAACATGTTTGTCTGAGTCTTCTATCAAAAGTTACAGCTATTTCTATGAAGTTGTACAAAAACGCTTTCTTTCGCCAAGACAGTGCGTTTCTCACTGTTACATGCATTTGAATGGGGAACTCGACCGAAACAAAGTATAGGTTTTCATTATGTGAATAACTTGGAAATCTTAGCTCAAACAGCTACAAAACCTGTTTTCCCAGCACGGGAACCTTGAGTTCTATAAGATAAAGCCATAAACATGTGTATCCGAGTCTTCTATCAAAAGTTACAGCTATTTCTATGAAGTTGTACAAAAACGCTTTCTTTCGCCAAGACAGTGCGTTTCTCACTGTTACATGCATTTGAATGGGGAACTCGACCGAAACAAAGTATAGGTTTTCATTATGTGAATAACTTGGAAATCTTAGCTCAAACAGCTGCAAAACCTGTTTTCCCAGCACGGGGACCTTGAGTTCTATAATATAAGGCCATAAACATGTTTGTCTGAGTCTTCTATCAAAAGTTACAGCTATTTCTATGAAGTTGTACAAAAACGCTTTCTTTCGCCAAGACAGTGCGTTTCTCACTGTTACATGCATTTGAATGGGGAACTCGACCGAAACAAAGTATAGGTTTTCATTATGTGAATAACTTGGAAATCTTAGCTCAAACAGCTGCAAAACCTGTTTTCCCAGCACGGAGACCTTGAGTTCTATAATATAAGGCCATAAACATGTTTGTCTGAGTCTTCTATCAAAAGTTACAGCTATTTCTATGAAGTTGTACAAAATAGCTTTCTTTCGCCAAGACAGTGCGTTTCTCACTGTTACATGCATTTGAATGGGGAACTCGACCGAAACAAAGTATAGGTTTTCATTATGTGAATAACTTGGAAATCTTAGCTCAAACAGCTGCAAAACCTGTTTTCCCAGCACGTGGACCTTGAGTTCTATAATATAAGGCCATAAACATGTTTGTCTGAGTCTTCTATCAAAAGTTACAGCTATTTCTATGAAGTTGTACAAAAACGCTTTCTTTCGCCAAGACAGTGCGTTTCTCACTGTTACATGCATTTGAATGGGGAACTCGACCGAAACAAAGTATACGTTTTCATTATGTGAATAGCTTGAAAATCTTAGCTCAAACAGCTGCAAAACCTGTTTTCCCAGCACGTGGACCTTGAGTTCTATAATATAAGGCCATAAACATGTTTGTCTGAGTCTTCTATCAAAAGTTACAGCTATTTCTATGAAGTTGTACAAAAACGCTTTCTTTCGCCAAGACAGTGCGTTTCTCACTGTTACATGCATTTGAATGGGGAACTCGACCGAAACAAAGTATACGTTTTCATTATGTGAATAGCTTGAAAATCTTAGCTCAAACAGCTGCAAAACCTGTTTTCCCAGCACGTGGACCTTGAGTTCTATAATATAAGGCCATAAACATGTTTGTCTGAGTCTTCTATCAAAAGTTACAGCTATTTCTATGAAGTTGTACAAAAACGCTTTCTTTCGCCAAGACAGTGCGTTTCTCACTGTTACATGCATTTGAATGGGGAACTCGACCGAAACAAAGTATAGGTTTTCATTATGTGAATAACTTGGAAATCTTAGCTCAAACAGCTGCATAACCTGTTTTCCCAGCACGGGGACCTTGAGTTCTATAATATAAGGCCATAAACATGTTTGTCTGAGTCTTCTATCAAAAGTTACAGCTATTTCTATGAAGTTGTACAAAAACGCTTTCTTTCGCCAAGACAGTGCGTTTCTCACTGTTACATGCATTTGAATGGGGAACTCGACCGAAACAAAGTATACGTTTTCATTATGTGAATAGCTTGAAAATCTTAGCTCAAACAGCTGCAAAACCTGTTTTCCCAGCACGTGGACCTTGAGTTCTATAATATAAGGCCATAAACATGTTTGTCTGAGTCTTCTATCAAAAGTTACAGCTATTTCTATGAAGTTGTACAAAAACGCTTTCTTTCGCCAAGACAGTGCGTTTCTCACTGTTACATGCATTTGAATGGGGAACTCGACCGAAACAAAGTATAGGTTTTCATTATGTGAATAACTTGGAAATCTTAGCTCAAACAGCTGCATAACCTGTTTTCCCAGCACGGAGACCTTGAGTTCTATAAGATAAAGCCATAAACATGTTTGTCCGAGTCTTCTATCAAAAGTTACAGCTATTTCTATGAAGTTGTACAAAAACGCTTTCTTTCGCCAAGACAGTGCGTTTCTCACTGTTACATGCATTTGAATGGGGAACTCGACCGAAACAAAGTATAGGTTTTCATTATGTGAATAACTTGGAAATCTTAGCTCAAACAGCTGCAAAACCTGTTTTCCCAGCACGGGGACCTTGAGTTCTATAATATAAGGCCATAAACATGTTTGTCTGAGTCTTCTATCAAAAGTTACAGCTATTTCTATGAAGTTGTACAAAAACGCTTTCTTTCGCTAAGACAGTGCCTTTCTCACTGTTACATGCATTTGAATGGGGAACTCGACCGAAACAAAGTATAGGTTTTCATTATGTGAATAACTTGGAAATCTTAGCTCAAACAGCTACAAAACCTGTTTTCCCAGCACGGGAACCTTGAGTTCTATAAGATAAAGCCATAAACATGTTTGTCTGAGTCTTCTATCAAAAGTTACAGCTATTTCTATGAAGTTGTACAAAAACGCTTTCTTTCGCCAAGACAGTGCGTTTCTCACTGTTACATGCATTTGAATGGGGAACTCGACCGAAACAAAGTATAGGTTTTCATTATGTGAATAACTTGGAAATCTTAGCTCAAACAGCTGCAAAACCTGTTTTCCCAGCACGGGGACCTTGAGTTCTATAATATAAGGCCATAAACATGTTTGTCTGAGTCTTCTATCAAAAGTCACAGCTATTTCTATGAAGTTGTACAAAAACGCTTTCTTTCGCCAAGACAGTGCGTTTCTCACTGTTACATGCATTTGAATGGGGAACTCGACCGAAACAAAGTATAGGTTTTCATTATGTGAATAACTTGGAAATCTTAGCTCAAACAGCTGCAAAACCTGTTTTCCCAGCACGGAGACCTTGAGTTCTATAAGATAAAACCATAAACATGTTTGTCTGAGTCTTCTATCAAAAGTTACAGCTATTTCTATGAAGTTGTACAAAAACGCTTTCTTTCGCCAAGACAGTGCGTTTCTCACTGTTACATGCATTTGAATGGGGAACTCGACCGAAACAAAGTATAGGTTTTCATTATGTGAATAACTTGGAAATCTTAGCTCAAACAGCTGCAAAACCTGTTTTCCCAGCACGGAGACCTTGAGTTCTATAATATAAGGCCATAAACATGTTTGTCTGAGTCTTCTATCAAAAGTTACAGCTATTTATATGAAGTTGTACAAAAACGCTTTCTTTCGCCAAGACAGTGCGTTTCTCACTGTTACATGCATTTGAATGGGGAACTCGACCGAAACAAAGTATAGGTTTTCATTATGTGAATAACTTGGAAATCTTAGCTCAAACAGCTACAAAACCTGTTTTCCCAGCACGGGAACCTTGAGTTCTATAAGATAAAGCCATAAACATGTGTATCCGAGTCTTCTATCAAAAGTTACAGCTATTCATATGAAGTTGTACAAAAACGCTTTCTTTCGCCAAGACAGTGCGTTTCTCACTGTTACATGCATTTGAATGGGGAACTCGACCGAAACAAAGTATAGGTTTTCATTATGTGAATAACTTGGAAATCTTAGCTCAAACAGCTGCAAAACCTGTTTTCCCAGCACGGAGACCTTGAGTTCTATAAGATAAAGCCATAAACATGTTTGTCTGAGTCTTCTATCAAAAGTTACAGCTATTTCTATGAAGTTGTACAAAAACGCTTTCTTTCGCCAAGACAGTGCGTTTCTCACTGTTACATGCATTTGAATGGGGAACTCGACCGAAACAAAGTATAGGTTTTCATTATGTGAATAACTTGGAAATCTTAGCTCAAACAGCTGCAAAACCTGTTTTCCCAGCACGGAGACCTTGAGTTCTATAAGATAAAGCTATAAACATGTGTATCCGAGTCTTCTATCAAAAGTTACAGCTATTCATATGAAGTTGTACAAAAACGCTTTCTTTCGCCAAGACAGTGCGTTTCTCACTGTTACATGCATTTGAATGGGGAACTCCACCGAAACAAAGTACAAGTTTTCATTATGTGAATAACTTGGAAATCTTAGCTCAAACAGCTGCAAAACCTGTTTTCCCAGCACGGAGACCTTGAGTTCTATAATATAAGGCCATAAACATGTTTGTCTGAGTCTTCTATCAAAAGTTACAGCTATTTCTATGAAGTTGTACAAAAACGCTTTCTTTCGCCAAGACAGTGCGTTTCTCACTGTTACATGCATTTGAATGGGGAACTCGACCGAAACAAAGTATAGGTTTTCATTATGTGAATAACTTCGAAATCTTAGCTCAAACAGCTGCAAAACCTGTTTGCCCAGCACGGGAACCTTGAGTTCTATAAGATAAAGCTATAAACATGTGTATCCGAGTCTTCTATCAAAAGTTACAGCTATTCATATGAAGTTGTACAAAAACGCTTTCTTTCGCCAAGACAGTGCGTTTCTCACTGTTACATGCATTTGAATGGGGAACTCCACCGAAACAAAGTACAAGTTTTCATTATGTGAATAACTTGGAAATCTTAGCTCAAACAGCTGCAAAACCTGTTTTCCCAGCACGGAGACCTTGAGTTCTATAATATAAGGCCATAAACATGTTTGTCTGAGTCTTCTATCAAAAGTTACAGCTATTTCTATGAAGTTGTACAAAAACGCTTTCTTTCGCCAAGACAGTGCGTTTCTCACTGTTACATGCATTTGAATGGGGAACTCGACCGAAACAAAGTATAGGTTTTCATTATGTGAATAACTTGGAAATCTTAGCTCAAACAGCTGCAAAACCTGTTTTCCCAGCACAGAGACCTTGAGTTCTATAATATAAGGCCATAAACATGTTTGTCTGAGTCTTCTATCAAAAGTTACAGCTATTTCTATGAAGTTGTACAAAAACGCTTTCTTTCGCCAAGACAGTGCGTTTCTCACTGTTACATGCATTTGAATGGGGAACTCGACCGAAACAAAGTATAGGTTTTCATTATGTGAATAACTTGGAAATCTTAGCTCAAACAGCTGCAAAACCTGTTTTCCCAGCACGGGAACCTTGAGTTCTATAAGATAAAGCCATAAACATGTGTATCCGAGTCTTCTATCAAAAGTTACAGCTATTTCTATGAAGTTGTACAAAAACGCTTTCTTTCGCCAATACAGTGTGTTTCTCACTGTTACATGCATTTGAATGGGGAACTCGACCGAAACAAAGTATAGGTTTTCATTATGTGAATAACTTGGAAATCTTAGCTCAAACAGCTGCAAAACCTGTTTTCCCAGCACGGAGACCTTGAGTTCTATAATATAAGGCCATAAACATGTTTGTCTGAGTCTTCTATCAAAAGTTACAGCTATTTCTATGAAGTTGTACAAAATAGCTTTCTTTCGCCAAGACAGTGCGTTTCTCACTGTTACATGCATTTGAATGGGGAACTCGACCGAAACAAAGTATAGGTTTTCATTATGTGAATAACTTGGAAATCTTAGCTCAAACAGCTGCAAAACCTGTTTTCCCAGCACGGGGACCTTGAGTTCTATAATATAAGGCCATAAACATGTTTGTCTGAGTCTTCTATCAAAAGTTACAGCTATTTCTATGAAGTTGTACAAAAACGCTTTCTTTCGCCAAGACAGTGCGTTTCTCACTGTTACATGCATTTGAATGGGGAACTCGACCGAAACAAAGTATACGTTTTCATTATGTGAATAGCTTGAAAATCTTAGCTCAAACAGCTGCAAAACCTGTTTTCCCAGCACGTGGACCTTGAGTTCTATAATATAAGGCCATAAACATGTTTGTCTGAGTCTTCTATCAAAAGTTACAGCTATTTCTATGAAGTTGTACAAAAACGCTTTCTTTCGCCAAGACAGTGCGTTTCTCACTGTTACATGCATTTGAATGGGGAACTCGACCGAAACAAAGTATAGGTTTTCATTATGTGAATAACTTGGAAATCTTAGCTCAAACAGCTGCATAACCTGTTTTCCCAGCACGGGGACCTTGAGTTCTATAATATAAGGCCATAAACATGTTTGTCTGAGTCTTCTATCAAAAGTTACAGCTATTTCTATGAAGTTGTACAAAAACGCTTTCTTTCGCCAAGACAGTGCGTTTCTCACTGTTACATGCATTTGAATGGGGAACTCGACCGAAACAAAGTATAGGTTTTCATTATGTGAATAACTTGGAAATCTTAGCTCAAACAGCTGCATAACCTGTTTTCCCAGCACGGGAACCTTGAGTTCTATAAGATAAAGCCATAAACATGTTTGTCTGAGTCTTCTATCAAAAGTTACAGCTATTTCTATGAAGTTGTACAAAAACGCTTTCTTTCGCCAAGACAGTGCGTTTCTCACTGTTACATGCATTTGAATGGGGAACTCGACCGAAACAAAGTATAGGTTTTCATTATGTGAATAACTTGGAAATCTTAGCTCAAACAGCTGCAAAACCTGTTTTCCCAGCACGGGAACCTTGAGTTCTATAAGATAAAGCCATAAACATGTGTATCCGAGTCTTCTATCAAAAGTTACAGCTATTTCTATGAAGTTGTACAAAAACGCTTTCTTTCGCCAATACAGTGTGTTTCTCACTGTTACATGCATTTGAATGGGGAACTCGACCGAAACAAAGTATAGGTTTTCATTATGTGAATAACTTGGAAATCTTAGCTCAAACAGCTGCAAAACCTGTTTTCCCAGCACGGAGACCTTGAGTTCTATAATATAAGGCCATAAACATGTTTGTCTGAGTCTTCTATCAAAAGTTACAGCTATTTCTATGAAGTTGTACAAAATAGCTTTCTTTCGCCAAGACAGTGCGTTTCTCACTGTTACATGCATTTGAATGGGGAACTCGACCGAAACAAAGTATAGGTTTTCATTATGTGAATAACTTGGAAATCTTAGCTCAAACAGCTGCAAAACCTGTTTTCCCAGCACGGGGACCTTGAGTTCTATAATATAAGGCCATAAACATGTTTGTCTGAGTCTTCTATCAAAAGTTACAGCTATTTCTATGAAGTTGTACAAAAACGCTTTCTTTCGCCAAGACAGTGCGTTTCTCACTGTTACATGCATTTGAATGGGGAACTCGACCGAAACAAAGTATACGTTTTCATTATGTGAATAGCTTGAAAATCTTAGCTCAAACAGCTGCAAAACCTGTTTTCCCAGCACGTGGACCTTGAGTTCTATAATATAAGGCCATAAACATGTTTGTCTGAGTCTTCTATCAAAAGTTACAGCTATTTCTATGAAGTTGTACAAAAACGCTTTCTTTCGCCAAGACAGTGCGTTTCTCACTGTTACATGCATTTGAATGGGGAACTCGACCGAAACAAAGTATACGTTTTCATTATGTGAATAGCTTGAAAATCTTAGCTCAAACAGCTGCAAAACCTGTTTTCCCAGCACGTGGACCTTGAGTTCTATAATATAAGGCCATAAACATGTTTGTCTGAGTCTTCTATCAAAAGTTACAGCTATTTCTATGAAGTTGTACAAAAACGCTTTCTTTCGCCAAGACAGTGCGTTTCTCACTGTTACATGCATTTGAATGGGGAACTCGACCGAAACAAAGTATAGGTTTTCATTATGTGAATAACTTGGAAATCTTAGCTCAAACAGCTGCAAAACCTGTTTTCCCAGCACGTGGACCTTGAGTTCTATAATATAAGGCCATAAACATGTTTGTCTGAGTCTTCTATCAAAAGTTACAGCTATTTCTATGAAGTTGTACAAAAACGCTTTCTTTCGCCAAGACAGTGCGTTTCTCACTGTTACATGCATTTGAATGGGGAACTCGACCGAAACAAAGTATAGGTTTTCATTATGTGAATAACTTGGAAATCTTAGCTCAAACAGCTGCATAACCTGTTTTCCCAGCACGGAGACCTTGAGTTCTATAAGATAAAGCCATAAACATGTTTGTCCGAGTCTTCTATCAAAAGTTACAGCTATTTCTATGAAGTTGTACAAAAACGCTTTCTTTCGCCAAGACAGTGCGTTTCTCACTGTTACATGCATTTGAATGGGGAACTCGACCGAAACAAAGTATAGGTTTTCATTATGTGAATAACTTGGAAATCTTAGCTCAAACAGCTGCAAAACCTGTTTTCCCAGCACGGGGACCTTGAGTTCTATAATATAAGGCCATAAACATGTTTGTCTGAGTCTTCTATCAAAAGTTACAGCTATTTCTATGAAGTTGTACAAAAACGCTTTCTTTCGCCAAGACAGTGCCTTTCTCACTGTTACATGCATTTGAATGGGGAACTCGACCGAAACAAAGTATAGGTTTTCATTATGTGAATAACTTGGAAATCTTAGCTCAAACAGCTGCAAAACCTGTTTTCCCAGCACGGAGACCTTGAGTTCTATAATATAAGGCCATAAACATGTTTGTCTGAGTCTTCTATCAAAAGTTACAGCTATTTCTATGAAGTTGTACAAAAACGCTTTCTTTCGCCAAGACAGTGCGTTTCTCACTGTTACATGCATTTGAATGGGGAACTCGACCGAAACAAAGTATAGGTTTTCATTATGTGAATAACTTGGAAATCTTAGCTCAAACAGCTACAAAACCTGTTTTCCCAGCACGGGAACCTTGAGTTCTATAAGATAAAGCCATAAACATGTGTATCCGAGTCTTCTATCAAAAGTTACAGCTATTTATATGAAGTTGTACAAAAACGCTTTCTTTCGCCAAGACAGTGCGTTTCTCACTGTTACATGCATTTGAATGGGGAACTCGACCGAAACAAAGTATAGGTTTCCATTATGTGAATAACTTGGAAATCTTAGCTCAAACAGCTGCATAACCTGTTTTCCCAGCACGGAGACCTTGAGTTCTATAAGATAAAGCCATAAACATGTTTGTCTGAGTCTTCTATCAAAAGTTACAGCTATTTCTATGAAGTTGTACAAAAACGCTTTCTTTCGCCAAGACAGTGCGTTTCTCACTGTTACATGCATTTGAATGGGGAACTCGACCGAAACAAAGTATAGGTTTTCATTATGTGAATAACTTGGAAATCTTAGCTCAAACAGCTGCAAAACCTGTTTTCCCAGCACGGAGACCTTGAGTTCTATAAGATAAAACCATAAACATGTTTGTCTGAGTCTTCTATCAAAAGTTACAGCTATTTCTATGAAGTTGTACAAAAACGCTTTCTTTCGCCAAGACAGTGCGTTTCTCACTGTTACATGCATTTGAATGGGGAACTCGACCGAAACAAAGTATAGGTTTTCATTATGTGAATAACTTGGAAATCTTAGCTCAAACAGCTGCAAAACCTGTTTTCCCAGCACGGAGACCTTGAGTTCTATAATATAAGGCCATAAACATGTTTGTCTGAGTCTTCTATCAAAAGTTACAGCTATTTATATGAAGTTGTACAAAAACGCTTTCTTTCGCCAAGACAGTGCGTTTCTCACTGTTACATGCATTTGAATGGGGAACTCGACCGAAACAAAGTATAGGTTTTCATTATGTGAATAACTTGGAAATCTTAGCTCAAACAGCTGCAAAACCTGTTTTCCCAGCACGGAGACCTTGAGTTCTATAATATAAGGCCATAAACATGTTTGTCTGAGTCTTCTATCAAAAGTTACAGCTATTTCTATGAAGTTGTACAAAAACGCTTTCTTTCGCCAAGACAGTGCGTTTCTCACTGTTACATGCATTTGAATGGGGAACTCGACCGAAACAAAGTATAGGTTTTCATTATGTGAATAACTTGGAAATCTTAGCTCAAACAGCTACAAAACCTGTTTTCCCAGCACGGAGACCTTGAGTTCTATAAGATAAAGCCATAAACATGTTTGTCTGAGTCTTCTATCAAAAGTTACAGCTATTTCTATGAAGTTGTACAAAAACGCTTTCTTTCGCCAAGACAGTGCGTTTCTCACTGTTACATGCATTTGAATGGGGAACTCGACCGAAACAAAGTATAGGTTTTCATTATGTGAATAACTTGGAAATCTTAGCTCAAACAGCTGCAAAACCTGTTTTCCCAGCACGGAGACCTTGAGTTCTATAAGATAAAGCTATAAACATGTGTATCCGAGTCTTCTATCAAAAGTTACAGCTATTCATATGAAGTTGTACAAAAACGCTTTCTTTCGCCAAGACAGTGCGTTTCTCACTGTTACATGCATTTGAATGGGGAACTCCACCGAAACAAAGTACAAGTTTTCATTATGTGAATAACTTGGAAATCTTAGCTCAAACAGCTGCAAAACCTGTTTTCCCAGCACGGAGACCTTGAGTTCTATAATATAAGGCCATAAACATGTTTGTCTGAGTCTTCTATCAAAAGTTACAGCTATTTCTATGAAGTTGTACAAAAACGCTTTCTTTCGCCAAGACAGTGCGTTTCTCACTGTTACATGCATTTGAATGGGGAACTCGACCGAAACAAAGTATAGGTTTTCATTATGTGAATAACTTGGAAATCTTAGCTCAAACAGCTGCAAAACCTGTTTGCCCAGCACGGGAACCTTGAGTTCTATAAGATAAAGCTATAAACATGTGTATCCGAGTCTTCTATCAAAAGTTACAGCTATTCATATGAAGTTGTACAAAAACGCTTTCTTTCGCCAAGACAGTGCGTTTCTCACTGTTACATGCATTTGAATGGGGAACTCCACCGAAACAAAGTACAAGTTTTCATTATGTGAATAACTTGGAAATCTTAGCTCAAACAGCTGCAAAACCTGTTTTCCCAGCACGGAGACCTTGAGTTCTATAATATAAGGCCATAAACATGTTTGTCTGAGTCTTCTATCAAAAGTTACAGCTATTTCTATGAAGTTGTACAAAAACGCTTTCTTTCGCCAAGACAGTGCGTTTCTCACTGTTACATGCATTTGAATGGGGAACTCGACCGAAACAAAGTATAGGTTTTCATTATGTGAATAACTTGGAAATCTTAGCTCAAACAGCTACAAAACCTGTTTTCCCAGCACGGGAACCTTGAGTTCTATAAGATAAAGCCATAAACATGTGTATCCGAGTCTTCTATCAAAAGTTACAGCTATTTATATGAAGTTGTACAAAAACGCTTTCTTTCGCCAAGACAGTGCGTTTCTCACTGTTACATGCATTTGAATGGGGAACTCGACCGAAACAAAGTATAGGTTTTCATTATGTGAATAACTTGGAAATCTTAGCTCAAACAGCTGCAAAACCTGTTTTCCCAGCACGGGGACCTTGAGTTCTATAATATAAGGCCATAAACATGTTTGTCTGAGTCTTCTATCAAAAGTTACAGCTATTTCTATGAAGTTGTACAAAAACGCTTTCTTTCGCCAAGACAGTGCGTTTCTCACTGTTACATGCATTTGAATGGGGAACTCGACCGAAACAAAGTATAGGTTTTCATTATGTGAATAACTTGGAAATCTTAGCTCAAACAGCTACAAAACCTGTTTTCCCAGCACGGGAACCTTGAGTTCTATAAGATAAAGCCATAAACATGTGTATCCGAGTCTTCTATCAAAAGTTACAGCTATTTATATGAAGTTGTACAAAAACGCTTTCTTTCGCCAAGACAGTGCGTTTCTCACTGTTACATGCATTTGAATGGGGAACTCGACCGAAACAAAGTATAGGTTTTCATTACGTGAATAACTTGGAAATCTTAGCTCAAACAGCTGCAAAACCTGTTTTCCCAGCACGGGGACCTTGAGTTCTATAATATAAGGCCATAAACATGTTTGTCTGAGTCTTCTATCAAAAGTTACAGCTATTTCTATGAAGTTGTACAAAAACGCTTTCTTTCGCCAAGACAGTGCGTTTCTCACTGTTACATGCATTTGAATGGGGAACTCCACCGAAACAAAGTATAGGTTTTCATTATGTGAATAACTTGGAAATCTTAGCTCAAACAGCTGCAAAACCTGTTTTCCCAGCACGGAGACCTTGAGTTCTATAAGATAAAGCCATAAACATGTTTGTCTGAGTCTTCTATCAAAAGTTACAGCTATTTCTATGAAGTTGTACAAAAACGCTTTCTTTCGCCAAGACAGTGCGTTTCTCACTGTTACATGCATTTGAATGGGGAACTCGACCGAAACAAAGTACAAGTTTTCATTATGTGAATAACTTGGAAATCTTAGCTCAAACAGCTGCAAAACCTGTTTTCCCAGCACGGAGACCTTGAGTTCTATAAGATAAAGCCATAAACATGTGTATCCGAGTCTTCTATCAAAAGTTACAGCTATTTCTATGAAGTTGTACAAAAACGCTTTCTTTCGCCAATACAGTGTGTTTCTCACTGTTACATGCATTTGAATGGGGAACTCGACCGAAACAAAGTATAGGTTTTCATTATGTGAATAACTTGGAAATCTTAGCTCAAACAGCTGCAAAACCTGTTTTCCCAGCACGGAGACCTTGAGTTCTATAATATAAGGCCATAAACATGTTTGTCTGAGTCTTCTATCAAAAGTTACAGCTATTTCTATGAAGTTGTACAAAATAGCTTTCTTTCGCCAAGACAGTGCGTTTCTCACTGTTACATGCATTTGAATGGGGAACTCGACCGAAACAAAGTATAGGTTTTCATTATGTGAATAACTTGGAAATCTTAGCTCAAACAGCTGCAAAACCTGTTTTCCCAGCACGGGGACCTTGAGTTCTATAATATAAGGCCATAAACATGTTTGTCTGAGTCTTCTATCAAAAGTTACAGCTATTTCTATGAAGTTGTACAAAAACGCTTTCTTTCGCCAAGACAGTGCGTTTCTCACTGTTACATGCATTTGAATGGGGAACTCGACCGAAACAAAGTATAGGTTTTCATTATGTGAATAACTTGGAAATCTTAGCTCAAACAGCTGCATAACCTGTTTTCCCAGCACGGAGACCTTGAGTTCTATAATATAAGGCCATAAACATGTTTGTCTGAGTCTTCTATCAAAAGTTACAGCTATTTCTATGAAGTTGTACAAAAACGCTTTCTTTCGCCAAGACAGTGCGTTTCTCACTGTTACATGCATTTAAATGGGGAACTCGACCGAAACAAAGTATAGGTTTTCATTATGTGAATAACTTGGAAATCTTAGCTCAAACAGCTGCAAAACCTGTTTTCCCAGCACGGAGACCTTGAGTTCTATAAGATAAGGCCATAAACATGTTTGTCTGAGTCTTCTATCAAAAGTTACAGCTATTTCTATGAAGTTGTACAAAAACGCTTTCTTTCGCCAAGACAGTGCGTTTCTCACTGTTACATGCATTTGAATGGGGAACTCGACCGAAACAAAGTATAGGTTTTCATTATGTGAATAACTTGGAAATCTTAGCTCAAACAGCTACAAAACCTGTTTTCCCAGCACGGGAACCTTGAGTTCTATAAGATAAAGCCATAAACATGTGTATCCGAGTCTTCTATCAAAAGTTACAGCTATTTCTATGAAGTTGTACAAAAACGCTTTCTTTCGCCAAGACAGTGCGTTTCTCACTGTTACATGCATTTGAATGGGGAACTCGACCGAAACAAAGTATAGGTTTTCATTATGTGAATAACTTGGAAATCTTAGCTCAAACAGCTACAAAACCTGTTTTCCCAGCACGGGAACCTTGAGTTCTATAAGATAAAGCCATAAACATGTTTGTCTGAGTCTTCTATCAAAAGTTACAGCTATTTCTATGAAGTTGTACAAAAACGCTTTCTTTCGCCAAGACAGTGCGTTTCTCACTGTTACATGCATTTGAATGGGGAACTCGACCGAAACAAAGTATAGGTTTTCATTATGTGAATAACTTGGAAATCTTAGCTCAAACAGCTGCAAAACCTGTTTTCCCAGCACGGAGACCTTGAGTTCTATAATATAAGGCCATAAACATGTTTGTCTGAGTCTTCTATCAAAAGTTACAGCTATTTCTATGAAGTTGTACAAAAACGCTTTCTTTCGCCAAGACAGTGCGTTTCTCACTGTTACATGCATTTGAATGGGGAACTCGACCGAAACAAAGTATAGGTTTTCATTATGTGAATAACTTGGAAATCTTAGCTCAAACAGCTGCAAAACCTGTTTTCCCAGCACGGGGACCTTGAGTTCTATAATATAAGGCCATAAACATGTTTGTCTGAGTCTTCTATCAAAAGTTACAGCTATTTCTATGAAGTTGTACAAAAACGCTTTCTTTCGCCAAGACAGTGCCTTTCTCACTGTTACATGCATTTGAATGGGGAACTCGACCGAAACAAAGTATAGGTTTTCATTATGTGAATAACTTGGAAATCTTAGCTCAAACAGCTACAAAACCTGTTTTCCCAGCACGGGAACCTTGAGTTCTATAAGATAAAGCCATAAACATGTTTGTCTGAGTCTTCTATCAAAAGTTACAGCTATTCATATGAAGTTGTACAAAAACGCTTTCTTTCGCCAAGACAGTGCGTTTCTCACTGTTACATGCATTTGAATGGGGAACTCGACCGAAACAAAGTATAGGTTTCCATTATGTGAATAACTTGGAAATCTTAGCTCAAACAGCTGCATAACCTGTTTTCCCAGCACGGAGACCTTGAGTTCTATAAGATAAAGCCATAAACATGTTTGTCTGAGTCTTCTATCAAAAGTTACAGCTATTTCTATGAAGTTGTACAAAAACGCTTTCTTTCGCCAAGACAGTGCGTTTCTCACTGTTACATGCATTTGAATGGGGAACTCGACCGAAACAAAGTATAGGTTTTCATTATGTGAATAACTTGGAAATCTTAGCTCAAACAGCTGCAAAACCTGTTTTCCCAGCACGGAGACCTTGAGTTCTATAATATAAGGCCATAAACATGTTTGTCTGAGTCTTCTATCAAAAGTTACAGCTATTTATATGAAGTTGTACAAAAACGCTTTCTTTCGCCAAGACAGTGCGTTTCTCACTGTTACATGCATTTGAATGGGGAACTCGACCGAAACAAAGTATAGGTTTTCATTATGTGAATAACTTGGAAATCTTAGCTCAAACAGCTGCAAAACCTGTTTTCCCAGCACGGAGACCTTGAGTTCTATAATATAAGGCCATAAACATGTTTGTCTGAGTCTTCTATCAAAAGTTACAGCTATTTCTATGAAGTTGTACAAAAACGCTTTCTTTCGCCAAGACAGTGCGTTTCTCACTGTTACATGCATTTGAATGGGGAACTCGACCGAAACAAAGTATAGGTTTTCATTATGTGAATAACTTGGAAATCTTAGCTCAAACAGCTACAAAACCTGTTTTCCCAGCACGGGAACCTTGAGTTCTATAAGATAAAGCCATAAACATGTGTATCCGAGTCTTCTATCAAAAGTTACAGCTATTCATATGAAGTTGTACAAAAACGCTTTCTTTCGCCAAGACAGTGCGTTTCTCACTGTTACATGCATTTGAATGGGGAACTCGACCGAAACAAAGTATAGGTTTTCATTATGTGAATAACTTGGAAATCTTAGCTCAAACAGCTGCAAAACCTGTTTTCCCAGCACGGAGACCTTGAGTTCTATAAGATAAAGCCATAAACATGTTTGTCTGAGTCTTCTATCAAAAGTTACAGCTATTTCTATGAAGTTGTACAAAAACGCTTTCTTTCGCCAAGACAGTGCGTTTCTCACTGTTACATGCATTTGAATGGGGAACTCGACCGAAACAAAGTATAGGTTTTCATTATGTGAATAACTTGGAAATCTTAGCTCAAACAGCTGCAAAACCTGTTTTCCCAGCACGGAGACCTTGAGTTCTATAAGATAAAGCTATAAACATGTGTATCCGAGTCTTCTATCAAAAGTTACAGCTATTCATATGAAGTTGTACAAAAACGCTTTCTTTCGCCAAGACAGTGCGTTTCTCACTGTTACATGCATTTGAATGGGGAACTCCACCGAAACAAAGTACAAGTTTTCATTATGTGAATAACTTGGAAATCTTAGCTCAAACAGCTGCAAAACCTGTTTTCCCAGCACGGAGACCTTGAGTTCTATAATATAAGGCCATAAACATGTTTGTCTGAGTCTTCTATCAAAAGTTACAGCTATTTCTATGAAGTTGTACAAAAACGCTTTCTTTCGCCAAGACAGTGCGTTTCTCACTGTTACATGCATTTGAATGGGGAACTCGACCGAAACAAAGTATAGGTTTTCATTATGTGAATAACTTGGAAATCTTAGCTCAAACAGCTGCAAAACCTGTTTGCCCAGCACGGGAACCTTGAGTTCTATAAGATAAAGCTATAAACATGTGTATCCGAGTCTTCTATCAAAAGTTACAGCTATTCATATGAAGTTGTACAAAAACGCTTTCTTTCGCCAAGACAGTGCGTTTCTCACTGTTACATGCATTTGAATGGGGAACTCCACCGAAACAAAGTACAAGTTTTCATTATGTGAATAACTTGGAAATCTTAGCTCAAACAGCTGCAAAACCTGTTTTCCCAGCACGGAGACCTTGAGTTCTATAATATAAGGCCATAAACATGTTTGTCTGAGTCTTCTATCAAAAGTTACAGCTATTTCTATGAAGTTGTACAAAAACGCTTTCTTTCGCCAAGACAGTGCGTTTCTCACTGTTACATGCATTTGAATGGGGAACTCGACCGAAACAAAGTATAGGTTTTCATTATGTGAATAACTTGGAAATCTTAGCTCAAACAGCTGCAAAACCTGTTTTCCCAGCACAGAGACCTTGAGTTCTATAATATAAGGCCATAAACATGTTTGTCTGAGTCTTCTATCAAAAGTTACAGCTATTTCTATGAAGTTGTACAAAAACGCTTTCTTTCGCCAAGACAGTGCGTTTCTCACTGTTACATGCATTTGAATGGGGAACTCGACCGAAACAAAGTATAGGTTTTCATTATGTGAATAACTTGGAAATCTTAGCTCAAACAGCTACAAAACCTGTTTTCCCAGCACGGGAACCTTGAGTTCTATAAGATAAAGCCATAAACATGTGTATCCGAGTCTTCTATCAAAAGTTACAGCTATTTATATGAAGTTGTACAAAAATGCTTTCTTTCGCCAAGACAGTGCGTTTCTCACTGTTACATGCATTTGAATGGGGAACTCGACCGAAACAAAGTATAGGTTTTCATTATGTGAATAACTTGGAAATCTTAGCTCAAACAGCTGCAAAACCTGTTTTCCCAGCATGGGGACCTTGAGTTCTATAATATAAGGCCATAAACATGTTTGTCTGAGTCTTCTATCAAAAGTTACAGCTATTTCTATGAAGTTGTACAAAAACGCTTTCTTTCGCCAAGACAGTGCGTTTCTCACTGTTACATGCATTTGAATGGGGAACTCGACCGAAACAAAGTATAGGTTTTCATTATGTGAATAACTTGGAAATCTTAGCTCAAACAGCTACAAAACCTGTTTTCCCAGCACGGGAACCTTGAGTTCTATAAGATAAAGCCATAAACATGTGTATCCGAGTCTTCTATCAAAAGTTACAGCTATTTATATGAAGTTGTACAAAAACGCTTTCTTTCGCCAAGACAGTGCGTTTCTCACTGTTACATGCATTTGAATGGGGAACTCGACCGAAACAAAGTATAGGTTTTCATTACGTGAATAACTTGGAAATCTTAGCTCAAACAGCTGCAAAACCTGTTTTCCCAGCACGGGGACCTTGAGTTCTATAATATAAGGCCATAAACATGTTTGTCTGAGTCTTCTATCAAAAGTTACAGCTATTTCTATGAAGTTGTACAAAAACGCTTTCTTTCGCCAAGACAGTGCGTTTCTCACTGTTACATGCATTTGAATGGGGAACTCGACCGAAACAAAGTATAGGTTTTCATTATGTGAATAACTTGGAAATCTTAGCTCAAACAGCTGCAAAACCTGTTTTCCCAGCACGGGGACCTTGAGTTCTATAATATAAGGCCATAAACATGTTTGTCTGAGTCTTCTATCAAAAGTTACAGCTATTTCTATGAAGTTGTACAAAAACGCTTTCTTTCGCCAAGACAGTGCGTTTCTCACTGTTACATGCATTTGAATGGGGAACTCGACCGAAACAAAGTATACGTTTTCATTATGTGAATAGCTTGAAAATCTTAGCTCAAACAGCTGCAAAACCTGTTTTCCCAGCACGTGGACCTTGAGTTCTATAATATAAGGCCATAAACATGTTTGTCTGAGTCTTCTATCAAAAGTTACAGCTATTTCTATGAAGTTGTACAAAAACGCTTTCTTTCGCCAAGACAGTGCGTTTCTCACTGTTACATGCATTTGAATGGGGAACTCGACCGAAACAAAGTATAGGTTTTCATTATGTGAATAACTTGGAAATCTTAGCTCAAACAGCTGCATAACCTGTTTTCCCAGCACGGAGACCTTGAGTTCTATAAGATAAAGCCATAAACATGTTTGTCCGAGTCTTCTATCAAAAGTTACAGCTATTTCTATGAAGTTGTACAAAAACGCTTTCTTTCGCCAAGACAGTGCGTTTCTCACTGTTACATGCATTTGAATGGGGAACTCGACCGAAACAAAGTATAGGTTTTCATTATGTGAATAACTTGGAAATCTTAGCTCAAACAGCTGCAAAACCTGTTTTCCCAGCACGGGGACCTTGAGTTCTATAATATAAGGCCATAAACATGTTTGTCTGAGTCTTCTATCAAAAGTTACAGCTATTTCTATGAAGTTGTACAAAAACGCTTTCTTTCGCCAAGACAGTGCGTTTCTCACTGTTACATGCATTTGAATGGGGAACTCGACCGAAACAAAGTATAGGTTTTCATTATGTGAATAACTTGGAAATCTTAGCTCAAACAGCTACAAAACCTGTTTTCCCAGCACGGGAACCTTGAGTTCTATAAGATAAAGCCATAAACATGTTTGTCTGAGTCTTCTATCAAAAGTTACAGCTATTTCTATGAAGTTGTACAAAAACGCTTTCTTTCGCCAAGACAGTGCGTTTCTCACTGTTACATGCATTTGAATGGGGAACTCGACCGAAACAAAGTATAGGTTTTCATTATGTGAATAACTTGGAAATCTTAGCTCAAACAGCTGCAAAACCTGTTTTCCCAGCACGGAGACCTTGAGTTCTATAATATAAGGCCATAAACATGTTTGTCTGAGTCTTCTATCAAAAGTTACAGCTATTTCTATGAAGTTGTACAAAAACGCTTTCTTTCGCCAAGACAGTGCGTTTCTCACTGTTACATGCATTTGAATGGGGAACTCGACCGAAACAAAGTATAGGTTTTCATTATGTGAATAACTTGGAAATCTTAGCTCAAACAGCTGCAAAACCTGTTTTCCCAGCACAGAGACCTTGAGTTCTATAATATAAGGCCATAAACATGTTTGTCTGAGTCTTCTATCAAAAGTTACAGCTATTTCTATGAAGTTGTACAAAAACGCTTTCTTTCGCCAAGACAGTGCGTTTCTCACTGTTACATGCATTTGAATGGGGAACTCGACCAAAACATAGTATAGGTTTTCATTATGTGAATAACTTGGAAATCTTAGCTCAAACAGCTGCAAAACCTGTTTTCCCAGCACGGACACCTTGAGTTCTATAAGATAAAGCCATAAACATGTTTGTCTGAGTCTTCTATCAAAAGTTACAGCTATTTCTATGAAGTTGTACAAAAACGCTTTCTTTCGCCAAGACAGTGCGTTTCTCACTGTTACATGCATTTGAATGGGGAACTCGACCGAAACAAAGTATAGGTTTTCATTATGTGAATAACTTGGAAATCTTAGCTCAAACAGCTACAAAACCTGTTTTCCCAGCACGGGAACCTTGAGTTCTATAAGATAAAGCCATAAACATGTGTATCCGAGTCTTCTATCAAAAGTTACAGCTATTTATATGAAGTTGTACAAAAACGCTTTCTTTCGCCAAGACAGTGCGTTTCTCACTGTTACATGCATTTGAATGGGGAACTCGACCGAAACAAAGTATATGTTTTCATTATGTGAATAACTTGGAAATCTTAGCTCAAACAGCTGCAAAACCTGTTTTCCCAGCACGGAGACCTTGAGTTCTATAATATAAGGCCATAAACATGTTTGTCTGAGTCTTCTATCAAAAGTTACAGCTATTTCTATGAAGTTGTACAAAAACGCTTTCTTTCGCCAAGACAGTGCGTTTCTCACTGTTACATGCATTTGAATGGGGAACTCGACCGAAACAAAGTATAGGTTTTCATTATGTGAATAACTTGGAAATCTTAGCTCAAACAGCTACAAAACCTGTTTTCCCAGCACGGGAACCTTGAGTTCTATAAGATAAAGCCATAAACATGTGTATCCGAGTCTTCTATCAAAAGTTACAGCTATTTATATGAAGTTGTACAAAAACGCTTTCTTTCGCCAAGACAGTGCGTTTCTCACTGTTACATGCATTTGAATGGGGAACTCGACCGAAACAAAGTATAGGTTTTCATTACGTGAATAACTTGGAAACCTTAGCTCAAACAGCTGCAAAACCTGTTTTCCCAGCACGGGGACCTTGAGTTCTATAATATAAGGCCATAAACATGTTTGTCTGAGTCTTCTATCAAAAGTTACAGCTATTTCTATGAAGTTGTACAAAAACGCTTTCTTTCGCCAAGACAGTGCGTTTCTCACTGTTACATGCATTTGAATGGGGAACTCGACCGAAACAAAGTATAGGTTTTCATTATGTGAATAACTTGGAAATCTTAGCTCAAACAGCTGCAAAACCTGTTTTCCCAGCACGGGGACCTTGAGTTCTATAATATAAGGCCATAAACATGTTTGTCTGAGTCTTCTATCAAAAGTTACAGCTATTTCTATGAAGTTGTACAAAAACGCTTTCTTTCGCCAAGACAGTGCGTTTCTCACTGTTACATGCATTTGAATGGGGAACTCGACCGAAACAAAGTATACGTTTTCATTATGTGAATAGCTTGAAAATCTTAGCTCAAACAGCTGCAAAACCTGTTTTCCCAGCACGTGGACCTTGAGTTCTATAATATAAGGCCATAAACATGTTTGTCTGAGTCTTCTATCAAAAGTTACAGCTATTTCTATGAAGTTGTACAAAAACGCTTTCTTTCGCCAAGACAGTGCGTTTCTCACTGTTACATGCATTTGAATGGGGAACTCGACCGAAACAAAGTATAGGTTTTCATTATGTGAATAACTTGGAAATCTTAGCTCAAACAGCTGCATAACCTGTTTTCCCAGCACGGAGACCTTGAGTTCTATAAGATAAAGCCATAAACATGTTTGTCCGAGTCTTCTATCAAAAGTTACAGCTATTTCTATGAAGTTGTACAAAAACGCTTTCTTTCGCCAAGACAGTGCGTTTCTCACTGTTACATGCATTTGAATGGGGAACTCGACCGAAACAAAGTATAGGTTTTCATTATGTGAATAACTTGGAAATCTTAGCTCAAACAGCTGCAAAACCTGTTTTCCCAGCACGGGGACCTTGAGTTCTATAATATAAGGCCATAAACATGTTTGTCTGAGTCTTCTATCAAAAGTTACAGCTATTTCTATGAAGTTGTACAAAAACGCTTTCTTTCGCCAAGACAGTGCGTTTCTCACTGTTACATGCATTTGAATGGGGAACTCGACCGAAACAAAGTATAGGTTTTCATTATGTGAATAACTTGGAAATCTTAGCTCAAACAGCTACAAAACCTGTTTTCCCAGCACGGGAACCTTGAGTTCTATAAGATAAAGCCATAAACATGTTTGTCTGAGTCTTCTATCAAAAGTTACAGCTATTTCTATGAAGTTGTACAAAAACGCTTTCTTTCGCCAAGACAGTGCGTTTCTCACTGTTACATGCATTTGAATGGGGAACTCGACCGAAACAAAGTATAGGTTTTCATTATGTGAATAACTTGGAAATCTTAGCTCAAACAGCTGCAAAACCTGTTTTCCCAGCACGGAGACCTTGAGTTCTATAATATAAGGCCATAAACATGTTTGTCTGAGTCTTCTATCAAAAGTTACAGCTATTTCTATGAAGTTGTACAAAAACGCTTTCTTTCGCCAAGACAGTGCGTTTCTCACTGTTACATGCATTTGAATGGGGAACTCGACCGAAACAAAGTATAGGTTTTCATTATGTGAATAACTTGGAAATCTTAGCTCAAACAGCTGCAAAACCTGTTTTCCCAGCACAGAGACCTTGAGTTCTATAATATAAGGCCATAAACATGTTTGTCTGAGTCTTCTATCAAAAGTTACAGCTATTTCTATGAAGTTGTACAAAAACGCTTTCTTTCGCCAAGACAGTGCGTTTCTCACTGTTACATGCATTTGAATGGGGAACTCGACCGAAACATAGTATAGGTTTTCATTATGTGAATAACTTGGAAATCTTAGCTCAAACAGCTGCAAAACCTGTTTTCCCAGCACGGACACCTTGAGTTCTATAAGATAAAGCCATAAACATGTTTGTCTGAGTCTTCTATCAAAAGTTACAGCTATTTCTATGAAGTTGTACAAAAACGCTTTCTTTCGCCAAGACAGTGCGTTTCTCACTGTTACATGCATTTGAATGGGGAACTCGACCGAAACAAAGTATAGGTTTTCATTATGTGAATAACTTGGAAATCTTAGCTCAAACAGCTACAAAACCTGTTTTCCCAGCACGGAGACCTTGAGTTCTATAAGATAAGGCCATAAACATGTTTGTCTGAGTCTTCTATCAAAAGTTACAGCTATTTCTATGAAGTTGTACAAAAACGCTTTCTTTCGCCAAGACAGTGCGTTTCTCACTGTTACATGCATTTGAATGGGGAACTCGACCGAAACAAAGTATAGGTTTTCATTATGTGAATAACTTGGAAATCTTAGCTCAAACAGCTGCAAAACCTGTTTTCCCAGCACGGAGACCTTGAGTTCTATAAGATAAAGCCATAAACATGTTTGTCTGAGTCTTCTATCAAAAGTTACAGCTATTTATATGAAGTTGTACAAAAACGCTTTCTTTCGCCAAGACAGTGCGTTTCTCACTGTTACATGCATTTGAATGGGGAACTCGACCGAAACAAAGTATAGGTTTTCATTATGTGAATAACTTGGAAATCTTAGCTCAAACAGCTACAAAACCTGTTTTCCCAGCACGGAGACCTTGAGTTCTATAAGATAAAGCCATAAACATGTTTGTCTGAGTCTTCTATCAAAAGTTACAGCTATTTCTATGAAGTTGTACAAAAACGCTTTCTTTCGCCAAGACAGTGCGTTTCTCACTGTTACATGCATTTGAATGGGGAACTCGACCGAAACAAAGTATAGGTTTTCATTATGTGAATAACTTGGAAATCTTAGCTCAAACAGCTACACAACCTGTTTTCCCAGCACGGGAACCTTGAGTTCTATAAGATAAAGCCATAAACATGTGTATCCGAGTCTTCTATCAAAAGTTACAGCTATTTATATGAAGTTGTACAAAAACGCTTTCTTTCGCCAAGACAGTGCGTTTCTCACTGTTACATGCATTTGAATGGGGAACTCGACCGAAACAAAGTATAGGTTTTCATTATGTGAATAACTTGGAAATCTTAGCTCAAACAGCTGCAAAACCTGTTTTCCCAGCACGGAGACCTTGAGTTCTATAATATAAGGCCATAAACATGTTTGTCTGAGTCTTCTATCAAAAGTTACAGCTATTTCTATGAAGTTGTACAAAAACGCTTTCTTTCGCCAAGACAGTGCGTTTCTCACTGTTACATGCATTTGAATGGGGAACTCGACCGAAACAAAGTATAGGTTTTCATTATGTGAATAACTTGGAAATCTTAGCTCAAACAGCTACAAAACCTGTTTTCCCAGCACGGGAACCTTGAGTTCTATAAGATAAAGCCATAAACATGTGTATCCGAGTCTTCTATCAAAAGTTACAGCTATTTATATGAAGTTGTACAAAAACGCTTTCTTTCGCCAAGACAGTGCGTTTCTCACTGTTACATGCATTTGAATGGGGAACTCGACCGAAACAAAGTATAGGTTTTCATTATGTGAATAACTTGGAAATCTTAGCTCAAACAGCTACAAAACCTGTTTTCCCAGCACGGAGACCTTGAGTTCTATAATATAAGGCCAGAAACATGTTTGTCTGAGTCTTCTATCAAAAGTTACAGCTATTTCTATGAAGTTGTACAAAAACGCTTTCTTTCGCCAAGACAGTGCGTTTCTCACTGTTACATGCATTTGAATGGGGAACTCGACCGAAACAAAGTATAGGTTTTCATTATGTGAATAACTTGGAAATCTTAGCTCAAACAGCTGCAAAACCTGTTTTCCCAGCACAGAGACCTTGAGTTCTATAATATAAGGCCATAAACATGTTTGTCTGAGTCTTCTATCAAAAGTTACAGCTATTTCTATGAAGTTGTACAAAAACGCTTTCTTTCGCCAAGACAGTGCGTTTCTCACTGTTACATGCATTTGAATGGGGAACTCGACCGAAACAAAGTATATGTTTTCATTATGTGAATAACTTGGAAATCTTAGCTCAAACAGCTGCAAAACCTGTTTTCCCAGCACGGAGACCTTGAGTTCTATAATATAAGGCCATAAACATGTTTGTCTGAGTCTTCTATCAAAAGTTACAGCTATTTCTATGAAGTTGTACAAAAACGCTTTCTTTCGCCAAGACAGTGCGTTTCTCACTGTTACATGCATTTGAATGGGGAACTCGACCGAAACAAAGTATAGGTTTTCATTATGTGAATAACTTGGAAATCTTAGCTCAAACAGCTGCAAAACCTGTTTGCCCAGCACGGGAACCTTGAGTTCTATAAGATAAAGCTATAAACATGTGTATCCGAGTCTTCTATCAAAAGTTACAGCTATTCATATGAAGTTGTACAAAAACGCTTTCTTTCGCCAAGACAGTGCGTTTCTCACTGTTACATGCATTTGAATGGGGAACTCCACCGAAACAAAGTACAAGTTTTCATTATGTGAATAACTTGGAAATCTTAGCTCAAACAGCTGCAAAACCTGTTTTCCCAGCACGGAGACCTTGAGTTCTATAAGCCATAAACATGTTTGTCTGAGTCTTCTATCAAAAGTTACAGCTATTTCTATGAAGTTGTACAAAAACGCTTTCTTTCGCCAAGACAGTGCGTTTCTCACTGTTACATGCATTTGAATGGGGAACTCGACCGAAACAAAGTATATGTTTTCATTATGTGAATAACTTGGAAATCTTAGCTCAAACAGCTGCAAAACCTGTTTTCCCAGCACGGAGACCTTGAGTTCTATAATATAAGGCCATAAACATGTTTGTCTGAGTCTTCTATCAAAAGTTACAGCTATTTCTATGAAGTTGTACAAAAACGCTTTCTTTCGCCAAGACAGTGCGTTTCTCACTGTTACATGCATTTGAATGGGGAACTCGACCGAAACAAAGTATAGGTTTTCATTATGTGAATAACTTGGAAATCTTAGCTCAAACAGCTACAAAACCTGTTTTCCCAGCACGGAGACCTTGAGTTCTATAAGATAAAGCCATAAACATGTTTGTCTGAGTCTTCTATCAAAAGTTACAGCTATTTCTATGAAGTTGTACAAAAACGCTTTCTTTCGCCAAGACAGTGCGTTTCTCACTGTTACATGCATTTGAATGGGGAACTCGACCGAAACAAAGTATAGGTTTTCATTATGTGAATAACTTGGAAATCTTAGCTCAAACAGCTACACAACCTGTTTTCCCAGCACGGGAACCTTGAGTTCTATAAGATAAAGCCATAAACATGTGTATCCGAGTCTTCTATCAAAAGTTACAGCTATTTATATGAAGTTGTACAAAAACGCTTTCTTTCGCCAAGACAGTGCGTTTCTCACTGTTACATGCATTTGAATGGGGAACTCGACCGAAACAAAGTATAGGTTTTCATTATGTGAATAACTTGGAAATCTTAGCTCAAACAGCTGCAAAACCTGTTTTCCCAGCACGGAGACCTTGAGTTCTATAATATAAGGCCATAAACATGTTTGTCTGAGTCTTCTATCAAAAGTTACAGCTATTTCTATGAAGTTGTACAAAAACGCTTTCTTTCGCCAAGACAGTGCGTTTCTCACTGTTACATGCATTTGAATGGGGAACTCGACCGAAACAAAGTATAGGTTTTCATTATGTGAATAACTTGGAAATCTTAGCTCAAACAGCTACAAAACCTGTTTTCCCAGCACGGGAACCTTGAGTTCTATAAGATAAAGCCATAAACATGTGTATCCGAGTCTTCTATCAAAAGTTACAGCTATTTATATGAAGTTGTACAAAAACGCTTTCTTTCGCCAAGACAGTGCGTTTCTCACTGTTACATGCATTTGAATGGGGAACTCGACCGAAACAAAGTATAGGTTTTCATTATGTGAATAACTTGGAAATCTTAGCTCAAACAGCTACAAAACCTGTTTTCCCAGCACGGAGACCTTGAGTTCTATAATATAAGGCCAGAAACATGTTTGTCTGAGTCTTCTATCAAAAGTTACAGCTATTTCTATGAAGTTGTACAAAAACGCTTTCTTTCGCCAAGACAGTGCGTTTCTCACTGTTACATGCATTTGAATGGGGAACTCGACCGAAACAAAGTATAGGTTTTCATTATGTGAATAACTTGGAAATCTTAGCTCAAACAGCTGCAAAACCTGTTTTCCCAGCACAGAGACCTTGAGTTCTATAATATAAGGCCATAAACATGTTTGTCTGAGTCTTCTATCAAAAGTTACAGCTATTTCTATGAAGTTGTACAAAAACGCTTTCTTTCGCCAAGACAGTGCGTTTCTCACTGTTACATGCATTTGAATGGGGAACTCGACCGAAACAAAGTATATGTTTTCATTATGTGAATAACTTGGAAATCTTAGCTCAAACAGCTGCAAAACCTGTTTTCCCAGCACGGAGACCTTGAGTTCTATAATATAAGGCCATAAACATGTTTGTCTGAGTCTTCTATCAAAAGTTACAGCTATTTCTATGAAGTTGTACAAAAACGCTTTCTTTCGCCAAGACAGTGCGTTTCTCACTGTTACATGCATTTGAATGGGGAACTCGACCGAAACAAAGTATAGGTTTTCATTATGTGAATAACTTGGAAATCTTAGCTCAAACAGCTGCAAAACCTGTTTGCCCAGCACGGGAACCTTGAGTTCTATAAGATAAAGCTATAAACATGTGTATCCGAGTCTTCTATCAAAAGTTACAGCTATTCATATGAAGTTGTACAAAAACGCTTTCTTTCGCCAAGACAGTGCGTTTCTCACTGTTACATGCATTTGAATGGGGAACTCCACCGAAACAAAGTACAAGTTTTCATTATGTGAATAACTTGGAAATCTTAGCTCAAACAGCTGCAAAACCTGTTTTCCCAGCACGGAGACCTTGAGTTCTATAAGCCATAAACATGTTTGTCTGAGTCTTCTATCAAAAGTTACAGCTATTTCTATGAAGTTGTACAAAAACGCTTTCTTTCGCCAAGACAGTGCGTTTCTCACTGTTACATGCATTTGAATGGGGAACTCGACCGAAACAAAGTATATGTTTTCATTATGTGAATAACTTGGAAATCTTAGCTCAAACAGCTGCAAAACCTGTTTTCCCAGCACGGAGACCTTGAGTTCTATAATATAAGGCCATAAACATGTTTGTCTGAGTCTTCTATCAAAAGTTACAGCTATTTCTATGAAGTTGTACAAAAACGCTTTCTTTCGCCAAGACAGTGCGTTTCTCACTGTTACATGCATTTGAATGGGGAACTCGACCGAAACAAAGTATAGGTTTTCATTATGTGAATAACTTGGAAATCTTAGCTCAAACAGCTGCAAAACCTGTTTTCCCAGCACGGAGACCTTGAGTTCTATAATATAAGGCCATAAACATGTTTGTCTGAGTCTTCTATCAAAAGTTACAGCTATTTCTATGAAGTTGTACAAAAACGCTTTCTTTCGCCAAGACAGTGCGTTTCTCACTGTTAAATGCATTTGAATGGGGAACTCGACCGAAACAAAGTATAGGTTTTCATTATGTGAATAACTTGGAAATCTTAGCTCAAACAGCTACAAAACCTGTTTTCCCAGCACGGGAACCTTGAGTTCTATAAGATAAAGCCATAAACATGTGTATCCGAGTCTTCTATCAAAAGTTACAGCTATTTATATGAAGTTGTACAAAAACGCTTTCTTTCGCCAAGACAGTGCGTTTCTCACTGTTACATGCATTTGAATGGGGAACTCGACCGAAACAAAGTATAGGTTTTCATTATGTGAATAACTTGGAAATCTTAGCTCAAACAGCTGCAAAACCTGTTTTCCCAGCACGGAGACCTTGAGTTCTATAATATAAGGCCAGAAACATGTTTGTCTGAGTCTTCTATCAAAAGTTACAGCTATTTCTATGAAGTTGTACAAAAACGCTTTCTTTCGCCAAGACAGTGCGTTTCTCACTGTTACATGCATTTGAATGGGGAACTCGACCGAAACAAAGTATAGGTTTTCATTATGTGAATAACTTGGAAATCTTAGCTCAAACAGCTGCAAAACCTGTTTTCCCAGCACAGAGACCTTGAGTTCTATAATATAAGGCCATAAACATGTTTGTCTGAGTCTTCTATCAAAAGTTACAGCTATTTCTATGAAGTTGTACAAAAACGCTTTCTTTCGCCAAGACAGTGCGTTTCTCACTGTTACATGCATTTGAATGGGGAACTCGACCGAAACAAAGTATAGGTTTTCATTATGTGAATAACTTGGAAATCTTAGCTCAAACAGCTACAAAACCTGTTTTCCCAGCACGGGAACCTTGAGTTCTATAAGATAAAGCCATAAACATGTATATCCGAGTCTTCTATCAAAAGTTACAGCTATTTATATGAAGTTGTACAAAAACGCTTTCTTTCGCCAAGACAGTGCGTTTCTCACTGTTACATGCATTTGAATGGGGAACTCGACCGAAACAAAGTATAGGTTTTCATTATGTGAATAACTTGGAAATCTTAGCTCAAACAGCTGCAAAACCTGTTTTCCCAGCACGGAGACCTTGAGTTCTATAATATAAGGCCATAAACATGTTTGTCTGAGTCTTCTATCAAAAGTTACAGCTATTTCTATGAAGTTGTACAAAAACGCTTTCTTTCGCCAAGACAGTGCGTTTCTCACTGTTACATGCATTTGAATGGGGAACTCGACCGAAACAAAGTATATGTTTTCATTATGTGAATAACTTGGAAATCTTAGCTCAAACAGCTACAAAACCTGTTTTCCCAGCACGGGAACCTTGAGTTCTATAAGATAAAGCCATAAACATGTGTATCCGAGTCTTCTATCAAAAGTTACAGCTATTTATATGAAGTTGTACAAAAACGCTTTCTTTCGCCAAGACAGTGCGTTTCTCACTGTTACATGCATTTGAATGGGGAACTCGACCGAAACAAAGTATAGGTTTTCATTATGTGAATAACTTGGAAATCTTAGCTCAAACAGCTGCAAAACCTGTTTTCCCAGCACGGAGACCTTGAGTTCTATAATATAAGGCCATAAACATGTTTGTCTGAGTCTTCTATCAAAAGTTACAGCTATTTCTATGAAGTTGTACAAAAACGCTTTCTTTCGCCAAGACAGTGCGTTTCTCACTGTTACATGCATTTGAATGGGGAACTCGACCGAAACAAAGTATATGTTTTCATTATGTGAATAACTTGGAAATCTTAGCTCAAACAGCTACAAAACCTGTTTTCCCAGCACGGGAACCTTGAGTTCTATAAGATAAAGCCATAAACATGTGTATCCGAGTCTTCTATCAAAAGTTACAGCTATTTATATGAAGTTGTACAAAAACGCTTTCTTTCGCCAAGACAGTGCGTTTCTCACTGTTACATGCATTTGAATGGGGAACTCGACCGAAACAAAGTATAGGTTTTCATTATGTGAATAACTTGGAAATCTTAGCTCAAACAGCTGCATAACCTGTTTTCCCAGCACGGAGACCTTGAGTTCTATAAGATAAAGCCATAAACATGTTTGTCCGAGTCTTCTATCAAAAGTTACAGCTATTTCTATGAAGTTGTACAAAAACGCTTTCTTTCGCCAAGACAGTGCGTTTCTCACTGTTACATGCATTTGAATGGGGAACTCGACCGAAACAAAGTATAGGTTTTCATTATGTGAATAACTTGGAAATCTTAGCTCAAACAGCTGCAAAACCTGTTTTCCCAGCACGGAGACCTTGAGTTCTATAATATAAGGCCATAAACATGTTTGTCTGAGTCTTCTATCAAAAGTTACAGCTATTTCTATGAAGTTGTACAAAAACGCTTTCTTTCGCCAAGACAGTGCGTTTCTCACTGTTACATGCATTTGAATGGGGAACTCGACCGAAACAAAGTATATGTTTTCATTATGTGAATAACTTGGAAATCTTAGCTCAAACAGCTACAAAACCTGTTTTCCCAGCACGGGAACCTTGAGTTCTATAAGATAAAGCCATAAACATGTGTATCCGAGTCTTCTATCAAAAGTTACAGCTATTTATATGAAGTTGTACAAAAACGCTTTCTTTCGCCAAGACAGTGCGTTTCTCACTGTTACATGCATTTGAATGGGGAACTCGACCGAAACAAAGTATAGGTTTTCATTATGTGAATAACTTGGAAATCTTAGCTCAAACAGCTGCATAACCTGTTTTCCCAGCACGGAGACCTTGAGTTCTATAAGATAAAGCCATAAACATGTTTGTCCGAGTCTTCTATCAAAAGTTACAGCTATTTCTATGAAGTTGTACAAAAACGCTTTCTTTCGCCAAGACAGTGCGTTTCTCACTGTTACATGCATTTGAATGGGGAACTCGACCGAAACAAAGTATAGGTTTTCATTATGTGAATAACTTGGAAATCTTAGCTCAAACAGCTACAAAACCTGTTTTCCCAGCACGGAGACCTTGAGTTCTATAAGATAAGGCCATAAACATGTTTGTCTGAGTCTTCTATCAAAAGTTACAGCTATTTCTATGAAGTTGTACAAAAACGCTTTCTTTCGCCAAGACAGTGCGTTTCTCACTGTTACATGCATTTGAATGGGGAACTCGACCGAAACAAAGTATAGGTTTTCATTATGTGAATAACTTGGAAATCTTAGCTCAAACAGCTGCAAAACCTGTTTTCCCAGCACGGAGACCTTGAGTTCTATAAGATAAAGCCATAAACATGTTTGTCTGAGTCTTCTATCAAAAGTTACAGCTATTTATATGAAGTTGTACAAAAACGCTTTCTTTCGCCAAGACAGTGCGTTTCTCACTGTTACATGCATTTGAATGGGGAACTCGACCGAAACAAAGTATAGGTTTTCATTATGTGAATAACTTGGAAATCTTAGCTCAAACAGCTACAAAACCTGTTTTCCCAGCACGGAGACCTTGAGTTCTATAAGATAAAGCCATAAACATGTTTGTCTGAGTCTTCTATCAAAAGTTACAGCTATTTCTATGAAGTTGTACAAAAACGCTTTCTTTCGCCAAGACAGTGCGTTTCTCACTGTTACATGCATTTGAATGGGGAACTCGACCGAAACAAAGTATAGGTTTTCATTATGTGAATAACTTGGAAATCTTAGCTCAAACAGCTGCAAAACCTGTTTTCCCAGCACGGAGACCTTGAGTTCTATAAGATAAAGCCATAAACATGTGTATCCGAGTCTTCTATCAAAAGTTACAGCTATTTATATGAAGTTGTACAAAAACGCTTTCTTTCGCCAAGACAGTGCGTTTCTCACTGTTACATGCATTTGAATGGGGAACTCGACCGAAACAAAGTATAGGTTTTCATTATGTGAATAACTTGGAAATCTTAGCTCAAACAGCTGCAAAACCTGTTTTCCCAGCACGGAGACCTTGAGTTCTATAAGATAAAGCCATAAACATGTGTATCCGAGTCTTCTATCAAAAGTTACAGCTATTTATATGAAGTTGTACAAAAACGCTTTCTTTCGCCAAGACAGTGCGTTTCTCACTGTTACATGCATTTGAATGGGGAACTCCACCGAAACAAAGTACAAGTTTTCATTATGTGAATAACTTGGAAATCTTAGCTCAAACAGCTACAAAACCTGTTTTCCCAGCACGGGAACCTTGAGTTCTATAAGATAAAGCCATAAACATGTGTATCTGAGTCTTCTATCAAAAGTTACAGCTATTTATATGAAGTTGTACAAAAACGCTTTCTTTCGCCAAGACAGTGCGTTTCTCACTGTTACATGCATTTGAATGGGGAACTCGACCGAAACAAAGTACAAGTTTTCATTATGTGAATAACTTGGAAATCTTAGCTCAAACAGCTGCAAAACCTGTTTTCCCAGCACGGAGACCTTGAGTTCTATAATATAAGGCCATAAACATGTTTGTCTGAGTCTTCTATCAAAAGTTACAGCTATTTCTATGAAGTTGTACAAAAACGCTTTCTTTCGCCAAGACAGTGCGTTTCTCACTGTTACATGCATTTGAATGGGGAACTCGACCGAAACAAAGTATAGGTTTTCATTATGTGAATAACTTGGAAATCTTAGCTCAAACAGCTGCAAAACCTGTTTTCCCAGCACAGAGACCTTGAGTTCTATAATATAAGGCCATAAACATGTTTGTCTGAGTCTTCTATCAAAAGTTACAGCTATTTCTATGAAGTTGTACAAAAACGCTTTCTTTCGCCAAGACAGTGCGTTTCTCACTGTTACATGCATTTGAATGGGGAACTCGACCGAAACAAAGTATAGGTTTTCATTATGTGAATAACTTGGAAATCTTAGCTCAAACAGCTACAAAACCTGTTTTCCCAGCACGGAGACCTTGAGTTCTATAAGATAAAGCCATAAACATGTTTGTCTGAGTCTTCTATCAAAAGTTACAGCTATTTCTATGAAGTTGTACAAAAACGCTTTCTTTCGCCAAGACAGTGCGTTTCTCACTGTTACATGCATTTGAATGGGGAACTCGACCGAAACAAAGTATACGTTTTCATTATGTGAATAGCTTGAAAATCTTAGCTCAAACAGCTGCAAAACCTGTTTTCCCAGCACGTGGACCTTGAGTTCTATAATATAAGGCCATAAACATGTTTGTCTGAGTCTTCTATCAAAAGTTACAGCTATTTCTATGAAGTTGTACAAAAACGCTTTCTTTCGCCAAGACAGTGCGTTTCTCACTGTTACATGCATTTGAATGGGGAACTCGACCGAAACAAAGTATAGGTTTTCATTATGTGAATAACTTGGAAATCTTAGCTCAAACAGCTGCATAACCTGTTTTCCCAGCACGGAGACCTTGAGTTCTATAAGATAAAGCCATAAACATGTTTGTCCGAGTCTTCTATCAAAAGTTACAGCTATTTCTATGAAGTTGTACAAAAACGCTTTCTTTCGCCAAGACAGTGCGTTTCTCACTGTTACATGCATTTGAATGGGGAACTCGACCGAAACAAAGTATAGGTTTTCATTATGTGAATAACTTGGAAATCTTAGCTCAAACAGCTGCAAAACCTGTTTTCCCAGCACGGGGACCTTGAGTTCTATAATATAAGGCCATAAACATGTTTGTCTGAGTCTTCTATCAAAAGTTACAGCTATTTCTATGAAGTTGTACAAAAACGCTTTCTTTCGCCAAGACAGTGCGTTTCTCACTGTTACATGCATTTGAATGGGGAACTCGACCGAAACAAAGTATAGGTTTTCATTATGTGAATAACTTGGAAATCTTAGCTCAAACAGCTACAAAACCTGTTTTCCCAGCACGGGAACCTTGAGTTCTATAAGATAAAGCCATAAACATGTTTGTCTGAGTCTTCTATCAAAAGTTACAGCTATTTCTATGAAGTTGTACAAAAACGCTTTCTTTCGCCAAGACAGTGCGTTTCTCACTGTTACATGCATTTGAATGGGGAACTCGACCGAAACAAAGTATAGGTTTTCATTATGTGAATAACTTGGAAATCTTAGCTCAAACAGCTGCAAAACCTGTTTTCCCAGCACGGAGACCTTGAGTTCTATAATATAAGGCCATAAACATGTTTGTCTGAGTCTTCTATCAAAAGTTACAGCTATTTCTATGAAGTTGTACAAAAACGCTTTCTTTCGCCAAGACAGTGCGTTTCTCACTGTTACATGCATTTGAATGGGGAACTCGACCGAAACAAAGTATAGGTTTTCATTATGTGAATAACTTGGAAATCTTAGCTCAAACAGCTGCAAAACCTGTTTTCCCAGCACAGAGACCTTGAGTTCTATAATATAAGGCCATAAACATGTTTGTCTGAGTCTTCTATCAAAAGTTACAGCTATTTCTATGAAGTTGTACAAAAACGCTTTCTTTCGCCAAGACAGTGCGTTTCTCACTGTTACATGCATTTGAATGGGGAACTCGACCAAAACATAGTATAGGTTTTCATTATGTGAATAACTTGGAAATCTTAGCTCAAACAGCTGCAAAACCTGTTTTCCCAGCACGGACACCTTGAGTTCTATAAGATAAAGCCATAAACATGTTTGTCTGAGTCTTCTATCAAAAGTTACAGCTATTTCTATGAAGTTGTACAAAAACGCTTTCTTTCGCCAAGACAGTGCGTTTCTCACTGTTACATGCATTTGAATGGGGAACTCGACCGAAACAAAGTATAGGTTTTCATTATGTGAATAACTTGGAAATCTTAGCTCAAACAGCTACAAAACCTGTTTTCCCAGCACGGGAACCTTGAGTTCTATAAGATAAAGCCATAAACATGTGTATCCGAGTCTTCTATCAAAAGTTACAGCTATTTATATGAAGTTGTACAAAAACGCTTTCTTTCGCCAAGACAGTGCGTTTCTCACTGTTACATGCATTTGAATGGGGAACTCGACCGAAACAAAGTATATGTTTTCATTATGTGAATAACTTGGAAATCTTAGCTCAAACAGCTGCAAAACCTGTTTTCCCAGCACGGAGACCTTGAGTTCTATAATATAAGGCCATAAACATGTTTGTCTGAGTCTTCTATCAAAAGTTACAGCTATTTCTATGAAGTTGTACAAAAACGCTTTCTTTCGCCAAGACAGTGCGTTTCTCACTGTTACATGCATTTGAATGGGGAACTCGACCGAAACAAAGTATAGGTTTTCATTATGTGAATAACTTGGAAATCTTAGCTCAAACAGCTACAAAACCTGTTTTCCCAGCACGGGAACCTTGAGTTCTATAAGATAAAGCCATAAACATGTGTATCCGAGTCTTCTATCAAAAGTTACAGCTATTTATATGAAGTTGTACAAAAACGCTTTCTTTCGCCAAGACAGTGCGTTTCTCACTGTTACATGCATTTGAATGGGGAACTCGACCGAAACAAAGTATAGGTTTTCATTACGTGAATAACTTGGAAACCTTAGCTCAAACAGCTGCAAAACCTGTTTTCCCAGCACGGGGACCTTGAGTTCTATAATATAAGGCCATAAACATGTTTGTCTGAGTCTTCTATCAAAAGTTACAGCTATTTCTATGAAGTTGTACAAAAACGCTTTCTTTCGCCAAGACAGTGCGTTTCTCACTGTTACATGCATTTGAATGGGGAACTCGACCGAAACAAAGTATAGGTTTTCATTATGTGAATAACTTGGAAATCTTAGCTCAAACAGCTGCAAAACCTGTTTTCCCAGCACGGGGACCTTGAGTTCTATAATATAAGGCCATAAACATGTTTGTCTGAGTCTTCTATCAAAAGTTACAGCTATTTCTATGAAGTTGTACAAAAACGCTTTCTTTCGCCAAGACAGTGCGTTTCTCACTGTTACATGCATTTGAATGGGGAACTCGACCGAAACAAAGTATACGTTTTCATTATGTGAATAGCTTGAAAATCTTAGCTCAAACAGCTGCAAAACCTGTTTTCCCAGCACGTGGACCTTGAGTTCTATAATATAAGGCCATAAACATGTTTGTCTGAGTCTTCTATCAAAAGTTACAGCTATTTCTATGAAGTTGTACAAAAACGCTTTCTTTCGCCAAGACAGTGCGTTTCTCACTGTTACATGCATTTGAATGGGGAACTCGACCGAAACAAAGTATAGGTTTTCATTATGTGAATAACTTGGAAATCTTAGCTCAAACAGCTGCATAACCTGTTTTCCCAGCACGGAGACCTTGAGTTCTATAAGATAAAGCCATAAACATGTTTGTCCGAGTCTTCTATCAAAAGTTACAGCTATTTCTATGAAGTTGTACAAAAACGCTTTCTTTCGCCAAGACAGTGCGTTTCTCACTGTTACATGCATTTGAATGGGGAACTCGACCGAAACAAAGTATAGGTTTTCATTATGTGAATAACTTGGAAATCTTAGCTCAAACAGCTGCAAAACCTGTTTTCCCAGCACGGGGACCTTGAGTTCTATAATATAAGGCCATAAACATGTTTGTCTGAGTCTTCTATCAAAAGTTACAGCTATTTCTATGAAGTTGTACAAAAACGCTTTCTTTCGCCAAGACAGTGCGTTTCTCACTGTTACATGCATTTGAATGGGGAACTCGACCGAAACAAAGTATAGGTTTTCATTATGTGAATAACTTGGAAATCTTAGCTCAAACAGCTACAAAACCTGTTTTCCCAGCACGGGAACCTTGAGTTCTATAAGATAAAGCCATAAACATGTTTGTCTGAGTCTTCTATCAAAAGTTACAGCTATTTCTATGAAGTTGTACAAAAACGCTTTCTTTCGCCAAGACAGTGCGTTTCTCACTGTTACATGCATTTGAATGGGGAACTCGACCGAAACAAAGTATAGGTTTTCATTATGTGAATAACTTGGAAATCTTAGCTCAAACAGCTGCAAAACCTGTTTTCCCAGCACGGAGACCTTGAGTTCTATAATATAAGGCCATAAACATGTTTGTCTGAGTCTTCTATCAAAAGTTACAGCTATTTCTATGAAGTTGTACAAAAACGCTTTCTTTCGCCAAGACAGTGCGTTTCTCACTGTTACATGCATTTGAATGGGGAACTCGACCGAAACAAAGTATAGGTTTTCATTATGTGAATAACTTGGAAATCTTAGCTCAAACAGCTGCAAAACCTGTTTTCCCAGCACAGAGACCTTGAGTTCTATAATATAAGGCCATAAACATGTTTGTCTGAGTCTTCTATCAAAAGTTACAGCTATTTCTATGAAGTTGTACAAAAACGCTTTCTTTCGCCAAGACAGTGCGTTTCTCACTGTTACATGCATTTGAATGGGGAACTCGACCGAAACATAGTATAGGTTTTCATTATGTGAATAACTTGGAAATCTTAGCTCAAACAGCTGCAAAACCTGTTTTCCCAGCACGGACACCTTGAGTTCTATAAGATAAAGCCATAAACATGTTTGTCTGAGTCTTCTATCAAAAGTTACAGCTATTTCTATGAAGTTGTACAAAAACGCTTTCTTTCGCCAAGACAGTGCGTTTCTCACTGTTACATGCATTTGAATGGGGAACTCGACCGAAACAAAGTATAGGTTTTCATTATGTGAATAACTTGGAAATCTTAGCTCAAACAGCTACAAAACCTGTTTTCCCAGCACGGAGACCTTGAGTTCTATAAGATAAGGCCATAAACATGTTTGTCTGAGTCTTCTATCAAAAGTTACAGCTATTTCTATGAAGTTGTACAAAAACGCTTTCTTTCGCCAAGACAGTGCGTTTCTCACTGTTACATGCATTTGAATGGGGAACTCGACCGAAACAAAGTATAGGTTTTCATTATGTGAATAACTTGGAAATCTTAGCTCAAACAGCTGCAAAACCTGTTTTCCCAGCACGGAGACCTTGAGTTCTATAAGATAAAGCCATAAACATGTTTGTCTGAGTCTTCTATCAAAAGTTACAGCTATTTATATGAAGTTGTACAAAAACGCTTTCTTTCGCCAAGACAGTGCGTTTCTCACTGTTACATGCATTTGAATGGGGAACTCGACCGAAACAAAGTATAGGTTTTCATTATGTGAATAACTTGGAAATCTTAGCTCAAACAGCTACAAAACCTGTTTTCCCAGCACGGAGACCTTGAGTTCTATAAGATAAAGCCATAAACATGTTTGTCTGAGTCTTCTATCAAAAGTTACAGCTATTTCTATGAAGTTGTACAAAAACGCTTTCTTTCGCCAAGACAGTGCGTTTCTCACTGTTACATGCATTTGAATGGGGAACTCGACCGAAACAAAGTATAGGTTTTCATTATGTGAATAACTTGGAAATCTTAGCTCAAACAGCTACACAACCTGTTTTCCCAGCACGGGAACCTTGAGTTCTATAAGATAAAGCCATAAACATGTGTATCCGAGTCTTCTATCAAAAGTTACAGCTATTTATATGAAGTTGTACAAAAACGCTTTCTTTCGCCAAGACAGTGCGTTTCTCACTGTTACATGCATTTGAATGGGGAACTCGACCGAAACAAAGTATAGGTTTTCATTATGTGAATAACTTGGAAATCTTAGCTCAAACAGCTGCAAAACCTGTTTTCCCAGCACGGAGACCTTGAGTTCTATAATATAAGGCCATAAACATGTTTGTCTGAGTCTTCTATCAAAAGTTACAGCTATTTCTATGAAGTTGTACAAAAACGCTTTCTTTCGCCAAGACAGTGCGTTTCTCACTGTTACATGCATTTGAATGGGGAACTCGACCGAAACAAAGTATAGGTTTTCATTATGTGAATAACTTGGAAATCTTAGCTCAAACAGCTACAAAACCTGTTTTCCCAGCACGGGAACCTTGAGTTCTATAAGATAAAGCCATAAACATGTGTATCCGAGTCTTCTATCAAAAGTTACAGCTATTTATATGAAGTTGTACAAAAACGCTTTCTTTCGCCAAGACAGTGCGTTTCTCACTGTTACATGCATTTGAATGGGGAACTCGACCGAAACAAAGTATAGGTTTTCATTATGTGAATAACTTGGAAATCTTAGCTCAAACAGCTACAAAACCTGTTTTCCCAGCACGGAGACCTTGAGTTCTATAATATAAGGCCAGAAACATGTTTGTCTGAGTCTTCTATCAAAAGTTACAGCTATTTCTATGAAGTTGTACAAAAACGCTTTCTTTCGCCAAGACAGTGCGTTTCTCACTGTTACATGCATTTGAATGGGGAACTCGACCGAAACAAAGTATAGGTTTTCATTATGTGAATAACTTGGAAATCTTAGCTCAAACAGCTGCAAAACCTGTTTTCCCAGCACAGAGACCTTGAGTTCTATAATATAAGGCCATAAACATGTTTGTCTGAGTCTTCTATCAAAAGTTACAGCTATTTCTATGAAGTTGTACAAAAACGCTTTCTTTCGCCAAGACAGTGCGTTTCTCACTGTTACATGCATTTGAATGGGGAACTCGACCGAAACAAAGTATATGTTTTCATTATGTGAATAACTTGGAAATCTTAGCTCAAACAGCTGCAAAACCTGTTTTCCCAGCACGGAGACCTTGAGTTCTATAATATAAGGCCATAAACATGTTTGTCTGAGTCTTCTATCAAAAGTTACAGCTATTTCTATGAAGTTGTACAAAAACGCTTTCTTTCGCCAAGACAGTGCGTTTCTCACTGTTACATGCATTTGAATGGGGAACTCGACCGAAACAAAGTATAGGTTTTCATTATGTGAATAACTTGGAAATCTTAGCTCAAACAGCTGCAAAACCTGTTTGCCCAGCACGGGAACCTTGAGTTCTATAAGATAAAGCTATAAACATGTGTATCCGAGTCTTCTATCAAAAGTTACAGCTATTCATATGAAGTTGTACAAAAACGCTTTCTTTCGCCAAGACAGTGCGTTTCTCACTGTTACATGCATTTGAATGGGGAACTCCACCGAAACAAAGTACAAGTTTTCATTATGTGAATAACTTGGAAATCTTAGCTCAAACAGCTGCAAAACCTGTTTTCCCAGCACGGAGACCTTGAGTTCTATAAGCCATAAACATGTTTGTCTGAGTCTTCTATCAAAAGTTACAGCTATTTCTATGAAGTTGTACAAAAACGCTTTCTTTCGCCAAGACAGTGCGTTTCTCACTGTTACATGCATTTGAATGGGGAACTCGACCGAAACAAAGTATATGTTTTCATTATGTGAATAACTTGGAAATCTTAGCTCAAACAGCTGCAAAACCTGTTTTCCCAGCACGGAGACCTTGAGTTCTATAATATAAGGCCATAAACATGTTTGTCTGAGTCTTCTATCAAAAGTTACAGCTATTTCTATGAAGTTGTACAAAAACGCTTTCTTTCGCCAAGACAGTGCGTTTCTCACTGTTACATGCATTTGAATGGGGAACTCGACCGAAACAAAGTATAGGTTTTCATTATGTGAATAACTTGGAAATCTTAGCTCAAACAGCTGCAAAACCTGTTTTCCCAGCACGGAGACCTTGAGTTCTATAATATAAGGCCATAAACATGTTTGTCTGAGTCTTCTATCAAAAGTTACAGCTATTTCTATGAAGTTGTACAAAAACGCTTTCTTTCGCCAAGACAGTGCGTTTCTCACTGTTAAATGCATTTGAATGGGGAACTCGACCGAAACAAAGTATAGGTTTTCATTATGTGAATAACTTGGAAATCTTAGCTCAAACAGCTACAAAACCTGTTTTCCCAGCACGGGAACCTTGAGTTCTATAAGATAAAGCCATAAACATGTGTATCCGAGTCTTCTATCAAAAGTTACAGCTATTTATATGAAGTTGTACAAAAACGCTTTCTTTCGCCAAGACAGTGCGTTTCTCACTGTTACATGCATTTGAATGGGGAACTCGACCGAAACAAAGTATAGGTTTTCATTATGTGAATAACTTGGAAATCTTAGCTCAAACAGCTGCAAAACCTGTTTTCCCAGCACGGAGACCTTGAGTTCTATAATATAAGGCCAGAAACATGTTTGTCTGAGTCTTCTATCAAAAGTTACAGCTATTTCTATGAAGTTGTACAAAAACGCTTTCTTTCGCCAAGACAGTGCGTTTCTCACTGTTACATGCATTTGAATGGGGAACTCGACCGAAACAAAGTATAGGTTTTCATTATGTGAATAACTTGGAAATCTTAGCTCAAACAGCTGCAAAACCTGTTTTCCCAGCACAGAGACCTTGAGTTCTATAATATAAGGCCATAAACATGTTTGTCTGAGTCTTCTATCAAAAGTTACAGCTATTTCTATGAAGTTGTACAAAAACGCTTTCTTTCGCCAAGACAGTGCGTTTCTCACTGTTACATGCATTTGAATGGGGAACTCGACCGAAACAAAGTATAGGTTTTCATTATGTGAATAACTTGGAAATCTTAGCTCAAACAGCTACAAAACCTGTTTTCCCAGCACGGGAACCTTGAGTTCTATAAGATAAAGCCATAAACATGTATATCCGAGTCTTCTATCAAAAGTTACAGCTATTTATATGAAGTTGTACAAAAACGCTTTCTTTCGCCAAGACAGTGCGTTTCTCACTGTTACATGCATTTGAATGGGGAACTCGACCGAAACAAAGTATAGGTTTTCATTATGTGAATAACTTGGAAATCTTAGCTCAAACAGCTGCAAAACCTGTTTTCCCAGCACGGAGACCTTGAGTTCTATAATATAAGGCCATAAACATGTTTGTCTGAGTCTTCTATCAAAAGTTACAGCTATTTCTATGAAGTTGTACAAAAACGCTTTCTTTCGCCAAGACAGTGCGTTTCTCACTGTTACATGCATTTGAATGGGGAACTCGACCGAAACAAAGTATATGTTTTCATTATGTGAATAACTTGGAAATCTTAGCTCAAACAGCTACAAAACCTGTTTTCCCAGCACGGGAACCTTGAGTTCTATAAGATAAAGCCATAAACATGTGTATCCGAGTCTTCTATCAAAAGTTACAGCTATTTATATGAAGTTGTACAAAAACGCTTTCTTTCGCCAAGACAGTGCGTTTCTCACTGTTACATGCATTTGAATGGGGAACTCGACCGAAACAAAGTATAGGTTTTCATTATGTGAATAACTTGGAAATCTTAGCTCAAACAGCTGCAAAACCTGTTTTCCCAGCACGGAGACCTTGAGTTCTATAATATAAGGCCATAAACATGTTTGTCTGAGTCTTCTATCAAAAGTTACAGCTATTTCTATGAAGTTGTACAAAAACGCTTTCTTTCGCCAAGACAGTGCGTTTCTCACTGTTACATGCATTTGAATGGGGAACTCGACCGAAACAAAGTATATGTTTTCATTATGTGAATAACTTGGAAATCTTAGCTCAAACAGCTACAAAACCTGTTTTCCCAGCACGGGAACCTTGAGTTCTATAAGATAAAGCCATAAACATGTGTATCCGAGTCTTCTATCAAAAGTTACAGCTATTTATATGAAGTTGTACAAAAACGCTTTCTTTCGCCAAGACAGTGCGTTTCTCACTGTTACATGCATTTGAATGGGGAACTCGACCGAAACAAAGTATAGGTTTTCATTATGTGAATAACTTGGAAATCTTAGCTCAAACAGCTGCATAACCTGTTTTCCCAGCACGGAGACCTTGAGTTCTATAAGATAAAGCCATAAACATGTTTGTCCGAGTCTTCTATCAAAAGTTACAGCTATTTCTATGAAGTTGTACAAAAACGCTTTCTTTCGCCAAGACAGTGCGTTTCTCACTGTTACATGCATTTGAATGGGGAACTCGACCGAAACAAAGTATAGGTTTTCATTATGTGAATAACTTGGAAATCTTAGCTCAAACAGCTGCAAAACCTGTTTTCCCAGCACGGAGACCTTGAGTTCTATAATATAAGGCCATAAACATGTTTGTCTGAGTCTTCTATCAAAAGTTACAGCTATTTCTATGAAGTTGTACAAAAACGCTTTCTTTCGCCAAGACAGTGCGTTTCTCACTGTTACATGCATTTGAATGGGGAACTCGACCGAAACAAAGTATATGTTTTCATTATGTGAATAACTTGGAAATCTTAGCTCAAACAGCTACAAAACCTGTTTTCCCAGCACGGGAACCTTGAGTTCTATAAGATAAAGCCATAAACATGTTTGTCCGAGTCTTCTATCAAAAGTTACAGCTATTTCTATGAAGTTGTACAAAAACGCTTTCTTTCGCCAAGACAGTGCGTTTCTCACTGTTACATGCATTTGAATGGGGAACTCGACCGAAACAAAGTATAGGTTTTCATTATGTGAATAACTTGGAAATCTTAGCTCAAACAGCTACAAAACCTGTTTTCCCAGCACGGAGACCTTGAGTTCTATAAGATAAGGCCATAAACATGTTTGTCTGAGTCTTCTATCAAAAGTTACAGCTATTTCTATGAAGTTGTACAAAAACGCTTTCTTTCGCCAAGACAGTGCGTTTCTCACTGTTACATGCATTTGAATGGGGAACTCGACCGAAACAAAGTATAGGTTTTCATTATGTGAATAACTTGGAAATCTTAGCTCAAACAGCTGCAAAACCTGTTTTCCCAGCACGGAGACCTTGAGTTCTATAAGATAAAGCCATAAACATGTTTGTCTGAGTCTTCTATCAAAAGTTACAGCTATTTATATGAAGTTGTACAAAAACGCTTTCTTTCGCCAAGACAGTGCGTTTCTCACTGTTACATGCATTTGAATGGGGAACTCGACCGAAACAAAGTATAGGTTTTCATTATGTGAATAACTTGGAAATCTTAGCTCAAACAGCTACAAAACCTGTTTTCCCAGCACGGAGACCTTGAGTTCTATAAGATAAAGCCATAAACATGTTTGTCTGAGTCTTCTATCAAAAGTTACAGCTATTTCTATGAAGTTGTACAAAAACGCTTTCTTTCGCCAAGACAGTGCGTTTCTCACTGTTACATGCATTTGAATGGGGAACTCGACCGAAACAAAGTATAGGTTTTCATTATGTGAATAACTTGGAAATCTTAGCTCAAACAGCTGCAAAACCTGTTTTCCCAGCACGGAGACCTTGAGTTCTATAAGATAAAGCCATAAACATGTGTATCCGAGTCTTCTATCAAAAGTTACAGCTATTTATATGAAGTTGTACAAAAACGCTTTCTTTCGCCAAGACAGTGCGTTTCTCACTGTTACATGCATTTGAATGGGGAACTCGACCGAAACAAAGTATAGGTTTTCATTATGTGAATAACTTGGAAATCTTAGCTCAAACAGCTGCAAAACCTGTTTTCCCAGCACGGAGACCTTGAGTTCTATAAGATAAAGCCATAAACATGTGTATCCGAGTCTTCTATCAAAAGTTACAGCTATTTATATGAAGTTGTACAAAAACGCTTTCTTTCGCCAAGACAGTGCGTTTCTCACTGTTACATGCATTTGAATGGGGAACTCCACCGAAACAAAGTACAAGTTTTCATTATGTGAATAACTTGGAAATCTTAGCTCAAACAGCTACAAAACCTGTTTTCCCAGCACGGGAACCTTGAGTTCTATAAGATAAAGCCATAAACATGTGTATCTGAGTCTTCTATCAAAAGTTACAGCTATTTATATGAAGTTGTACAAAAACGCTTTCTTTCGCCAAGACAGTGCGTTTCTCACTGTTACATGCATTTGAATGGGGAACTCGACCGAAACAAAGTACAAGTTTTCATTATGTGAATAACTTGGAAATCTTAGCTCAAACAGCTGCAAAACCTGTTTTCCCAGCACGGAGACCTTGAGTTCTATAATATAAGGCCATAAACATGTTTGTCTGAGTCTTCTATCAAAAGTTACAGCTATTTCTATGAAGTTGTACAAAAACGCTTTCTTTCGCCAAGACAGTGCGTTTCTCACTGTTACATGCATTTGAATGGGGAACTCGACCGAAACAAAGTATAGGTTTTCATTATGTGAATAACTTGGAAATCTTAGCTCAAACAGCTGCAAAACCTGTTTTCCCAGCACAGAGACCTTGAGTTCTATAATATAAGGCCATAAACATGTTTGTCTGAGTCTTCTATCAAAAGTTACAGCTATTTCTATGAAGTTGTACAAAAACGCTTTCTTTCGCCAAGACAGTGCGTTTCTCACTGTTACATGCATTTGAATGGGGAACTCGACCGAAACAAAGTATAGGTTTTCATTATGTGAATAACTTGGAAATCTTAGCTCAAACAGCTACAAAACCTGTTTTCCCAGCACGGAGACCTTGAGTTCTATAAGATAAAGCCATAAACATGTTTGTCTGAGTCTTCTATCAAAAGTTACAGCTATTTCTATGAAGTTGTACAAAAACGCTTTCTTTCGCCAAGACAGTGCGTTTCTCACTGTTACATGCATTTGAATGGGGAACTCGACCGAAACAAAGTATAGGTTTTCATTATGTGAATAACTTGGAAATCTTAGCTCAAACAGCTACAAAACCTGTTTTCCCAGCACGGGGACCTTGAGTTCTATAATATAAGGCCATAAACATGTTTGTCTGAGTCTTCTATCAAAAGTTACAGCTATTTCTATGAAGTTGTACAAAAACGCTTTCTTTCGCCAAGACAGTGCGTTTCTCACTGTTACATGCATTTGAATGGGGAACTCGACCGAAACAAAGTATAGGTTTTCATTATGTGAATAACTTGGAAATCTTAGCTCAAACAGCTGCAAAACCTGTTTTCCCAGCACGGAGACCTTGAGTTCTATAATATAAGGCCATAAACATGTTTGTCTGAGTCTTCTATCAAAAGTTACAGCTATTTCTATGAAGTTGTACAAAAACGCTTTCTTTCGCCAAGACAGTGCGTTTCTCACTGTTACATGCATTTGAATGGGGAACTCGACCGAAACAAAGTATAGGTTTTCATTATGTGAATAACTTGGAAATCTTAGCTCAAACAGCTGCAAAACCTGTTTTCCCAGCACGGAGACCTTGAGTTCTATAAGATAAAGCCATAAACATGTTTGTCTGAGTCTTCTATCAAAAGTTACAGCTATTTCTATGAAGTTGTACAAAAACGCTTTCTTTCGCCAAGACAGTGCGTTTCTCACTGTTACATGCATTTGAATGGGGAACTCGACCGAAACAAAGTATAGGTTTTCATTATGTGAATAACTTGGAAATCTTAGCTCAAACAGCTGCAAAACCTGTTTTCCCAGCACGGAGACCTTGAGTTCTATAAGATAAAGCCATAAACATGTTTGTCTGAGTCTTCTATCAAAAGTTACAGCTATTTCTATGAAGTTGTACAAAAACGCTTTCTTTCGCCAAGACAGTGCGTTTCTCACTGTTAAATGCATTTGAATGGGGAACTCGACCGAAACAAAGTATAGGTTTTCATTATGTGAATAACTTGGAAATCTTAGCTCAAACAGCTGCAAAACCTGTTTTCCCAGCACGGGAACCTTGAGTTCTATAAGATAAAGCCATAAACATGTGTATCTGAGTCTTCTATCAAAAGTTACAGCTATTTATATGAAGTTGTACAAAAACGCTTTCTTTCGCCAAGACAGTGCGTTTCTCACTGTTACATGCATTTGAATGGGGAACTCGACCGAAACAAAGTATAGGTTTTCATTATGTGAATAACTTGGAAATCTTAGCTCAAACAGCTGCAAAACCTGTTTTCCCAGCACGGAGACCTTGAGTTCTATAATATAAGGCCAGAAACATGTTTGTCTGAGTCTTCTATCAAAAGTTACAGCTATTTCTATGAAGTTGTACAAAAACGCTTTCTTTCGCCAAGACAGTGCGTTTCTCACTGTTACATGCATTTGAATGGGGAACTCGACCGAAACAAAGTATATGTTTTCATTATGTGAATAACTTGGAAATCTTAGCTCAAACAGCTGCAAAACCTGTTTTCCCAGCACGGAGACCTTGAGTTCTATAATATAAGGCCATAAACATGTTTGTCTGAGTCTTCTATCAAAAGTTACAGCTATTTCTATGAAGTTGTACAAAAACGCTTTCTTTCGCCAAGACAGTGCGTTTCTCACTGTTACATGCATTTGAATGGGGAACTCGACCGAAACAAAGTATAGGTTTTCATTATGTGAATAACTTGGAAATCTTAGCTCAAACAGCTACAAAACCTGTTTTCCCAGCACGGGAACCTTGAGTTCTATAAGATAAAGCCATAAACATGTATATCCGAGTCTTCTATCAAAAGTTACAGCTATTTATATGAAGTTGTACAAAAACGCTTTCTTTCGCCAAGACAGTGCGTTTCTCACTGTTACATGCATTTGAATGGGGAACTCGACCGAAACAAAGTATAGGTTTTCATTATGTGAATAACTTGGAAATCTTAGCTCAAACAGCTGCAAAACCTGTTTTCCCAGCACGGAGACCTTGAGTTCTATAATATAAGGCCATAAACATGTTTGTCTGAGTCTTCTATCAAAAGTTACAGCTATTTCTATGAAGTTGTACAAAAACGCTTTCTTTCGCCAAGACAGTGCGTTTCTCACTGTTACATGCATTTGAATGGGGAACTCGACCGAAACAAAGTATATGTTTTCATTATGTGAATAACTTGGAAATCTTAGCTCAAACAGCTACAAAACCTGTTTTCCCAGCACGGGAACCTTGAGTTCTATAAGATAAAGCCATAAACATGTGTATCCGAGTCTTCTATCAAAAGTTACAGCTATTTATATGAAGTTGTACAAAAACGCTTTCTTTCGCCAAGACAGTGCGTTTCTCACTGTTACATGCATTTGAATGGGGAACTCGACCGAAACAAAGTATAGGTTTTCATTATGTGAATAACTTGGAAATCTTAGCTCAAACAGCTGCAAAACCTGTTTTCCCAGCACGGAGACCTTGAGTTCTATAATATAAGGCCATAAACATGTTTGTCTGAGTCTTCTATCAAAAGTTACAGCTATTTCTATGAAGTTGTACAAAAACGCTTTCTTTCGCCAAGACAGTGCGTTTCTCACTGTTACATGCATTTGAATGGGGAACTCGACCGAAACAAAGTATATGTTTTCATTATGTGAATAACTTGGAAATCTTAGCTCAAACAGCTACAAAACCTGTTTTCCCAGCACGGGAACCTTGAGTTCTATAAGATAAAGCCATAAACATGTGTATCCGAGTCTTCTATCAAAAGTTACAGCTATTTATATGAAGTTGTACAAAAACGCTTTCTTTCGCCAAGACAGTGCGTTTCTCACTGTTACATGCATTTGAATGGGGAACTCGACCGAAACAAAGTATAGGTTTTCATTATGTGAATAACTTGGAAATCTTAGCTCAAACAGCTGCATAACCTGTTTTCCCAGCACGGAGACCTTAAGTTCTATAAGATAAAGCCATAAACATGTTTGTCCGAGTCTTCTATCAAAAGTTACAGCTATTTCTATGAAGTTGTACAAAAACGCTTTCTTTCGCCAAGACAGTGCGTTTCTCACTGTTACATGCATTTGAATGGGGAACTCGACCGAAACAAAGTATAGGTTTTCATTATGTGAATAACTTGGAAATCTTAGCTCAAACAGCTACAAAACCTGTTTTCCCAGCACGGAGACCTTGAGTTCTATAAGATAAGGCCATAAACATGTTTGTCTGAGTCTTCTATCAAAAGTTACAGCTATTTCTATGAAGTTGTACAAAAACGCTTTCTTTCGCCAAGACAGTGCGTTTCTCACTGTTACATGCATTTGAATGGGGAACTCGACCGAAACAAAGTATAGGTTTTCATTATGTGAATAACTTGGAAATCTTAGCTCAAACAGCTGCAAAACCTGTTTTCCCAGCACGGAGACCTTGAGTTCTATAATATAAGGCCATAAACATGTTTGTCTGAGTCTTCTATCAAAAGTTACAGCTATTTCTATGAAGTTGTACAAAAACGCTTTCTTTCGCCAAGACAGTGCGTTTCTCACTGTTACATGCATTTGAATGGGGAACTCGACCGAAACAAAGTATAGGTTTTCATTATGTGAATAACTTGGAAATCTTAGCTCAAACAGCTACAAAACCTGTTTTCCCAGCACGGGAACCTTGAGTTCTATAAGATAAAGCCATAAACATGTGTATCCGAGTCTTCTATCAAAAGTTACAGCTATTTATATGAAGTTGTACAAAAACGCTTTCTTTCGCCAAGACAGTGCGTTTCTCACTGTTACATGCATTTGAATGGGGAACTCGACCGAAACAAAGTATAGGTTTTCATTATGTGAATAACTTGGAAATCTTAGCTCAAACAGCTGCATAACCTGTTTTCCCAGCACGGAGACCTTAAGTTCTATAAGATAAAGCCATAAACATGTTTGTCCGAGTCTTCTATCAAAAGTTACAGCTATTTCTATGAAGTTGTACAAAAACGCTTTCTTTCGCCAAGACAGTGCGTTTCTCACTGTTACATGCATTTGAATGGGGAACTCGACCGAAACAAAGTATAGGTTTTCATTATGTGAATAACTTGGAAATCTTAGCTCAAACAGCTACAAAACCTGTTTTCCCAGCACGGAGACCTTGAGTTCTATAAGATAAGGCCATAAACATGTTTGTCTGAGTCTTCTATCAAAAGTTACAGCTATTTCTATGAAGTTGTACAAAAACGCTTTCTTTCGCCAAGACAGTGCGTTTCTCACTGTTACATGCATTTGAATGGGGAACTCGACCGAAACAAAGTATATGTTTTCATTATGTGAATAACTTGGAAATCTTAGCTCAAACAGCTACAAAACCTGTTTTCCCAGCACGGGAACCTTGAGTTCTATAAGATAAAGCCATAAACATGTGTATCCGAGTCTTCTATCAAAAGTTACAGCTATTTATATGAAGTTGTACAAAAACGCTTTCTTTCGCCAAGACAGTGCGTTTCTCACTGTTACATGCATTTGAATGGGGAACTCGACCGAAACAAAGTATAGGTTTTCATTATGTGAATAACTTGGAAATCTTAGCTCAAACAGCTGCAAAACCTGTTTTCCCAGCACGGAGACCTTGAGTTCTATAATATAAGGCCATAAACATGTTTGTCTGAGTCTTCTATCAAAAGTTACAGCTATTTCTATGAAGTTGTACAAAAACGCTTTCTTTCGCCAAGACAGTGCGTTTCTCACTGTTACATGCATTTGAATGGGGAACTCGACCGAAACAAAGTATATGTTTTCATTATGTGAATAACTTGGAAATCTTAGCTCAAACAGCTACAAAACCTGTTTTCCCAGCACGGAGACCTTGAGTTCTATAATATAAGGCCATAAACATGTTTGTCTGAGTCTTCTATCAAAAGTTACAGCTATTTATATGAAGTTGTACAAAAACGCTTTCTTTCGCCAAGACAGTGCGTTTCTCACTGTTACATGCATTTGAATGGGGAACTCGACCGAAACAAAGTATAGGTTTTCATTATGTGAATAACTTGGAAATCTTAGCTCAAACAGCTGCATAACCTGTTTTCCCAGCACGGAGACCTTAAGTTCTATAAGATAAAGCCATAAACATGTTTGTCCGAGTCTTCTATCAAAAGTTACAGCTATTTCTATGAAGTTGTACAAAAACGCTTTCTTTCGCCAAGACAGTGCGTTTCTCACTGTTACATGCATTTGAATGGGGAACTCGACCGAAACAAAGTATAGGTTTTCATTATGTGAATAACTTGGAAATCTTAGCTCAAACAGCTACAAAACCTGTTTTCCCAGCACGGAGACCTTGAGTTCTATAAGATAAGGCCATAAACATGTTTGTCTGAGTCTTCTATCAAAAGTTACAGCTATTTCTATGAAGTTGTACAAAAACGCTTTCTTTCGCCAAGACAGTGCGTTTCTCACTGTTACATGCATTTGAATGGGGAACTCGACCGAAACAAAGTATAGGTTTTCATTATGTGAATAACTTGGAAATCTTAGCTCAAACAGCTGCAAAACCTGTTTTCCCAGCACGGAGACCTTGAGTTCTATAAGATAAAGCCATAAACATGTTTGTCTGAGTCTTCTATCAAAAGTTACAGCTATTTATATGAAGTTGTACAAAAACGCTTTCTTTCGCCAAGACAGTGCGTTTCTCACTGTTACATGCATTTGAATGGGGAACTCGACCGAAACAAAGTATAGGTTTTCATTATGTGAATAACTTGGAAATCTTAGCTCAAACAGCTACAAAACCTGTTTTCCCAGCACGGAGACCTTGAGTTCTATAAGATAAAGCCATAAACATGTTTGTCTGAGTCTTCTATCAAAAGTTACAGCTATTTCTATGAAGTTGTACAAAAACGCTTTCTTTCGCCAAGACAGTGCGTTTCTCACTGTTACATGCATTTGAATGGGGAACTCGACCGAAACAAAGTATAGGTTTTCATTATGTGAATAACTTGGAAATCTTAGCTCAAACAGCTGCAAAACCTGTTTTCCCAGCACGGAGACCTTGAGTTCTATAAGATAAAGCCATAAACATGTGTATCCGAGTCTTCTATCAAAAGTTACAGCTATTTATATGAAGTTGTACAAAAACGCTTTCTTTCGCCAAGACAGTGCGTTTCTCACTGTTACATGCATTTGAATGGGGAACTCCACCGAAACAAAGTACAAGTTTTCATTATGTGAATAACTTGGAAATCTTAGCTCAAACAGCTACAAAACCTGTTTTCCCAGCACGGGAACCTTGAGTTCTATAAGATAAAGCCATAAACATGTGTATCTGAGTCTTCTATCAAAAGTTACAGCTATTTCTATGAAGTTGTACAAAAACGCTTTCTTTCGCCAAGACAGTGCGTTTCTCACTGTTACATGCATTTGAATGGGGAACTCGACCGAAACAAAGTATAGGTTTTCATTATGTGAATAACTTGGAAATCTTAGCTCAAACAGCTGCAAAACCTGTTTTCCCAGCACGGAGACCTTGAATTCTATAATATAAGGCCATAAACATGTTTGTCTGAGTCTTCTATCAAAAGTTACAGCTATTTCTATGAAGTTGTACAAAAACGCTTTCTTTCGCCAAGACAGTGCGTTTCTCACTGTTACATGCATTTGAATGGGGAACTCGACCGAAACAAAGTATATGTTTTCATTATGTGAATAACTTGGAAATCTTAGCTCAAACAGCTGCAAAACCTGTTTTCCCAGCACGGAGACCTTGAGTTCTATAATATAAGGCCATAAACATGTTTGTCTGAGTCTTCTATCAAAAGTTACAGCTATTTCTATGAAGTTGTACAAAAACGCTTTCTTTCGCCAAGACAGTGCGTTTCTCACTGTTACATGCATTTGAATGGGGAACTCGACCGAAACAAAGTATAGGTTTTCATTATGTGAATAACTTGGAAATCTTAGCTCAAACAGCTACAAAACCTGTTTTCCCAGCACGGGAACCTCGAGTTCTATAAGATAAAGCCATAAACATGTATATCCGAGTCTTCTATCAAAAGTTACAGCTATTTATATGAAGTTGTACAAAAACGCTTTCTTTCGCCAAGACAGTGCGTTTCTCACTGTTACATGCATTTGAATGGGGAACTCGACCGAAACAAAGTATAGGTTTTCATTATGTGAATAACTTGGAAATCTTAGCTCAAACAGCTGCAAAACCTGTTTTCCCAGCACGGAGACCTTGAGTTCTATAATATAAGGCCATAAACATGTTTGTCTGAGTCTTCTATCAAAAGTTACAGCTATTTCTATGAAGTTGTACAAAAACGCTTTCTTTCGCCAAGACAGTGCGTTTCTCACTGTTACATGCATTTGAATGGGGAACTCGACCGAAACAAAGTATATGTTTTCATTATGTGAATAACTTGGAAATCTTAGCTCAAACAGCTACAAAACCTGTTTTCCCAGCACGGGAACCTTGAGTTCTATAAGATAAAGCCATAAACATGTGTATCCGAGTCTTCTATCAAAAGTTACAGCTATTTATATGAAGTTGTACAAAAACGCTTTCTTTCGCCAAGACAGTGCGTTTCTCACTGTTACATGCATTTGAATGGGGAACTCGACCGAAACAAAGTATAGGTTTTCATTATGTGAATAACTTGGAAATCTTAGCTCAAACAGCTGCAAAACCTGTTTTCCCAGCACGGAGACCTTGAGTTCTATAATATAAGGCCATAAACATGTTTGTCTGAGTCTTCTATCAAAAGTTACAGCTATTTCTATGAAGTTGTACAAAAACGCTTTCTTTCGCCAAGACAGTGCGTTTCTCACTGTTACATGCATTTGAATGGGGAACTCGACCGAAACAAAGTATATGTTTTCATTATGTGAATAACTTGGAAATCTTAGCTCAAACAGCTACAAAACCTGTTTTCCCAGCACGGGAACCTTGAGTTCTATAAGATAAAGCCATAAACATGTGTATCCGAGTCTTCTATCAAAAGTTACAGCTATTTATATGAAGTTGTACAAAAACGCTTTCTTTCGCCAAGACAGTGCGTTTCTCACTGTTACATGCATTTGAATGGGGAACTCGACCGAAACAAAGTATAGGTTTTCATTATGTGAATAACTTGGAAATCTTAGCTCAAACAGCTGCAAAACCTGTTTTCCCAGCACGGGAACCTTGAGTTCTATAAGATAAAGCCATAAACATGTGTATCCGAGTCTTCTATCAAAAGTTACAGCTATTCATATGAAGTTGTACAAAAACGCTTTCTTTCGCCAAGACAGTGCGTTTCTCACTGTTACATGCATTTGAATGGGGAACTCGACCGAAACAAAGTATAGGTTTTCATTATGTGAATAACTTGGAAATCTTAGCTCAAACAGCTGCAAAACCTGTTTTCCCAGCACGGAGACCTTGAGTTCTATAAGATAAAGCCATAAACATGTGTATCCGAGTCTTCTATCAAAAGTTACAGCTATTTATATGAAGTTGTACAAAAACGCTTTCTTTCGCCAAGACAGTGCGTTTCTCACTGTTACATGCATTTGAATGGGGAACTCGACCGAAACAAAGTATAGGTTTTCATTATGTGAATAACTTGGAAATCTTAGCTCAAACAGCTGCAAAACCTGTTTTCCCAGCACGGAGACCTTGAGTTCTATAAGATAAAGCCATAAACATGTGTATCCGAGTCTTCTATCAAAAGTTACAGCTATTTATATGAAGTTGTACAAAAACGCTTTCTTTCGCCAAGACAGTGCGTTTCTCACTGTTACATGCATTTGAATGGGGAACTCCACCGAAACAAAGTACAAGTTTTCATTATGTGAATAACTTGGAAATCTTAGCTCAAACAGCTACAAAACCTGTTTTCCCAGCACGGGAACCTTGAGTTCTATAAGATAAAGCCATAAACATGTGTATCTGAGTCTTCTATCAAAAGTTACAGCTATTTATATGAAGTTGTACAAAAACGCTTTCTTTCGCCAAGACAGTGCGTTTCTCACTGTTACATGCATTTGAATGGGGAACTCGACCGAAACAAAGTACAAGTTTTCATTATGTGAATAACTTGGAAATCTTAGCTCAAACAGCTGCAAAACCTGTTTTCCCAGCACGGAGACCTTGAGTTCTATAATATAAGGCCATAAACATGTTTGTCTGAGTCTTCTATCAAAAGTTACAGCTATTTCTATGAAGTTGTACAAAAACGCTTTCTTTCGCCAAGACAGTGCGTTTCTCACTGTTACATGCATTTGAATGGGGAACTCGACCGAAACAAAGTATAGGTTTTCATTATGTGAATAACTTGGAAATCTTAGCTCAAACAGCTGCAAAACCTGTTTTCCCAGCACAGAGACCTTGAGTTCTATAATATAAGGCCATAAACATGTTTGTCTGAGTCTTCTATCAAAAGTTACAGCTATTTCTATGAAGTTGTACAAAAACGCTTTCTTTCGCCAAGACAGTGCGTTTCTCACTGTTACATGCATTTGAATGGGGAACTCCACCGAAACAAAGTATAGGTTTTCATTATGTGAATAACTTGGAAATCTTAGCTCAAACAGCTGCAAAACCTGTTTTCCCAGCACGGAGACCTTGAGTTCTATAAGATAAGGCCATAAACATGTTTGTCTGAGTCTTCTATCAAAAGTTACAGCTATTTCTATGAAGTTGTACAAAAACGCTTTCTTTCGCCAAGACAGTGCGTTTCTCACTGTTACATGCATTTGAATGGGGAACTCCACCGAAACAAAGTATAGGTTTTCATTATGTGAATAACTTGGAAATCTTAGCTCAAACAGCTGCAAAACCTGTTTTCCCAGCACGGAGACCTTGAGTTCTATAAGATAAAGCCATAAACATGTTTGTCTGAGTCTTCTATCAAAAGTTACAGCTATTTATATGAAGTTGTACAAAAACGCTTTCTTTCGCCAAGACAGTGCGTTTCTCACTGTTACATGCATTTGAATGGGGAACTCGACCGAAACAAAGTATAGGTTTTCATTATGTGAATAACTTGGAAATCTTAGCTCAAACAGCTACAAAACCTGTTTTCCCAGCACGGAGACCTTGAGTTCTATAAGATAAAGCCATAAACATGTTTGTCTGAGTCTTCTATCAAAAGTTACAGCTATTTCTATGAAGTTGTACAAAAACGCTTTCTTTCGCCAAGACAGTGCGTTTCTCACTGTTACATGCATTTGAATGGGGAACTCGACCGAAACAAAGTATAGGTTTTCATTATGTGAATAACTTGGAAATCTTAGCTCAAACAGCTACAAAACCTGTTTTCCCAGCACGGGGACCTTGAGTTCTATAATATAAGGCCATAAACATGTTTGTCTGAGTCTTCTATCAAAAGTTACAGCTATTTCTATGAAGTTGTACAAAAACGCTTTCTTTCGCCAAGACAGTGCGTTTCTCACTGTTACATGCATTTGAATGGGGAACTCGACCGAAACAAAGTATAGGTTTTCATTATGTGAATAACTTGGAAATCTTAGCTCAAACAGCTACAAAACCTGTTTTCCCAGCACGGGAACCTTGAGTTCTATAAGATAAATCCATAAACATGTGTATCCGAGTCTTCTATCAAAAGTTACAGCTATTTATATGAAGTTGTACAAAAACGCTTTCTTTCGCCAAGACAGTGCGTTTCTCACTGTTACATGCATTTGAATGGGGAACTCGACCGAAACAAAGTATAGGTTTTCATTATGTGAATAACTTGGAAATCTTAGCTCAAACAGCTGCAAAACCTGTTTTCCCAGCACGGAGACCTTGAGTTCTATAATATAAGGCCATAAACATGTTTGTCTGAGTCTTCTATCAAAAGTTACAGCTATTTCTATGAAGTTGTACAAAAACGCTTTCTTTCGCCAAGACAGTGCGTTTCTCACTGTTACATGCATTTGAATGGGGAACTCGACCGAAACAAAGTATAGGTTTTCATTATGTGAATAACTTGGAAATCTTAGCTCAAACAGCTGCAAAACCTGTTTTCCCAGCACGGAGACCTTGAGTTCTATAAGATAAAGCCATAAACATGTTTGTCTGAGTCTTCTATCAAAAGTTACAGCTATTTATATGAAGTTGTACAAAAACGCTTTCTTTCGCCAAGACAGTGCGTTTCTCACTGTTACATGCATTTGAATGGGGAACTCGACCGAAACAAAGTATAGGTTTTCATTATGTGAATAACTTGGAAATCTTAGCTCAAACAGCTACAAAACCTGTTTTCCCAGCACGGAGACCTTGAGTTCTATAAGATAAAGCCATAAACATGTTTGTCTGAGTCTTCTATCAAAAGTTACAGCTATTTCTATGAAGTTGTACAAAAACGCTTTCTTTCGCCAAGACAGTGCGTTTCTCACTGTTACATGCATTTGAATGGGGAACTCGACCGAAACAAAGTATAGGTTTTCATTATGTGAATAACTTGGAAATCTTAGCTCAAACAGCTACAAAACCTGTTTTCCCAGCACGGGGACCTTGAGTTCTATAATATAAGGCCATAAACATGTTTGTCTGAGTCTTCTATCAAAAGTTACAGCTATTTCTATGAAGTTGTACAAAAACGCTTTCTTTCGCCAAGACAGTGCGTTTCTCACTGTTACATGCATTTGAATGGGGAACTCGACCGAAACAAAGTATAGGTTTTCATTATGTGAATAACTTGGAAATCTTAGCTCAAACAGCTACAAAACCTGTTTTCCCAGCACGGGAACCTTGAGTTCTATAAGATAAATCCATAAACATGTGTATCCGAGTCTTCTATCAAAAGTTACAGCTATTTATATGAAGTTGTACAAAAACGCTTTCTTTCGCCAAGACAGTGCGTTTCTCACTGTTACATGCATTTGAATGGGGAACTCGACCGAAACAAAGTATAGGTTTTCATTATGTGAATAACTTGGAAATCTTAGCTCAAACAGCTGCAAAACCTGTTTTCCCAGCACGGAGACCTTGAGTTCTATAATATAAGGCCATAAACATGTTTGTCTGAGTCTTCTATCAAAAGTTACAGCTATTTCTATGAAGTTGTACAAAAACGCTTTCTTTCGCCAAGACAGTGCGTTTCTCACTGTTACATGCATTTGAATGGGGAACTCGACCGAAACAAAGTATAGGTTTTCATTATGTGAATAACTTGGAAATCTTAGCTCAAACAGCTGCAAAACCTGTTTTCCCAGCACGGAGACCTTGAGTTCTATAAGATAAAGCCATAAACATGTTTGTCTGAGTCTTCTATCAAAAGTTACAGCTATTTATATGAAGTTGTACAAAAACGCTTTCTTTCGCCAAGACAGTGCGTTTCTCACTGTTACATGCATTTGAATGGGGAACTCGACCGAAACAAAGTATAGGTTTTCATTATGTGAATAACTTGGAAATCTTAGCTCAAAACAGCTACAAAACCTGTTTTCCCAGCACGGGAACCTTGAGTTCTATAAGATAAAGCCATAAACATGTTTGTCTGAGTCTTCTATCAAAAGTTACAGCTATTTCTATGAAGTTGTACAAAAACGCTTTCTTTCGCCAAGACAGTGCGTTTCTCACTGTTACATGCATTTGAATGGGGAACTCCACCGAAACAAAGTATAGGTTTTCATTATGTGAATAACTTGGAAATCTTAGCTCAAACAGCTACAAAACCTGTTTTCCCAGCACGGGAACCTTGAGTTCTATAAGATAAAGCCATAAACATGTGTATCCGAGTCTTCTATCAAAAGTTACAGCTATTTATATGAAGTTGTACAAAAACGCTTTCTTTCGCCAAGACAGTGCGTTTCTCACTGTTACAATGCATTTGAATGGGATCTCGACCGAAACAAAGTATAGGTTTTCATTATGTGAATAACTTGGAAATCTTAGCTCAAACAGCTGCAAAACCTGTTTTCCCAGCACGGGAACCTTGAGTTCTATAAGATAAAGCCATAAACATGTGTATCCGAGTCTTCTATCAAAAGTTACAGCTATTTCTATGAAGTTGTACAAAAACGCTTTCTTTCGCCAAGACAGTGCGTTTCTCACTGTTACATGCATTTGAATGGGGATCTCGACCGAAACAAAGTATAGGTTTTCATTATGTGAATAACTTGGAAATCTTAGCTCAAACAGCTGCAAAACCTGTTTTCCAGCACGGGAACCTTGAGTTCTATAAGATAAAGCCATAAACATGTGTATCCGAGTCTTCTATCAAAGGTTACAGCTATTTCTATGAAGTTGTACAAAAACGCTTTCTTTCGCCAAGACAGTGCGTTTCTCACTGTTACATGCATTTGAATGGGGATCTCGACCGAAACAAAGTATAGGTTTTCATTATGTGAATAACTTGGAAATCTTAGCTCAAACAGCTGCAAAACCTGTTTTCCCAGCACGGGAACCTTGAGTTCTATAAGATAAAGCCATAAACATGTGTATCCGAGTCTTCTATCAAAAGTTACAGCTATTTCTATGAAGTTGTACAAAAACGCTTTCTTTCGCCAAGACAGTGCGTTTCTCACTGTTACATGCATTTGAATGGGGATCTCGACCGAAACAAAGTATAGGTTTTCATTATGTGAATAACTTGGAAATCTTAGCTCAAACAGCTGCAAAACCTGTTTTCCCAGCACGGGAACCTTGAGTTCTATAAGATAAAGCCATAAACATGTGTATCCGAGTCTTCTATCAAAAGTTACAGCTATTTCTATGAAGTTGTACAAAAACGCTTTCTTTCGCCAAGACAGTGCGTTTCTCACTGTTACATGCATTTGAATGGGGATCTCGACCGAAACAAAGTATAGGTTTTCATTATGTGAATAACTTGGAAATCTTAGCTCAAACAGCTGCAAAACCTGTTTTCCCAGCACGGGAACCTTGAGTTCTATAAGATAAAGCCATAAACATGTGTATCCGAGTCTTCTATCAAAAGTTACAGCTATTTCTATGAAGTTGTACAAAAACGCTTTCTTTCGCCAAGACAGTGCGTTTCTCACTGTTACATGCATTTGAATGGGGATCTCGACCGAAACAAAGTATAGGTTTTCATTATGTGAATAACTTGGAAATCTTAGCTCAAACAGCTGCAAAACCTGTTTTCCCAGCACGGGAACCTTGAGTTCTATAAGATAAAGCCATAAACATGTGTATCCGAGTCTTCTATCAAAAGTTACAGCTATTTCTATGAAGTTGTACAAAAACGCTTTCTTTCGCCAAGACAGTGCGTTTCTCACTGTTACATGCATTTGAATGGGGATCTCGACCGAAACAAAGTATAGGTTTTCATTATGTGAATAACTTGGAAATCTTAGCTCAAACAGCTGCAAAACCTGTTTTCCCAGCACGGGAACCTTGAGTTCTATAAGATAAAGCCATAAACATGTGTATCCGAGTCTTCTATCAAAAGTTACAGCTATTTCTATGAAGTTGTACAAAAACGCTTTCTTTCGCCAAGACAGTGCGTTTCTCACTGTTACATGCATTTGAATGGGGATCTCGACCGAAACAAAGTATAGGTTTTCATTATGTGAATAACTTGGAAATCTTAGCTCAAACAGCTGCAAAACCTGTTTTCCCAGCACGGGAACCTTGAGTTCTATAAGATAAAGCCATAAACATGTGTATCCGAGTCTTCTATCAAAAGTTACAGCTATTTCTATGAAGTTGTACAAAAACGCTTTCTTTCGCCAAGACAGTGCGTTTCTCACTGTTACATGCATTTGAATGGGGATCTCGACCGAAACAAAGTATAGGTTTTCATTATGTGAATAACTTGGAAATCTTAGCTCAAACAGCTGCAAAACCTGTTTTCCCAGCACGGGAACCTTGAGTTCTATAAGATAAAGCCATAAACATGTGTATCCGAGTCTTCTATCAAAAGTTACAGCTATTTCTATGAAGTTGTACAAAAACGCTTTCTTTCGCCAAGACAGTGCGTTTCTCACTGTTACATGCATTTGAATGGGGAACTCGACCGAAACAAAGTATAGGTTTTCATTATGTGAATAACTTGGAAATCTTAGCTCAAACAGCTGCAAAACCTGTTTTCCCAGCACGGGAACCTTGAGTTCTAAAAGATAAAGCCATAAACATGTGTATCCGAGTCTTCTATCAAAAGTTACAGCTATTTCTATGAAGTTGTACAAAAACGCTTTCTTTCGCCAAGACAGTGCGTTTCTCACTGTTACATGCATTTGAATGGGGAACTCGACCGAAACAAAGTATAGGTTTTCATTATGTGAATAACTTGGAAATCTTAGCTCAAACAGCTGCAAAACCTGTTTTCCCAGCACGGGAACCTTGAGTTCTATAAGATAAAGCCATAAACATGTGTATCCGAGTCTTCTATCAAAAGTTACAGCTATTTCTATGAAGTTGTACAAAAACGCTTTCTTTCGCCAAGACAGTGCGTTTCTCACTGTTACATGCATTTGAATGGGGAACTCGACCGAAACAAAGTATAGGTTTTCATTATGTGAATAACTTGGAAATCTTAGCTCAAACAGCTGCAAAACCTGTTTTCCCAGCACGGGAACCTTGAGTTCTATAAGATAAAGCCATAAACATGTGTATCCGAGTCTTCTATCAAAAGTTACAGCTATTTCTATGAAGTTGTACAAAAACGCTTTCTTTCGCCAAGACAGTGCGTTTCTCACTGTTACATGCATTTGAATGGGGAACTCGACCGAAACAAAGTATAGGTTTTCATTATGTGAATAACTTGGAAATCTTAGCTCAAACAGCTGCAAAACCTGTTTTCCCAGCACGGGAACCTTGAGTTCTATAAGATAAAGCCATAAACATGTGTATCCGAGTCTTCTATCAAAGGTTACAGCTATTTCTATGAAGTTGTACAAAAACGCTTTCTTTCGCCAAGACAGTGCGTTTCTCACTGTTACATGCATTTGAATGGGGATCTCGACCGAAACAAAGTATAGGTTTTCATTATGTGAATAACTTGGAAATCTTAGCTCAAACAGCTGCAAAACCTGTTTTCCCAGCACGGGAACCTTGAGTTCTATAAGATAAAGCCATAAACATGTGTATCCGAGTCTTCTATCAAAAGTTACAGCTATTTCTATGAAGTTGTACAAAAACGCTTTCTTTCGCCAAGACAGTGCGTTTCTCACTGTTACATGCATTTGAATGGGGAACTCGACCGAAACAAAGTATAGGTTTTCATTATGTGAATAACTTGGAAATCTTAGCTCAAACAGCTGCAAAACCTGTTTTCCCAGCACGGGAACCTTGAGTTCTATAAGATAAAGCCATAAACATGTGTATCCGAGTCTTCTATCAAAAGTTACAGCTATTTCTATGAAGTTGTACAAAAACGCTTTCTTTCGCCAAGACAGTGCGTTTCTCACTGTTACATGCATTTGAATGGGGATCTCGACCGAAACAAAGTATAGGTTTTCATTATGTGAATAACTTGGAAATCTTAGCTCAAACAGCTGCAAAACCTGTTTTCCCAGCACGGGAACCTTGAGTTCTATAAGATAAAGCCATAAACATGTGTATCCGAGTCTTCTATCAAAAGTTACAGCTATTTCTATGAAGTTGTACAAAAACGCTTTCTTTCGCCAAGACAGTGCGTTTCTCACTGTTACATGCATTTGAATGGGGAACTCGACCGAAACAAAGTATAGGTTTTCATTATGTGAATAACTTGGAAATCTTAGCTCAAACAGCTGCAAAACCTGTTTTCCCAGCACGGGAACCTTGAGTTCTAAAAGATAAAGCCATAAACATGTGTATCCGAGTCTTCTATCAAAAGTTACAGCTATTTCTATGAAGTTGTACAAAAACACTTTCTTTCGCCAAGACAGTGCGTTTCTCACTGTTACATGCATTTGAATGGGGAACTCGACCGAAACAAAGTATAGGTTTTCATTATGTGAATAACTTGGAAATCTTAGCTCAAACAGCTGCAAAACCTGTTTTCCCAGCACGGGAACCTTGAGTTCTATAAGATAAAGCCATAAACATGTGTATCCGAGTCTTCTATCAAAAGTTACAGCTATTTCTATGAAGTTGTACAAAAACGCTTTCTTTCGCCAAGACAGTGCGTTTCTCACTGTTACATGCATTTGAATGGGGAACTCGACCGAAACAAAGTATAGGTTTTCATTATGTGAATAACTTGGAAATCTTAGCTCAAACAGCTGCAAAACCTGTTTTCCCAGCACGGGAACCTTGAGTTCTATAAGATAAAGCCATAAACATGTGTATCCGAGTCTTCTATCAAAGGTTACAGCTATTTCTATGAAGTTGTACAAAAACGCTTTCTTTCGCCAAGACAGTGCGTTTCTCACTGTTACATGCATTTGAATGGGGATCTCGACCGAAACAAAGTATAGGTTTTCATTATGTGAATAACTTGGAAATCTTAGCTCAAACAGCTGCAAAACCTGTTTTCCCAGCACGGGAACCTTGAGTTCTATAAGATAAAGCCATAAACATGTGTATCCGAGTCTTCTATCAAAAGTTACAGCTATTTCTATGAAGTTGTACAAAAACGCTTTCTTTCGCAAAGACAGTGCGTTTCTCACTGTTACATGCATTTGAATGGGGATCTCGACCGAAACAAAGTATAGGTTTTCATTATGTGAATAACTTGGAAATCTTAGCTCAAACAGCTGCAAAACCTGTTTTCCCAGCACGGGAACCTTGAGTTCTATAAGATAAAGCCATAAACATGTGTATCCGAGTCTTCTATCAAAAGTTACAGCTATTTCTATGAAGTTGAACAAAAACGCTTTCTTTCGCCTAGACAGTGCGTTTCTCACTGTTACATGAATTTGAATGGGGAACTCGACCGAAAAAAAGTATAGGTTTTCATTATGTGAATAACTTGGAAATCTTAGCTCAAACAGCTGCAAAACCTGTTTTCCCAGCACGGGAACCTTGAGTTCTAAAAGATAAAGCCATAAACATGTGTATCCGAGTCTTCTATCAAAAGTTACAGCTATTTCTATGAAGTTGTACAAAAACGCTTTCTTTCGCCAAGACAGTGCGTTTCTCACTGTTACATGCATTTGAATGGGGATCTCGACCGAAACAAAGTATAGGTTTTCATTATGTGAATAACTTGGAAATCTTAGCTCAAACAGCTGCAAAACCTGTTTTCCCAGCACAGGAACCTTGAGTTCTATAAGATAAAGCCATAAACATGTGTATCCGAGTCTTCTATCAAAAGTTACAGCTATTTCTATGAAGTTGTACAAAAACGCTTTCTTTCGCCAAGACAGTGCGTTTCTCACTGTTACATGCATTTGAATGGGGATCTCGACCGAAACAAAGTATAGGTTTTCATTATGTGAATAACTTGGAAATCTTAGCTCAAACAGCTGCAAAACCTGTTTTCCCAGCACGGGAACCTTGAGTTCTATAAGATAAAGCCATAAACATGTGTATCCGAGTCTTCTATCAAAAGTTACAGCTATTTCTATGAAGTTGTACAAAAACGCTTTCTTTCGCCAAGACAGTGCGTTTCTCACTGTTACATGCATTTGAATGGGGATCTCGACCGAAACAAAGTATAGGTTTTCATTATGTGAATAACTTGGAAATCTTAGCTCAAACAGCTGCAAAACCTGTTTTCCCAGCACGGGAACCTTGAGTTCTATAAGATAAAGCCATAAACATGTGTATCCGAGTCTTCTATCAAAAGTTACAGCTATTTCTATGAAGTTGTACAAAAACGCTTTCTTTCGCCAAGACAGTGCGTTTCTCACTGTTACATGCATTTGAATGGGGATCTCGACCGAAACAAAGTATAGGTTTTCATTATGTGAATAACTTGGAAATCTTAGCTCAAACAGCTGCAAAACCTGTTTTCCCAGCACGGGAACCTTGAGTTCTATAAGATAAAGCCATAAACATGTGTATCCGAGTCTTCTATCAAAAGTTACAGCTATTTCTATGAAGTTGTACAAAAACGCTTTCTTTCGCCAAGACAGTGCGTTTCTCACTGTTACATGCATTTGAATGGGGAACTCGACCGAAACAAAGTATAGGTTTTCATTATGTGAATAACTTGGAAATCTTAGCTCAAACAGCTGCAAAACCTGTTTTCCCAGCACGGGAACCTTGAGTTCTAAAAGATAAAGCCATAAACATGTGTATCCGAGTCTTCTATCAAAAGTTACAGCTATTTCTATGAAGTTGTACAAAAACGCTTTCTTTCGCCAAGACAGTGCGTTTCTCACTGTTACATGCATTTGAATGGGGAACTCGACCGAAACAAAGTATAGGTTTTCATTATGTGAATAACTTGGAAATCTTAGCTCAAACAGCTGCAAAACCTGTTTTCCCAGCACGGGAACCTTGAGTTCTATAAGATAAAGCCATAAACATGTGTATCCGAGTCTTCTATCAAAAGTTACAGCTATTTCTATGAAGTTGTACAAAAACGCTTTCTTTCGCCAAGACAGTGCGTTTCTCACTGTTACATGCATTTGAATGGGGATCTCGACCGAAACAAAGTATAGGTTTTCATTATGTGAATAACTTGGAAATCTTAGCTCAAACAGCTGCAAAACCTGTTTTCCCAGCACGGGAACCTTGAGTTCTATAAGATAAAGCCATAAACATGTGTATCCGAGTCTTCTATCAAAAGTTACAGCTATTTCTATGAAGTTGTACAAAAACGCTTTCTTTCGCCAAGACAGTGCGTTTCTCACTGTTACATGCATTTGAATGGGGATCTCGACCGAAACAAAGTATAGGTTTTCATTATGTGAATAACTTGGAAATCTTAGCTCAAACAGCTGCAAAACCTGTTTTCCCAGCACGGGAACCTTGAGTTCTATAAGATAAAGCCATAAACATGTGTATCCGAGTCTTCTATCAAAAGTTACAGCTATTTCTATGAAGTTGTACAAAAACGCTTTCTTTCGCCAAGACAGTGCGTTTCTCACTGTTACATGCATTTGAATGGGGAACTCGACCGAAACAAAGTATAGGTTTTCATTATGTGAATAACTTGGAAATCTTAGCTCAAACAGCTGCAAAACCTGTTTTCCCAGCACGGGAACCTTGAGTTCTATAAGATAAAGCCATAAACATGTGTATCCGAGTCTTCTATCAAAAGTTACAGCTATTTCTATGAAGTTGTACAAAAACGCTTTCTTTCGCCAAGACAGTGCGTTTCTCACTGTTACATGCATTTGAATGGGGATCTCGACCGAAACAAAGTATAGGTTTTCATTATGTGAATAACTTGGAAATCTTAGCTCAAACAGCTGCAAAACCTGTTTTCCCAGCACGGGAACCTTGAGTTCTAAAAGATAAAGCCATAAACATGTGTATCCGAGTCTTCTATCAAAAGTTACAGCTATTTCTATGAAGTTGTACAAAAACGCTTTCTTTCGCCAAGACAGTGCGTTTCTCACTGTTACATGCATTTGAATGGGGAACTCGACCGAAACAAAGTATAGGTTTTCATTATGTGAATAACTTGGAAATCTTAGCTCAAACAGCTGCAAAACCTGTTTTCCCAGCACGGGAACCTTGAGTTCTATAAGATAAAGCCATAAACATGTGTATCCGAGTCTTCTATCAAAAGTTACAGCTATTTATATGAAGTTGTACAAAAACGCTTTCTTTCGCCAAGACAGTGCGTTTCTCACTGTTACATGCATTTGAATGGGGATCTCGACCGAAACAAAGTATAGGTTTTCATTATGTGAATAACTTGGAAATCTTAGCTCAAACAGCTGCAAAACCTGTTTTCCCAGCACGGGAACCTTGAGTTCTATAAGATAAAGCCATAAACATGTGTATCCGAGTCTTCTATCAAAAGTTACAGCTATTTCTATGAAGTTGTACAAAAACGCTTTCTTTCGCCAAGACAGTGCGTTTCTCACTGTTACATGCATTTGAATGGGGATCTCGACCGAAACAAAGTATAGGTTTTCATTATGTGAATAACTTGGAAATCTTAGCTCAAACAGCTGCAAAACCTGTTTTCCCAGCACGGGAACCTTGAGTTCTATAAGATAAAGCCATAAACATGTGTATCCGAGTCTTCTATCAAAAGTTACAGCTATTTCTATGAAGTTGTACAAAAACGCTTTCTTTCGCCAAGACAGTGCGTTTCTCACTGTTACATGCATTTGAATGGGGAACTCGACCGAAACAAAGTATAGGTTTTCATTATGTGAATAACTTGGAAATCTTAGCTCAAACAGCTGCAAAACCTGTTTTCCCAGCACGGGAACCTTGAGTTCTATAAGATAAAGCCATAAACATGTGTATCCGAGTCTTCTATCAAAAGTTACAGCTATTTCTATGAAGTTGTACAAAAACGCTTTCTTTCGCCAAGACAGTGCGTTTCTCACTGTTACATGCATTTGAATGGGGATCTCGACCGAAACAAAGTATAGGTTTTCATTATGTGAATAACTTGGAAATCTTAGCTCAAACAGCTGCAAAACCTGTTTTCCCAGCACGGGAACCTTGAGTTCTATAAGATAAAGCCATAAACATGTGTATCCGAGTCTTCTATCAAAAGTTACAGCTATTTCTATGAAGTTGTACAAAAACGCTTTCTTTCGCCAAGACAGTGCGTTTCTCACTGTTACATGCATTTGAATGGGGAACTCGACCGAAACAAAGTATAGGTTTTCATTATGTGAATAACTTGGAAATCTTAGCTCAAACAGCTGCAAAACCTGTTTTCCCAGCACGGGAACCTTGAGTTCTAAAAGATAAAGCCATAAACATGTGTATCCGAGTCTTCTATCAAAAGTTACAGCTATTTCTATGAAGTTGTACAAAAACGCTTTCTTTCGCCAAGACAGTGCGTTTCTCACTGTTACATGCATTTGAATGGGGAACTCGACCGAAACAAAGTATAGGTTTTCATTATGTGAATAACTTGGAAATCTTAGCTCAAACAGCTGCAAAACCTGTTTTCCCAGCACGGGAACCTTGAGTTCTATAAGATAAAGCCATAAACATGTGTATCCGAGTCTTCTATCAAAAGTTACAGCTATTTCTATGAAGTTGTACAAAAACGCTTTCTTTCGCCAAGACAGTGCGTTTCTCACTGTTACATGCATTTGAATGGGGAACTCGACCGAAAAAAAGTATAGGTTTTCATTATGTGAATAACTTGGAAATCTTAGCTCAAACAGCTGCAAAACCTGTTTTCCCAGCACGGGAACCTTGAGTTCTAAAAGATAAAGCCATAAACATGTGTATCCGAGTCTTCTATCAAAAGTTACAGCTATTTCTATGAAGTTGTACAAAAACGCTTTCTTTCGCCAAGACAGTGCGTTTCTCACTGTTACATGCATTTGAATGGGGATCTCGACCGAAACAAAGTATAGGTTTTCATTATGTGAATAACTTGGAAATCTTAGCTCAAACAGCTGCAAAACCTGTTTTCCCAGCACAGGAACCTTGAGTTCTATAAGATAAAGCCATAAACATGTGTATCCGAGTCTTCTATCAAAAGTTACAGCTATTTATATGAAGTTGTACAAAAACGCTTTCTTTCGCCAAGACAGTGCGTTTCTCACTGTTACATGCATTTGAATGGGGATCTCGACCGAAACAAAGTATAGGTTTTCATTATGTGAATAACTTGGAAATCTTAGCTCAAACAGCTGCAAAACCTGTTTTCCCAGCACGGGAACCTTGAGTTCTATAAGATAAAGCCATAAACATGTGTATCCGAGTCTTCTATCAAAAGTTACAGCTATTTCTATGAAGTTGTACAAAAACGCTTTCTTTCGCCAAGACAGTGCGTTTCTCACTGTTACATGCATTTGAATGGGGATCTCGACCGAAACAAAGTATAGGTTTTCATTATGTGAATAACTTGGAAATCTTAGCTCAAACAGCTGCAAAACCTGTTTTCCCAGCACGGGAACCTTGAGTTCTATAAGATAAAGCCATAAACATGTGTATCCGAGTCTTCTATCAAAAGTTACAGCTATTTCTATGAAGTTGTACAAAAACGCTTTCTTTCGCCAAGACAGTGCGTTTCTCACTGTTACATGCATTTGAATGGGGAACTCGACCGAAACAAAGTATAGGTTTTCATTATGTGAATAACTTGGAAATCTTAGCTCAAACAGCTGCAAAACCTGTTTTCCCAGCACGGGAACCTTGAGTTCTATAAGATAAAGCCATAAACATGTGTATCCGAGTCTTCTATCAAAAGTTACAGCTATTTCTATGAAGTTGTACAAAAACGCTTTCTTTCGCCAAGACAGTGCGTTTCTCACTGTTACATGCATTTGAATGGGGATCTCGACCGAAACAAAGTATAGGTTTTCATTATGTGAATAACTTGGAAATCTTAGCTCAAACAGCTGCAAAACCTGTTTTCCCAGCACGGGAACCTTGAGTTCTATAAGATAAAGCCATAAACATGTGTATCCGAGTCTTCTATCAAAAGTTACAGCTATTTCTATGAAGTTGTACAAAAACGCTTTCTTTCGCCAAGACAGTGCGTTTCTCACTGTTACATGCATTTGAATGGGGAACTCGACCGAAACAAAGTATAGGTTTTCATTATGTGAATAACTTGGAAATCTTAGCTCAAACAGCTGCAAAACCTGTTTTCCCAGCACGGGAACCTTGAGTTCTATAAGATAAAGCCATAAACATGTGTATCCGAGTCTTCTATCAAAAGTTACAGCTATTTCTATGAAGTTGTACAAAAACGCTTTCTTTCGCCAAGACAGTGCGTTTCTCACTGTTACATGCATTTGAATGGGGATCTCGACCGAAACAAAGTATAAGTTTTCATTATGTGAATAACTTGGAAATCTTAGCTCAAACAGCTGCAAAACCTGTTTTCCCAGCACGGGAACCTTGAGTTCTAAAAGATAAAGCCATAAACATGTGTATCCGAGTCTTCTATCAAAAGTTACAGCTATTTCTATGAAGTTGTACAAAAACGCTTTCTTTCGCCAAGACAGTGCGTTTCTCACTGTTACATGCATTTGAATGGGGATCTCGACCGAAACAAAGTATAGGTTTTCATTATGTGAATAACTTGGAAATCTTAGCTCAAACAGCTGCAAAACCTGTTTTCCCAGCACGGGAACCTTGAGTTCTATAAGATAAAGCCATAAACATGTGTATCCGAGTCTTCTATCAAAAGTTACAGCTATTTCTATGAAGTTGTACAAAAACGCTTTCTTTCGCCAAGACAGTGCGTTTCTCACTGTTACATGCATTTGAATGGGGAACTCGACCGAAACAAAGTATAGGTTTTCATTATGTGAATAACTTGGAAATCTTAGCTCAAACAGCTGCAAAACCTGTTTTCCCAGCACGGGAACCTTGAGTTCTATAAGATAAAGCCATAAACATGTGTATCCGAGTCTTCTATCAAAAGTTACAGCTATTTCTATGAAGTTGTACAAAAACGCTTTCTTTCGCCAAGACAGTGCGTTTCTCACTGTTACATGCATTTGAATGGGGATCTCGACCGAAACAAAGTATAGGTTTTCATTATGTGAATAACTTGGAAATCTTAGCTCAAACAGCTGCAAAACCTGTTTTCCCAGCACGGGAACCTTGAGTTCTATAAGATAAAGCCATAAACATGTGTATCCGAGTCTTCTATCAAAAGTTACAGCTATTTCTATGAAGTTGTACAAAAACGCTTTCTTTCGCCAAGACAGTGCGTTTCTCACTGTTACATGCATTTGAATGGGGAACTCGACCGAAACAAAGTATAGGTTTTCATTATGTGAATAACTTGGAAATCTTAGCTCAAACAGCTGCAAAACCTGTTTTCCCAGCACGGGAACCTTGAGTTCTAAAAGATAAAGCCATAAACATGTGTATCCGAGTCTTCTATCAAAAGTTACAGCTATTTCTATGAAGTTGTACAAAAACGCTTTCTTTCGCCAAGACAGTGCGTTTCTCACTGTTACATGCATTTGAATGGGGAACTCGACCGAAACAAAGTATAGGTTTTCATTATGTGAATAACTTGGAAATCTTAGCTCAAACAGCTGCAAAACCTGTTTTCCCAGCACGGGAACCTTGAGTTCTAAAAGATAAAGCCATAAACATGTGTATCCGAGTCTTCTATCAAAAGTTACAGCTATTTCTATGAAGTTGTACAAAAACGCTTTCTTTCGCCAAGACAGTGCGTTTCTCACTGTTACATGCATTTGAATGGGGATCTCGACCGAAACAAAGTATAGGTTTTCATTATGTGAATAACTTGGAAATCTTAGCTCAAACAGCTGCAAAACCTGTTTTCCCAGCACAGGAACCTTGAGTTCTATAAGATAAAGCCATAAACATGTGTATCCGAGTCTTCTATCAAAAGTTACAGCTATTTATATGAAGTTGTACAAAAACGCTTTCTTTCGCCAAGACAGTGCGTTTCTCACTGTTACATGCATTTGAATGGGGATCTCGACCGAAACAAAGTATAGGTTTTCATTATGTGAATAACTTGGAAATCTTAGCTCAAACAGCTGCAAAACCTGTTTTCCCAGCACGGGAACCTTGAGTTCTATAAGATAAAGCCATAAACATGTGTATCCGAGTCTTCTATCAAAAGTTACAGCTATTTCTATGAAGTTGTACAAAAACGCTTTCTTTCGCCAAGACAGTGCGTTTCTCACTGTTACATGCATTTGAATGGGGATCTCGACCGAAACAAAGTATAGGTTTTCATTATGTGAATAACTTGGAAATCTTAGCTCAAACAGCTGCAAAACCTGTTTTCCCAGCACGGGAACCTTGAGTTCTATAAGATAAAGCCATAAACATGTGTATCCGAGTCTTCTATCAAAAGTTACAGCTATTTCTATGAAGTTGTACAAAAATGCTTTCTTTCGCCAAGACAGTGCGTTTCTCACTGTTACATGCATTTGAATGGGGAACTCGACCGAAACAAATTATAGGTTTTCATTATGTGAATAACTTGGAAATCTTAGCTCAAACAGCTGCAAAACCTGTTTTCCCAGCACGGGAACCTTGAGTTCTATAAGATAAAGCCATAAACATGTGTATCCGAGTCTTCTATCAAAAGTTACAGCTATTTCTATGAAGTTGTACAAAAACGCTTTCTTTCGCCAAGACAGTGCGTTTCTCACTGTTACATGCATTTGAATGGGGATCTCGACCGAAACAAAGTATAGGTTTTCATTATGTGAATAACTTGGAAATCTTAGCTCAAACAGCTGCAAAACCTGTTTTCCCAGCACGGGAACCTTGAGTTCTATAAGATAAAGCCATAAACATGTGTATCCGAGTCTTCTATCAAAAGTTACAGCTATTTCTATGAAGTTGTACAAAAACGCTTTCTTTCGCCAAGACAGTGCGTTTCTCACTGTTACATGCATTTGAATGGGGAACTCGACCGAAACAAAGTATAGGTTTTCATTATGTGAATAACTTGGAAATCTTAGCTCAAACAGCTGCAAAACCTGTTTTCCCAGCACGGGAACCTTGAGTTCTATAAGATAAAGCCATAAACATGTGTATCCGAGTCTTCTATCAAAAGTTACAGCTATTTCTATGAAGTTGTACAAAAACGCTTTCTTTCGCCAAGACAGTGCGTTTCTCACTGTTACATGCATTTGAATGGGGATCTCGACCGAAACAAAGTATAAGTTTTCATTATGTGAATAACTTGGAAATCTTAGCTCAAACAGCTGCAAAACCTGTTTTCCCAGCACGGGAACCTTGAGTTCTAAAAGATAAAGCCATAAACATGTGTATCCGAGTCTTCTATCAAAAGTTACAGCTATTTCTATGAAGTTGTACAAAAACGCTTTCTTTCGCCAAGACAGTGCGTTTCTCACTGTTACATGCATTTGAATGGGGAACTCGACCGAAACAAAGTATAGGTTTTCATTATGTGAATAACTTGGAAATCTTAGCTCAAACAGCTGCAAAACCTGTTTTCCCAGCACGGGAACCTTGAGTTCTATAAGATAAAGCCATAAACATGTGTATCCGAGTCTTCTATCAAAAGTTACAGCTATTTCTATGAAGTTGTACAAAAACGCTTTCTTTCGCCAAGACAGTGCGTTTCTCACTGTTACATGCATTTGAATGGGGATCTCGACCGAAACAAAGTATAAGTTTTCATTATGTGAATAACTTGGAAATCTTAGCTCAAACAGCTGCAAAACCTGTTTTCCCAGCACGGGAACCTTGAGTTCTAAAAGATAAAGCCATAAACATGTGTATCCGAGTCTTCTATCAAAAGTTACAGCTATTTCTATGAAGTTGTACAAAAACGCTTTCTTTCGCCAAGACAGTGCGTTTCTCACTGTTACATGCATTTGAATGGGGAACTCGACCGAAACAAAGTATAGGTTTTCATTATGTGAATAACTTGGAAATCTTAGCTCAAACAGCTGCAAAACCTGTTTTCCCAGCACGGGAACCTTGAGTTCTATAAGATAAAGCCATAAACATGTGTATCCGAGTCTTCTATCAAAAGTTACAGCTATTTCTATGAAGTTGTACAAAAACGCTTTCTTTCGCCAAGACAGTGCGTTTCTCACTGTTACATGCATTTGAATGGGGATCTCGACCGAAACAAAGTATAGGTTTTCATTATGTGAATAACTTGGTAATCTTAGCTCAAACAGCTGCAAAACCTGTTTTCCCAGCACGGGAACCTTGAGTTCTATAAGATAAAGCCATAAACATGTGTATCCGAGTCTTCTATCAAAAGTTACAGCTATTTCTATGAAGTTGTACAAAAACGCTTTCTTTCGCCAAGACAGTGCATTTCTCACTGTTACATGCATTTGAATGGGGATCTCGACCGAAACAAAGTATAGGTTTTCATTATGTGAATAACTTGGAAATCTTAGCTCAAACAGCTGCAAAACCTGTTTTCCCAGCACGGGAACCTTGAGTTCTATAAGATAAAGCCATAAACATGTGTATCCGAGTCTTCTATCAAAAGTTACAGCTATTTCTATGAAGTTGTACAAAAACGCTTTCTTTCGCCAAGACAGTGCGTTTCTCACTGTTACATGCATTTGAATGGGGATCTCGACCGAAACAAAGTATAGGTTTTCATTATGTGAATAACTTGGAAATCTTAGCTCAAACAGCTGCAAAACCTGTTTTCCCAGCACGGGAACCTTGAGTTCTAAAAGATAAAGCCATAAACATGTGTATCCGAGTCTTCTATCAAAAGTTACAGCTATTTCTATGAAGTTGTACAAAAACGCTTTCTTTCGCAAAGACAGTGCGTTTCTCACTGTTACATGCATTTGAATGGGGATCTCGACCGAAACAAAGTATAGGTTTTCATTATGTGAATAACTTGGAAATCTTAGCTCAAACAGCTGCAAAACCTGTTTTCCCAGCACGGGAACCTTGAGTTCTATAAGATAAAGCCATAAACATGTGTATCCGAGTCTTCTATCAAAAGTTACAGCTATTTCTATGAAGTTGTACAAAAACGCTTTCTTTCGCCAAGACAGTGCGTTTCTCACTGTTACATGCATTTGAATGGGGAACTCGACCGAAAAAAAGTATAGGTTTTCATTATGTGAATAACTTGGAAATCTTAGCTCAAACAGCTGCAAAACCTGTTTTCCCAGCACGGGAACCTTGAGTTCTAAAAGATAAAGCCATAAACATGTGTATCCGAGTCTTCTATCAAAAGTTACAGCTATTTCTATGAAGTTGTACAAAAACGCTTTCTTTCGCCAAGACAGTGCGTTTCTCACTGTTACATGCATTTGAATGGGGATCTCGACCGAAACAAAGTATAGGTTTTCATTATGTGAATAACTTGGAAATCTTAGCTCAAACAGCTGCAAAACCTGTTTTCCCAGCACGGGAACCTTGAGTTCTATAAGATAAAGCCATAAACATGTGTATCCGAGTCTTCTATCAAAAGTTACAGCTATTTCTATGAAGTTGTACAAAAACGCTTTCTTTCGCCAAGACAGTGCGTTTCTCACTGTTACATGCATTTGAATGGGGATCTCGACCGAAACAAAGTATAGGTTTTCATTATGTGAATAACTTGGAAATCTTAGCTCAAACAGCTGCAAAACCTGTTTTCCCAGCACGGGAACCTTGAGTTCTATAAGATAAAGCCATAAACATGTGCATCCGAGTCTTCTATCAAAAGTTACAGCTATTTCTATGAAGTTGTACAAAAACGCTTTCTTTCGCCAAGACAGTGCGTTTCTCACTGTTACATGCATTTGAATGGGGATCTCGACCGAAACAAAGTACAGGTTTTCATTATGTGAATAACTTGGAAATCTTAGCTCAAACAGCTGCAAAACCTGTTTTCCCAGCACGGGAACCTTGAGTTCTAAAAGATAAAGCCATAAACATGTGTATCCGAGTCTTCTATCAAAAGTTACAGCTATTTCTATGAAGTTGTACAAAAACGCTTTCTTTCGCCAAGACAGTGCGTTTCTCACTGTTACATGCATTTGAATGGGGAACTCGACCGAAACAAAGTATAGGTTTTCATTATGTGAATAACTTGGAAATCTTAGCTCAAACAGCTGCAAAACCTGTTTTCCCAGCACGGGAACCTTGAGTTCTATAAGATAAAGCCATAAACATGTGTATCCGAGTCTTCTATCAAAAGTTACAGCTATTTCTATGAAGTTGTACAAAAACGCTTTCTTTCGCCAAGACAGTGCGTTTCTCACTGTTACATGCATTTGAATGGGGAACTCGACCGAAACAAAGTATAGGTTTTCATTATGTGAATAACTTGGAAATCTTAGCTCAAACAGCTGCAAAACCTGTTTTCCCAGCACGGGAACCTTGAGTTCTATAAGATAAAGCCATAAACATGTGTATCCGAGTCTTCTATCAAAAGTTACAGCTATTTCTATGAAGTTGTACAAAAACGCTTTCTTTCGCAAAGACAGTGCGTTTCTCACTGTTACATGCATTTGAATGGGGATCTCGACCGAAACAAAGTATAGGTTTTCATTATGTGAATAACTTGGAAATCTTAGCTCAAACAGCTGCAAAACCTGTTTTCCCAGCACGGGAACCTTGAGTTCTATAAGATAAAGCCATAAACATGTGTATCCGAGTCTTCTATCAAAAGTTACAGCTATTTCTATGAAGTTGTACAAAAACGCTTTCTTTCGCCAAGACAGTGCGTTTCTCACTGTTACATGCATTTGAATGGGGATCTCGACCGAAACAAAGTATAGGTTTTCATTATGTGAATAACTTGGAAATCTTAGCTCAAACAGCTGCAAAACCTGTTTTCCCAGCACGGGAACCTTGAGTTCTATAAGATAAAGCCATAAACATGTGTATCCGAGTCTTCTATCAAAAGTTACAGCTATTTCTATGAAGTTGTACAAAAACGCTTTCTTTCGCCAAGACAGTGCGTTTCTCACTGTTACATGCATTTGAATGGGGAACTCGACCGAAACAAAGTATAGGTTTTCATTATGTGAATAACTTGGAAATCTTAGCTCAAACAGCTGCAAAACCTGTTTTCCCAGCACGGGAACCTTGAGTTCTATAAGATAAAGCCATAAACATGTGTATCCGAGTCTTCTATCAAAAGTTACAGCTATTTCTATGAAGTTGTACAAAAACGCTTTCTTTCGCAAAGACAGTGCGTTTCTCACTGTTACATGCATTTGAATGGGGATCTCGACCGAAACAAAGTATAGGTTTTCATTATGTGAATAACTTGGAAATCTTAGCTCAAACAGCTGCAAAACCTGTTTTCCCAGCACGGGAACCTTGAGTTCTATAAGATAAAGCCATAAACATGTGTATCCGAGTCTTCTATCAAAAGTTACAGCTATTTCTATGAAGTTGTACAAAAACGCTTTCTTTCGCCAAGACAGTGCGTTTCTCACTGTTACATGCATTTGAATGGGGATCTCGACCGAAACAAAGTATAGGTTTTCATTATGTGAATAACTTGGAAATCTTAGCTCAAACAGCTGCAAAACCTGTTTTCCCAGCACGGGAACCTTGAGTTCTATAAGATAAAGCCATAAACATGTGTATCCGAGTCTTCTATCAAAAGTTACAGCTATTTCTATGAAGTTGTACAAAAACGCTTTCTTTCGCCAAGACAGTGCGTTTCTCACTGTTACATGCATTTGAATGGGGATCTCGACCGAAACAAAGTATAGGTTTTCATTATGTGAATAACTTGGAAATCTTAGCTCAAACAGCTGCAAAACCTGTTTTCCCAGCACGGGAACCTTGAGTTCTATAAGATAAAGCCATAAACATGTGTATCCGAGTCTTCTATCAAAAGTTACAGCTATTTCTATGAAGTTGTACAAAAACGCTTTCTTTCGCCAAGACAGTGCGTTTCTCACTGTTACATGCATTTGAATGGGGAACTCGACCGAAACAAAGTACAGGTTTTCATTATGTGAATAACTTGGAAATCTTAGCTCAAACAGCTGCAAAACCTGTTTTCCCAGCACGGGAACCTTGAGTTCTAAAAGATAAAGCCATAAACATGTGTATCCGAGTCTTCTATCAAAAGTTACAGCTATTTCTATGAAGTTGTACAAAAACGCTTTCTTTCGCCAAGACAGTGCGTTTCTCACTGTTACATGCATTTGAATGGGGAACTCGACCGAAACAAAGTATAGGTTTTCATTATGTGAATAACTTGGAAATCTTAGCTCAAACAGCTGCAAAACCTGTTTTCCCAGCACGGGAACCTTGAGTTCTATAAGATAAAGCCATAAACATGTGTATCCGAGTCTTCTATCAAAAATTACAGCTATTTCTATGAAGTTGTACAAAAACGATTTCTTTCGCCAAGACAGTGCGTTTCTCACTGTTACATGCATTTGAATGGGGATCTCGACCGAAACAAAGTATAGGTTTTCATTATGTGAATAACTTGGAAATCTTAGCTCAAACAGCTGCAAAACCTGTTTTCCCAGCACGGGAACCTTGAGTTCTATAAGATAAAGCCATAAACATGTGTATCCGAGTCTTCTATCAAAAGTTACAGCTATTTCTATGAAGTTGTACAAAAACGCTTTCTTTCGCCAAGACAGTGCGTTTCTCACTGTTACATGCATTTGAATGGGGATCTCGACCGAAACAAAGTATAGGTTTTCATTATGTGAATAACTTGGAAATCTTAGCTCAAACAGCTGCAAAACCTGTTTTCCCAGCACGGGAACCTTGAGTTCTATAAGATAAAGCCATAAACATGTGTATCCGAGTCTTCTATCAAAAGTTACAGCTATTTCTATGAAGTTGTACAAAAACGCTTTCTTTCGCCAAGACAGTGCGTTTCTCACTGTTACATGCATTTGAATGGGGATCTCGACCGAAACAAAGTATAGGTTTTCATTATGTGAATAACTTGGAAATCTTAGCTCAAACAGCTGCAAAACCTGTTTTCCCAGCACGGGAACCTTGAGTTCTATAAGATAAAGCCATAAACATGTGTATCCGAGTCTTCTATCAAAAGTTACAGCTATTTCTATGAAGTTGTACAAAAACGCTTTCTTTCGCCAAGACAGTGCGTTTCTCACTGTTACATGCATTTGAATGGGGATCTCGACCGAAACAAAGTATAGGTTTTCATTATGTGAATAACTTGGAAATCTTAGCTCAAACAGCTGCAAAACCTGTTTTCCCAGCACGGGAACCTTGAGTTCTATAAGATAAAGCCATAAACATGTGTATCCGAGTCTTCTATCAAAAGTTACAGCTATTTCTATGAAGTTGTACAAAAACGCTTTCTTTCGCCAAGACAGTGCGTTTCTCACTGTTACATGCATTTGAATGGGGAACTCGACCGAAACAAAGTATAGGTTTTCATTATGTGAATAACTTGGAAATCTTAGCTCAAACAGCTGCAAAACCTGTTTTCCCAGCACGGGAACCTTGAGTTCTAAAAGATAAAGCCATAAACATGTGTATCCGAGTCTTCTATCAAAAGTTACAGCTATTTCTATGAAGTTGTACAAAAACGCTTTCTTTCGCCAAGACAGTGCGTTTCTCACTGTTACATGCATTTGAATGGGGAACTCGACCGAAACAAAGTATAGGTTTTCATTATGTGAATAACTTGGAAATCTTAGCTCAAACAGCTGCAAAACCTGTTTTCCCAGCACGGGAACCTTGAGTTCTAAAAGATAAAGCCATAAACATGTGTATCCGAGTCTTCTATCAAAAGTTACAGCTATTTCTATGAAGTTGTACAAAAACGCTTTCTTTCGCCAAGACAGTGCGTTTCTCACTGTTACATGCATTTGAATGGGGATCTCGACCGAAACAAAGTATAGGTTTTCATTATGTGAATAACTTGGAAATCTTAGCTCAAACAGCTGCAAAACCTGTTTTCCCAGCACAGGAACCTTGAGTTCTATAAGATAAAGCCATAAACATGTGTATCCGAGTCTTCTATCAAAAGTTACAGCTATTTATATGAAGTTGTACAAAAACGCTTTCTTTCGCCAAGACAGTGCGTTTCTCACTGTTACATGCATTTGAATGGGGATCTCGACCGAAACAAAGTATAGGTTTTCATTATGTGAATAACTTGGAAATCTTAGCTCAAACAGCTGCAAAACCTGTTTTCCCAGCACGGGAACCTTGAGTTCTATAAGATAAAGCCATAAACATGTGTATCCGAGTCTTCTATCAAAAGTTACAGCTATTTCTATGAAGTTGTACAAAAACGCTTTCTTTCGCCAAGACAGTGCGTTTCTCACTGTTACATGCATTTGAATGGGGATCTCGACCGAAACAAAGTATAGGTTTTCATTATGTGAATAACTTGGAAATCTTAGCTCAAACAGCTGCAAAACCTGTTTTCCCAGCACGGGAACCTTGAGTTCTATAAGATAAAGCCATAAACATGTGTATCCGAGTCTTCTATCAAAAGTTACAGCTATTTCTATGAAGTTGTACAAAAATGCTTTCTTTCGCCAAGACAGTGCGTTTCTCACTGTTACATGCATTTGAATGGGGAACTCGACCGAAACAAATTATAGGTTTTCATTATGTGAATAACTTGGAAATCTTAGCTCAAACAGCTGCAAAACCTGTTTTCCCAGCACGGGAACCTTGAGTTCTATAAGATAAAGCCATAAACATGTGTATCCGAGTCTTCTATCAAAAGTTACAGCTATTTCTATGAAGTTGTACAAAAACGCTTTCTTTCGCCAAGACAGTGCGTTTCTCACTGTTACATGCATTTGAATGGGGATCTCGACCGAAACAAAGTATAGGTTTTCATTATGTGAATAACTTGGAAATCTTAGCTCAAACAGCTGCAAAACCTGTTTTCCCAGCACGGGAACCTTGAGTTCTATAAGATAAAGCCATAAACATGTGTATCCGAGTCTTCTATCAAAAGTTACAGCTATTTCTATGAAGTTGTACAAAAACGCTTTCTTTCGCCAAGACAGTGCGTTTCTCACTGTTACATGCATTTGAATGGGGAACTCGACCGAAACAAAGTATAGGTTTTCATTATGTGAATAACTTGGAAATCTTAGCTCAAACAGCTGCAAAACCTGTTTTCCCAGCACGGGAACCTTGAGTTCTATAAGATAAAGCCATAAACATGTGTATCCGAGTCTTCTATCAAAAGTTACAGCTATTTCTATGAAGTTGTACAAAAACGCTTTCTTTCGCCAAGACAGTGCGTTTCTCACTGTTACATGCATTTGAATGGGGATCTCGACCGAAACAAAGTATAAGTTTTCATTATGTGAATAACTTGGAAATCTTAGCTCAAACAGCTGCAAAACCTGTTTTCCCAGCACGGGAACCTTGAGTTCTAAAAGATAAAGCCATAAACATGTGTATCCGAGTCTTCTATCAAAAGTTACAGCTATTTCTATGAAGTTGTACAAAAACGCTTTCTTTCGCCAAGACAGTGCGTTTCTCACTGTTACATGCATTTGAATGGGGAACTCGACCGAAACAAAGTATAGGTTTTCATTATGTGAATAACTTGGAAATCTTAGCTCAAACAGCTGCAAAACCTGTTTTCCCAGCACGGGAACCTTGAGTTCTATAAGATAAAGCCATAAACATGTGTATCCGAGTCTTCTATCAAAAGTTACAGCTATTTCTATGAAGTTGTACAAAAACGCTTTCTTTCGCCAAGACAGTGCGTTTCTCACTGTTACATGCATTTGAATGGGGATCTCGACCGAAACAAAGTATAAGTTTTCATTATGTGAATAACTTGGAAATCTTAGCTCAAACAGCTGCAAAACCTGTTTTCCCAGCACGGGAACCTTGAGTTCTAAAAGATAAAGCCATAAACATGTGTATCCGAGTCTTCTATCAAAAGTTACAGCTATTTCTATGAAGTTGTACAAAAACGCTTTCTTTCGCCAAGACAGTGCGTTTCTCACTGTTACATGCATTTGAATGGGGAACTCGACCGAAACAAAGTATAGGTTTTCATTATGTGAATAACTTGGAAATCTTAGCTCAAACAGCTGCAAAACCTGTTTTCCCAGCACGGGAACCTTGAGTTCTATAAGATAAAGCCATAAACATGTGTATCCGAGTCTTCTATCAAAAGTTACAGCTATTTCTATGAAGTTGTACAAAAACGCTTTCTTTCGCCAAGACAGTGCGTTTCTCACTGTTACATGCATTTGAATGGGGATCTCGACCGAAACAAAGTATAGGTTTTCATTATGTGAATAACTTGGTAATCTTAGCTCAAACAGCTGCAAAACCTGTTTTCCCAGCACGGGAACCTTGAGTTCTATAAGATAAAGCCATAAACATGTGTATCCGAGTCTTCTATCAAAAGTTACAGCTATTTCTATGAAGTTGTACAAAAACGCTTTCTTTCGCCAAGACAGTGCATTTCTCACTGTTACATGCATTTGAATGGGGATCTCGACCGAAACAAAGTATAGGTTTTCATTATGTGAATAACTTGGAAATCTTAGCTCAAACAGCTGCAAAACCTGTTTTCCCAGCACGGGAACCTTGAGTTCTATAAGATAAAGCCATAAACATGTGTATCCGAGTCTTCTATCAAAAGTTACAGCTATTTCTATGAAGTTGTACAAAAACGCTTTCTTTCGCCAAGACAGTGCGTTTCTCACTGTTACATGCATTTGAATGGGGATCTCGACCGAAACAAAGTATAGGTTTTCATTATGTGAATAACTTGGAAATCTTAGCTCAAACAGCTGCAAAACCTGTTTTCCCAGCACGGGAACCTTGAGTTCTAAAAGATAAAGCCATAAACATGTGTATCCGAGTCTTCTATCAAAAGTTACAGCTATTTCTATGAAGTTGTACAAAAACGCTTTCTTTCGCAAAGACAGTGCGTTTCTCACTGTTACATGCATTTGAATGGGGATCTCGACCGAAACAAAGTATAGGTTTTCATTATGTGAATAACTTGGAAATCTTAGCTCAAACAGCTGCAAAACCTGTTTTCCCAGCACGGGAACCTTGAGTTCTATAAGATAAAGCCATAAACATGTGTATCCGAGTCTTCTATCAAAAGTTACAGCTATTTCTATGAAGTTGTACAAAAACGCTTTCTTTCGCCAAGACAGTGCGTTTCTCACTGTTACATGCATTTGAATGGGGAACTCGACCGAAAAAAAGTATAGGTTTTCATTATGTGAATAACTTGGAAATCTTAGCTCAAACAGCTGCAAAACCTGTTTTCCCAGCACGGGAACCTTGAGTTCTAAAAGATAAAGCCATAAACATGTGTATCCGAGTCTTCTATCAAAAGTTACAGCTATTTCTATGAAGTTGTACAAAAACGCTTTCTTTCGCCAAGACAGTGCGTTTCTCACTGTTACATGCATTTGAATGGGGATCTCGACCGAAACAAAGTATAGGTTTTCATTATGTGAATAACTTGGAAATCTTAGCTCAAACAGCTGCAAAACCTGTTTTCCCAGCACGGGAACCTTGAGTTCTATAAGATAAAGCCATAAACATGTGTATCCGAGTCTTCTATCAAAAGTTACAGCTATTTCTATGAAGTTGTACAAAAACGCTTTCTTTCGCCAAGACAGTGCGTTTCTCACTGTTACATGCATTTGAATGGGGATCTCGACCGAAACAAAGTATAGGTTTTCATTATGTGAATAACTTGGAAATCTTAGCTCAAACAGCTGCAAAACCTGTTTTCCCAGCACGGGAACCTTGAGTTCTATAAGATAAAGCCATAAACATGTGCATCCGAGTCTTCTATCAAAAGTTACAGCTATTTCTATGAAGTTGTACAAAAACGCTTTCTTTCGCCAAGACAGTGCGTTTCTCACTGTTACATGCATTTGAATGGGGATCTCGACCGAAACAAAGTACAGGTTTTCATTATGTGAATAACTTGGAAATCTTAGCTCAAACAGCTGCAAAACCTGTTTTCCCAGCACGGGAACCTTGAGTTCTAAAAGATAAAGCCATAAACATGTGTATCCGAGTCTTCTATCAAAAGTTACAGCTATTTCTATGAAGTTGTACAAAAACGCTTTCTTTCGCCAAGACAGTGCGTTTCTCACTGTTACATGCATTTGAATGGGGAACTCGACCGAAACAAAGTATAGGTTTTCATTATGTGAATAACTTGGAAATCTTAGCTCAAACAGCTGCAAAACCTGTTTTCCCAGCACGGGAACCTTGAGTTCTATAAGATAAAGCCATAAACATGTGTATCCGAGTCTTCTATCAAAAGTTACAGCTATTTCTATGAAGTTGTACAAAAACGCTTTCTTTCGCCAAGACAGTGCGTTTCTCACTGTTACATGCATTTGAATGGGGAACTCGACCGAAACAAAGTATAGGTTTTCATTATGTGAATAACTTGGAAATCTTAGCTCAAACAGCTGCAAAACCTGTTTTCCCAGCACGGGAACCTTGAGTTCTATAAGATAAAGCCATAAACATGTGTATCCGAGTCTTCTATCAAAAGTTACAGCTATTTCTATGAAGTTGTACAAAAACGCTTTCTTTCGCAAAGACAGTGCGTTTCTCACTGTTACATGCATTTGAATGGGGATCTCGACCGAAACAAAGTATAGGTTTTCATTATGTGAATAACTTGGAAATCTTAGCTCAAACAGCTGCAAAACCTGTTTTCCCAGCACGGGAACCTTGAGTTCTATAAGATAAAGCCATAAACATGTGTATCCGAGTCTTCTATCAAAAGTTACAGCTATTTCTATGAAGTTGTACAAAAACGCTTTCTTTCGCCAAGACAGTGCGTTTCTCACTGTTACATGCATTTGAATGGGGATCTCGACCGAAACAAAGTATAGGTTTTCATTATGTGAATAACTTGGAAATCTTAGCTCAAACAGCTGCAAAACCTGTTTTCCCAGCACGGGAACCTTGAGTTCTATAAGATAAAGCCATAAACATGTGTATCCGAGTCTTCTATCAAAAGTTACAGCTATTTCTATGAAGTTGTACAAAAACGCTTTCTTTCGCCAAGACAGTGCGTTTCTCACTGTTACATGCATTTGAATGGGGAACTCGACCGAAACAAAGTATAGGTTTTCATTATGTGAATAACTTGGAAATCTTAGCTCAAACAGCTGCAAAACCTGTTTTCCCAGCACGGGAACCTTGAGTTCTATAAGATAAAGCCATAAACATGTGTATCCGAGTCTTCTATCAAAAGTTACAGCTATTTCTATGAAGTTGTACAAAAACGCTTTCTTTCGCAAAGACAGTGCGTTTCTCACTGTTACATGCATTTGAATGGGGATCTCGACCGAAACAAAGTATAGGTTTTCATTATGTGAATAACTTGGAAATCTTAGCTCAAACAGCTGCAAAACCTGTTTTCCCAGCACGGGAACCTTGAGTTCTATAAGATAAAGCCATAAACATGTGTATCCGAGTCTTCTATCAAAAGTTACAGCTATTTCTATGAAGTTGTACAAAAACGCTTTCTTTCGCCAAGACAGTGCGTTTCTCACTGTTACATGCATTTGAATGGGGATCTCGACCGAAACAAAGTATAGGTTTTCATTATGTGAATAACTTGGAAATCTTAGCTCAAACAGCTGCAAAACCTGTTTTCCCAGCACGGGAACCTTGAGTTCTATAAGATAAAGCCATAAACATGTGTATCCGAGTCTTCTATCAAAAGTTACAGCTATTTCTATGAAGTTGTACAAAAACGCTTTCTTTCGCCAAGACAGTGCGTTTCTCACTGTTACATGCATTTGAATGGGGATCTCGACCGAAACAAAGTATAGGTTTTCATTATGTGAATAACTTGGAAATCTTAGCTCAAACAGCTGCAAAACCTGTTTTCCCAGCACGGGAACCTTGAGTTCTATAAGATAAAGCCATAAACATGTGTATCCGAGTCTTCTATCAAAAGTTACAGCTATTTCTATGAAGTTGTACAAAAACGCTTTCTTTCGCCAAGACAGTGCGTTTCTCACTGTTACATGCATTTGAATGGGGAACTCGACCGAAACAAAGTACAGGTTTTCATTATGTGAATAACTTGGAAATCTTAGCTCAAACAGCTGCAAAACCTGTTTTCCCAGCACGGGAACCTTGAGTTCTAAAAGATAAAGCCATAAACATGTGTATCCGAGTCTTCTATCAAAAGTTACAGCTATTTCTATGAAGTTGTACAAAAACGCTTTCTTTCGCCAAGACAGTGCGTTTCTCACTGTTACATGCATTTGAATGGGGAACTCGACCGAAACAAAGTATAGGTTTTCATTATGTGAATAACTTGGAAATCTTAGCTCAAACAGCTGCAAAACCTGTTTTCCCAGCACGGGAACCTTGAGTTCTATAAGATAAAGCCATAAACATGTGTATCCGAGTCTTCTATCAAAAATTACAGCTATTTCTATGAAGTTGTACAAAAACGATTTCTTTCGCCAAGACAGTGCGTTTCTCACTGTTACATGCATTTGAATGGGGATCTCGACCGAAACAAAGTATAGGTTTTCATTATGTGAATAACTTGGAAATCTTAGCTCAAACAGCTGCAAAACCTGTTTTCCCAGCACGGGAACCTTGAGTTCTATAAGATAAAGCCATAAACATGTGTATCCGAGTCTTCTATCAAAAGTTACAGCTATTTCTATGAAGTTGTACAAAAACGCTTTCTTTCGCCAAGACAGTGCGTTTCTCACTGTTACATGCATTTGAATGGGGATCTCGACCGAAACAAAGTATAGGTTTTCATTATGTGAATAACTTGGAAATCTTAGCTCAAACAGCTGCAAAACCTGTTTTCCCAGCACGGGAACCTTGAGTTCTATAAGATAAAGCCATAAACATGTGTATCCGAGTCTTCTATCAAAAGTTACAGCTATTTCTATGAAGTTGTACAAAAACGCTTTCTTTCGCCAAGACAGTGCGTTTCTCACTGTTACATGCATTTGAATGGGGATCTCGACCGAAACAAAGTATAGGTTTTCATTATGTGAATAACTTGGAAATCTTAGCTCAAACAGCTGCAAAACCTGTTTTCCCAGCACGGGAACCTTGAGTTCTATAAGATAAAGCCATAAACATGTGTATCCGAGTCTTCTATCAAAAGTTACAGCTATTTCTATGAAGTTGTACAAAAACGCTTTCTTTCGCCAAGACAGTGCGTTTCTCACTGTTACATGCATTTGAATGGGGATCTCGACCGAAACAAAGTATAGGTTTTCATTATGTGAATAACTTGGAAATCTTAGCTCAAACAGCTGCAAAACCTGTTTTCCCAGCACGGGAACCTTGAGTTCTATAAGATAAAGCCATAAACATGTGTATCCGAGTCTTCTATCAAAAGTTACAGCTATTTCTATGAAGTTGTACAAAAACGCTTTCTTTCGCCAAGACAGTGCGTTTCTCACTGTTACATGCATTTGAATGGGGATCTCGACCGAAACAAAGTATAGGTTTTCATTATGTGAATAACTTGGAAATCTTAGCTCAAACAGCTGCAAAACCTGTTTTCCCAGCACGGGAACCTTGAGTTCTATAAGATAAAGCCATAAACATGTGTATCCGAGTCTTCTATCAAAAGTTACAGCTATTTCTATGAAGTTGTACAAAAACGCTTTCTTTCGCCAAGACAGTGCGTTTCTCACTGTTACATGCATTTGAATGGGGAACTCGACCGAAACAAAGTATAGGTTTTCATTATGTGAATAACTTGGAAATCTTAGCTCAAACAGCTGCAAAACCTGTTTTCCCAGCACGGGAACCTTGAGTTCTATAAGATAAAGCCATAAACATGTGTATCCGAGTCTTCTATCAAAAGTTACAGCTATTTCTATGAAGTTGTACAAAAACGCTTTCTTTCGCCAAGACAGTGCGTTTCTCACTGTTACATGCATTTGAATGGGGATCTCGACCGAAACAAAGTATAGGTTTTCATTATGTGAATAACTTGGAAATCTTAGCTCAAACAGCTGCAAAACCTGTTTTCCCAGCACGGGAACCTTGAGTTCTATAAGATAAAGCCATAAACATGTGTATCCGAGTCTTCTATCAAAAGTTACAGCTATTTCTATGAAGTTGTACAAAAACGCTTTCTTTCGCCAAGACAGTGCGTTTCTCACTGTTACATGCATTTGAATGGGGATCTCGACCGAAACAAAGTATAGGTTTTCATTATGTGAATAACTTGGAAATCTTAGCTCAAACAGCTGCAAAACCTGTTTTCCCAGCACGGGAACCTTGAGTTCTATAAGATAAAGCCATAAACATGTGTATCCGAGTCTTCTATCAAAAGTTACAGCTATTTCTATGAAGTTGTACAAAAACGCTTTCTTTCGCCAAGACAGTGCGTTTCTCACTGTTACATGCATTTGAATGGGGATCTCGACCGAAACAAAGTATAGGTTTTCATTATGTGAATAACTTGGAAATCTTAGCTCAAACAGCTGCAAAACCTGTTTTCCCAGCACGGGAACCTTGAGTTCTATAAGATAAAGCCATAAACATGTGTATCCGAGTCTTCTATCAAAAGTTACAGCTATTTCTATGAAGTTGTACAAAAACGCTTTCTTTCGCCAAGACAGTGCGTTTCTCACTGTTACATGCATTTGAATGGGGATCTCGACCGAAACAAAGTATAGGTTTTCATTATGTGAATAACTTGGAAATCTTAGCTCAAACAGCTGCAAAACCTGTTTTCCCAGCACAGGAACCTTGAGTTCTATAAGATAAAGCCATAAACATGTGTATCCGAGTCTTCTATCAAAAGTTACAGCTATTTCTATGAAGTTGTACAAAAACGCTTTCTTTCGCCAAGACAGTGCGTTTCTCACTGTTACATGCATTTGAATGGGGATCTCGACCGAAACAAAGTATAGGTTTTCATTATGTGAATAACTTGGAAATCTTAGCTCAAACAGCTGCAAAACCTGTTTTCCCAGCACGGGAACCTTGAGTTCTAAAAGATAAAGCCATAAACATGTGTATCCGAGTCTTCTATCAAAAGTTACAGCTATTTCTATGAAGTTGTACAAAAACGCTTTCTTTCGCAAAGACAGTGCGTTTCTCACTGTTACATGCATTTGAATGGGGAACTCGACCGAAACAAAGTATAGGTTTTCATTATGTGAATAACTTGGAAATCTTAGCTCAAACAGCTGCAAAACCTGTTTTCCCAGCACGGGAACCTTGAGTTCTATAAGATAAAGCCATAAACATGTGTATCCGAGTCTTCTATCAAAAGTTACAGCTATTTCTATGAAGTTGTACAAAAACGCTTTCTTTCGCCAAGACAGTGCGTTTCTCACTGTTACATGCATTTGAATGGGGAACTCGACCGAAACAAAGTATAGGTTTTCATTATGTGAATAACTTGGAAATCTTAGCTCAAACAGCTGCAAAACCTGTTTTCCCAGCACGGGAACCTTGAGTTCTATAAGATAAAGCCATAAACATGTGTATCCGAGTCTTCTATCAAAAGTTACAGCTATTTCTATGAAGTTGTACAAAAACGCTTTCTTTCGCCAAGACAGTGCGTTTCTCACTGTTACATGCATTTGAATGGGGATCTCGACCGAAACAAAGTATAGGTTTTCATTATGTGAATAACTTGGAAATCTTAGCTCAAACAGCTGCAAAACCTGTTTTCCCAGCACGGGAACCTTGAGTTCTATAAGATAAAGCCATAAACATGTGTATCCGAGTCTTCTATCAAAAGTTACAGCTATTTCTATGAAGTTGTACAAAAACGCTTTCTTTCGCCAAGACAGTGCGTTTCTCACTGTTACATGCATTTGAATGGGGATCTCGACCGAAACAAAGTATAGGTTTTCATTATGTGAATAACTTGGAAATCTTAGCTCAAACAGCTGCAAAACCTGTTTTCCCAGCACGGGAACCTTGAGTTCTATAAGATAAAGCCATAAACATGTGTATCCGAGTCTTCTATCAAAAGTTACAGCTATTTCTATGAAGTTGTACAAAAACGCTTTCTTTCGCCAAGACAGTGCGTTTCTCACTGTTACATGCATTTGAATGGGGATCTCGACCGAAACAAAGTATAGGTTTTCATTATGTGAATAACTTGGAAATCTTAGCTCAAACAGCTGCAAAACCTGTTTTCCCAGCACGGGAACCTTGAGTTCTATAAGATAAAGCCATAAACATGTGTATCCGAGTCTTCTATCAAAAGTTACAGCTATTTCTATGAAGTTGTACAAAAACGCTTTCTTTCGCAAAGACAGTGCGTTTCTCACTGTTACATGCATTTGAATGGGGATCTCGACCGAAACAAAGTATAGGTTTTCATTATGTGAATAACTTGGAAATCTTAGCTCAAACAGCTGCAAAACCTGTTTTCCCAGCACGGGAACCTTGAGTTCTATAAGATAAAGCCATAAACATGTGTATCCGAGTCTTCTATCAAAAGTTACAGCTATTTCTATGAAGTTGTACAAAAACGCTTTCCTTCGCCAAGACAGTGCGTTTCTCACTGTTACATGCATTTGAATGGGGATCTCGACCGAAACAAAGTATAGGTTTTCATTATGTGAATAACTTGGAAATCTTAGCTCAAACAGCTGCAAAACCTGTTTTCCCAGCACGGGAACCTTGAGTTCTATAAGATAAAGCCATAAACATGTGTATCCGAGTCTTCTATCAAAAGTTACAGCTATTTCTATGAAGTTGTACAAAAACGCTTTCTTTCGCCAAGACAGTGCGTTTCTCACTGTTACATGCATTTGAATGGGGATCTCGACCGAAACAAAGTATAGGTTTTCATTATGTGAATAACTTGGAAATCTTAGCTCAAACAGCTGCAAAACCTGTTTTCCCAGCACAGGAACCTTGAGTTCTATAAGATAAAGCCATAAACATGTGTATCCGAGTCTTCTATCAAAAGTTACAGCTATTTCTATGAAGTTGTACAAAAACGCTTTCTTTCGCCAAGACAGTGCGTTTCTCACTGTTACATGCATTTGAATGGGGATCTCGACCGAAACAAAGTATAGGTTTTCATTATGTGAATAACTTGGAAATCTTAGCTCAAACAGCTGCAAAACCTGTTTTCCCAGCACGGGAACCTTGAGTTCTAAAAGATAAAGCCATAAACATGTGTATCCGAGTCTTCTATCAAAAGTTACAGCTATTTCTATGAAGTTGTACAAAAACGCTTTCTTTCGCAAAGACAGTGCGTTTCTCACTGTTACATGCATTTGAATGGGGAACTCGACCGAAACAAAGTATAGGTTTTCATTATGTGAATAACTTGGAAATCTTAGCTCAAACAGCTGCAAAACCTGTTTTCCCAGCACGGGAACCTTGAGTTCTATAAGATAAAGCCATAAACATGTGTATCCGAGTCTTCTATCAAAAGTTACAGCTATTTCTATGAAGTTGTACAAAAACGCTTTCTTTCGCCAAGACAGTGCGTTTCTCACTGTTACATGCATTTGAATGGGGAACTCGACCGAAACAAAGTATAGGTTTTCATTATGTGAATAACTTGGAAATCTTAGCTCAAACAGCTGCAAAACCTGTTTTCCCAGCACGGGAACCTTGAGTTCTATAAGATAAAGCCATAAACATGTGTATCCGAGTCTTCTATCAAAAGTTACAGCTATTTCTATGAAGTTGTACAAAAACGCTTTCTTTCGCAAAGACAGTGCGTTTCTCACTGTTACATGCATTTGAATGGGGATCTCGACCGAAACAAAGTATAGGTTTTCATTATGTGAATAACTTGGAAATCTTAGCTCAAACAGCTGCAAAACCTGTTTTCCCAGCACGGGAACCTTGAGTTCTATAAGATAAAGCCATAAACATGTGTATCCGAGTCTTCTATCAAAAGTTACAGCTATTTCTATGAAGTTGTACAAAAACGCTTTCTTTCGCCAAGACAGTGCGTTTCTCACTGTTACATGCATTTGAATGGGGATCTCGACCGAAACAAAGTATAGGTTTTCATTATGTGAATAACTTGGAAATCTTAGCTCAAACAGCTGCAAAACCTGTTTTCCCAGCACGGGAACCTTGAGTTCTATAAGATAAAGCCATAAACATGTGTATCCGAGTCTTCTATCAAAAGTTACAGCTATTTCTATGAAGTTGTACAAAAACGCTTTCTTTCGCCAAGACAGTGCGTTTCTCACTGTTACATGCATTTGAATGGGGAACTCGACCGAAACAAAGTATAGGTTTTCATTATGTGAATAACTTGGAAATCTTAGCTCAAACAGCTGCAAAACCTGTTTTCCCAGCACGGGAACCTTGAGTTCTATAAGATAAAGCCATAAACATGTGTATCCGAGTCTTCTATCAAAAGTTACAGCTATTTCTATGAAGTTGTACAAAAACGCTTTCTTTCGCAAAGACAGTGCGTTTCTCACTGTTACATGCATTTGAATGGGGATCTCGACCGAAACAAAGTATAGGTTTTCATTATGTGAATAACTTGGAAATCTTAGCTCAAACAGCTGCAAAACCTGTTTTCCCAGCACGGGAACCTTGAGTTCTATAAGATAAAGCCATAAACATGTGTATCCGAGTCTTCTATCAAAAGTTACAGCTATTTCTATGAAGTTGTACAAAAACGCTTTCTTTCGCCAAGACAGTGCGTTTCTCACTGTTACATGCATTTGAATGGGGATCTCGACCGAAACAAAGTATAGGTTTTCATTATGTGAATAACTTGGAAATCTTAGCTCAAACAGCTGCAAAACCTGTTTTCCCAGCACGGGAACCTTGAGTTCTATAAGATAAAGCCATAAACATGTGTATCCGAGTCTTCTATCAAAAGTTACAGCTATTTCTATGAAGTTGTACAAAAACGCTTTCTTTCGCCAAGACAGTGCGTTTCTCACTGTTACATGCATTTGAATGGGGAACTCGACCGAAACAAAGTACAGGTTTTCATTATGTGAATAACTTGGAAATCTTAGCTCAAACAGCTGCAAAACCTGTTTTCCCAGCACGGGAACCTTGAGTTCTAAAAGATAAAGCCATAAACATGTGTATCCGAGTCTTCTATCAAAAGTTACAGCTATTTCTATGAAGTTGTACAAAAACGCTTTCTTTCGCCAAGACAGTGCGTTTCTCACTGTTACATGCATTTGAATGGGGAACTCGACCGAAACAAAGTATAGGTTTTCATTATGTGAATAACTTGGAAATCTTAGCTCAAACAGCTGCAAAACCTGTTTTCCCAGCACGGGAACCTTGAGTTCTATAAGATAAAGCCATAAACATGTGTATCCGAGTCTTCTATCAAAAATTACAGCTATTTCTATGAAGTTGTACAAAAACGATTTCTTTCGCCAAGACAGTGCGTTTCTCACTGTTACATGCATTTGAATGGGGATCTCGACCGAAACAAAGTATAGGTTTTCATTATGTGAATAACTTGGAAATCTTAGCTCAAACAGCTGCAAAACCTGTTTTCCCAGCACGGGAACCTTGAGTTCTATAAGATAAAGCCATAAACATGTGTATCCGAGTCTTCTATCAAAAGTTACAGCTATTTCTATGAAGTTGTACAAAAACGCTTTCTTTCGCCAAGACAGTGCGTTTCTCACTGTTACATGCATTTGAATGGGGATCTCGACCGAAACAAAGTATAGGTTTTCATTATGTGAATAACTTGGAAATCTTAGCTCAAACAGCTGCAAAACCTGTTTTCCCAGCACGGGAACCTTGAGTTCTATAAGATAAAGCCATAAACATGTGTATCCGAGTCTTCTATCAAAAGTTACAGCTATTTCTATGAAGTTGTACAAAAACGCTTTCTTTCGCCAAGACAGTGCGTTTCTCACTGTTACATGCATTTGAATGGGGATCTCGACCGAAACAAAGTATAGGTTTTCATTATGTGAATAACTTGGAAATCTTAGCTCAAACAGCTGCAAAACCTGTTTTCCCAGCACGGGAACCTTGAGTTCTATAAGATAAAGCCATAAACATGTGTATCCGAGTCTTCTATCAAAAGTTACAGCTATTTCTATGAAGTTGTACAAAAACGCTTTCTTTCGCCAAGACAGTGCGTTTCTCACTGTTACATGCATTTGAATGGGGATCTCGACCGAAACAAAGTATAGGTTTTCATTATGTGAATAACTTGGAAATCTTAGCTCAAACAGCTGCAAAACCTGTTTTCCCAGCACGGGAACCTTGAGTTCTATAAGATAAAGCCATAAACATGTGTATCCGAGTCTTCTATCAAAAGTTACAGCTATTTCTATGAAGTTGTACAAAAACGCTTTCTTTCGCCAAGACAGTGCGTTTCTCACTGTTACATGCATTTGAATGGGGATCTCGACCGAAACAAAGTATAGGTTTTCATTATGTGAATAACTTGGAAATCTTAGCTCAAACAGCTGCAAAACCTGTTTTCCCAGCACGGGAACCTTGAGTTCTATAAGATAAAGCCATAAACATGTGTATCCGAGTCTTCTATCAAAAGTTACAGCTATTTCTATGAAGTTGTACAAAAACGCTTTCTTTCGCCAAGACAGTGCGTTTCTCACTGTTACATGCATTTGAATGGGGATCTCGACCGAAACAAAGTATAGGTTTTCATTATGTGAATAACTTGGAAATCTTAGCTCAAACAGCTGCAAAACCTGTTTTCCCAGCACGGGAACCTTGAGTTCTATAAGATAAAGCCATAAACATGTGTATCCGAGTCTTCTATCAAAAGTTACAGCTATTTCTATGAAGTTGTACAAAAACGCTTTCTTTCGCCAAGACAGTGCGTTTCTCACTGTTACATGCATTTGAATGGGGAACTCGACCGAAACAAAGTATAGGTTTTCATTATGTGAATAACTTGGAAATCTTAGCTCAAACAGCTGCAAAACCTGTTTTCCCAGCACGGGAACCTTGAGTTCTATAAGATAAAGCCATAAACATGTGTATCCGAGTCTTCTATCAAAAGTTACAGCTATTTCTATGAAGTTGTACAAAAACGCTTTCTTTCGCCAAGACAGTGCGTTTCTCACTGTTACATGCATTTGAATGGGGATCTCGACCGAAACAAAGTATAGGTTTTCATTATGTGAATAACTTGGAAATCTTAGCTCAAACAGCTGCAAAACCTGTTTTCCCAGCACGGGAACCTTGAGTTCTATAAGATAAAGCCATAAACATGTGTATCCGAGTCTTCTATCAAAAGTTACAGCTATTTCTATGAAGTTGTACAAAAACGCTTTCTTTCGCCAAGACAGTGCGTTTCTCACTGTTACATGCATTTGAATGGGGATCTCGACCGAAACAAAGTATAGGTTTTCATTATGTGAATAACTTGGAAATCTTAGCTCAAACAGCTGCAAAACCTGTTTTCCCAGCACGGGAACCTTGAGTTCTATAAGATAAAGCCATAAACATGTGTATCCGAGTCTTCTATCAAAAGTTACAGCTATTTCTATGAAGTTGTACAAAAACGCTTTCTTTCGCCAAGACAGTGCGTTTCTCACTGTTACATGCATTTGAATGGGGAACTCGACCGAAACAAAGTATAGGTTTTCATTATGTGAATAACTTGGAAATCTTAGCTCAAACAGCTGCAAAACCTGTTTTCCCAGCACGGGAACCTTGAGTTCTATAAGATAAAGCCATAAACATGTGTATCCGAGTCTTCTATCAAAAGTTACAGCTATTTCTATGAAGTTGTACAAAAACGCTTTCTTTCGCCAAGACAGTGCGTTTCTCACTGTTACATGCATTTGAATGGGGATCTCGACCGAAACAAAGTATAGGTTTTCATTATGTGAATAACTTGGAAATCTTAGCTCAAACAGCTGCAAAACCTGTTTTCCCAGCACGGGAACCTTGAGTTCTATAAGATAAAGCCATAAACATGTGTATCCGAGTCTTCTATCAAAAGTTACAGCTATTTCTATGAAGTTGTACAAAAACGCTTTCTTTCGCCAAGACAGTGCGTTTCTCACTGTTACATGCATTTGAATGGGGATCTCGACCGAAACAAAGTATAGGTTTTCATTATGTGAATAACTTGGAAATCTTAGCTCAAACAGCTGCAAAACCTGTTTTCCCAGCACGGGAACCTTGAGTTCTAAAAGATAAAGCCATAAACATGTGTATCCGAGTCTTCTATCAAAAGTTACAGCTATTTCTATGAAGTTGTACAAAAACGCTTTCTTTCGCAAAGACAGTGCGTTTCTCACTGTTACATGCATTTGAATGGGGAACTCGACCGAAACAAAGTATAGGTTTTCATTATGTGAATAACTTGGAAATCTTAGCTCAAACAGCTGCAAAACCTGTTTTCCCAGCACGGGAACCTTGAGTTCTATAAGATAAAGCCATAAACATGTGTATCCGAGTCTTCTATCAAAAGTTACAGCTATTTCTATGAAGTTGTACAAAAACGCTTTCTTTCGCCAAGACAGTGCGTTTCTCACTGTTACATGCATTTGAATGGGGATCTCGACCGAAACAAAGTATAGGTTTTCATTATGTGAATAACTTGGAAATCTTAGCTCAAACAGCTGCAAAACCTGTTTTCCCAGCACGGGAACCTTGAGTTCTAAAAGATAAAGCCATAAACATGTGTATCCGAGTCTTCTATCAAAAGTTACAGCTATTTCTATGAAGTTGTACAAAAACGCTTTCTTTCGCAAAGACAGTGCGTTTCTCACTGTTACATGCATTTGAATGGGGATCTCGACCGAAACAAAGTATAGGTTTTCATTATGTGAATAACTTGGAAATCTTAGCTCAAACAGCTGCAAAACCTGTTTTCCCAGCACGGGAACCTTGAGTTCTATAAGATAAAGCCATAAACATGTGTATCCGAGTCTTCTATCAAAAGTTACAGCTATTTCTATGAAGTTGTACAAAAACGCTTTCTTTCGCCAAGACAGTGCGTTTCTCACTGTTACATGCATTTGAATGGGGAACTCGACCGAAACAAAGTATAGGTTTTCATTATGTGAATAACTTGGAAATCTTAGCTCAAACAGCTGCAAAACCTGTTTTCCCAGCACGGGAACCTTGAGTCCTATAAGATAATGCCATAAACATGTGTATCCGAGTCTTCTATCAAAAGTTACAGCTATTTCTATGAAGTTGTACAAAAACGCTTTCCTTCGCCAAGACAGTGCGTTTCTCACTGTTACATGCATTTGAATGGGGAACTCGACCGAAACAAAGTATAGGTTTTCATTATGTGAATAACTTGGAAATCTTAGCTCAAACAGCTGCAAAACCTGTTTTCCCAGCACGGGAACCTTGAGTTCTATAAGATAAAGCCATAAACATGTGTATCCGAGTCTTCTATCAAAAGTTACAGCTATTTCTATGAAGTTGTACAAAAACGCTTTCTTTCGCCAAGACAGTGCGTTTCTCACTGTTACATGCATTTGAATGGGGATCTCGACCGAAACAAAGTATAGGTTTTCATTATGTGAATAACTTGGAAATCTTAGCTCAAACAGCTGCAAAACCTGTTTTCCCAGCACGGAGACCTTGAGTTCTATAAGATAAAGCCATAAACATGTGTATCCGAGTCTTCTATCAAAAGTTACAGCTATTTCTATGAAGTTGTACAAAAACGCTTTCTTTCGCCAAGACAGTGCGTTTCTCACTGTTACATGCATTTGAATGGGGATCTCGACCGAAACAAAGTATAGGTTTTCATTATGTGAATAACTTGGAAATCTTAGCTCAAACAGCTGCAAAACCTGTTTTCCCAGCACGGGAACCTTGAGTTCTATAAGATAAAGCCATAAACATGTGTATCCGAGTCTTCTATCAAAAGTTACAGCTATTTCTATGAAGTTGTACAAAAACGCTTTCTTTCGCCAAGACAGTGCGTTTCTCACTGTTACATGCATTTGAATGGGGAACTTGACCGAAACAAAGTATAGGTTTTCATTATGTGAATAACTTGGAAATCTTAGCTCAAACAGCTGCAAAACCTGTTTTCCCAGCACGAGAACCTTGAGTTCTATAAGATAAAGCCATAAACATGTGTATCCGAGTCTTCTATCAAAAGTTACAGCTATTTCTATGAAGTTGTACAAAAACGCTTTCTTTCGCCAAGACAGTGCGTTTCTCACTGTTACATGCATTTGAATGGGGATCTCGACCGAAACAAAGTATAGGTTTTCATTATGTGAATAACTTGGAAATCTTAGCTCAAACAGCTGCAAAACCTGTTTTCCCAGCACGGGAACCTTGAGTTCTATAAGATAAAGCCATAAACATGTGTATCCGAGTCTTCTATCAAAAGTTACAGCTATTTCTATGAAGTTGTACAAAAACGCTTTCTTTCGCCAAGACAGTGCGTTTCTCACTGTTACATGCATTTGAATGGGGATCTCGACCGAAACAAAGTATAGGTTTTCATTATGTGAATAACTTGGAAATCTTAGCTCAAACAGCTGCAAAACCTGTTTTCCCAGCACGGGAACCTTGAGTTCTAAAAGATAAAGCCATAAACATGTGTATCCGAGTCTTCTATCAAAAGTTACAGCTATTTCTATGAAGTTGTACAAAAACGCTTTCTTTCGCAAAGACAGTGCGTTTCTCACTGTTACATGCATTTGAATGGGGAACTCGACCGAAACAAAGTATAGGTTTTCATTATGTGAATAACTTGGAAATCTTAGCTCAAACAGCTGCAAAACCTGTTTTCCCAGCACGGGAACCTTGAGTTCTATAAGATAAAGCCATAAACATGTGTATCCGAGTCTTCTATCAAAAGTTACAGCTATTTCTATGAAGTTGTACAAAAACGCTTTCTTTCGCCAAGACAGTGCGTTTCTCACTGTTACATGCATTTGAATGGGGATCTCGACCGAAACAAAGTATAGGTTTTCATTATGTGAATAACTTGGAAATCTTAGCTCAAACAGCTGCAAAACCTGTTTTCCCAGCACGGGAACCTTGAGTTCTAAAAGATAAAGCCATAAACATGTGTATCCGAGTCTTCTATCAAAAGTTACAGCTATTTCTATGAAGTTGTACAAAAACGCTTTCTTTCGCAAAGACAGTGCGTTTCTCACTGTTACATGCATTTGAATGGGGATCTCGACCGAAACAAAGTATAGGTTTTCATTATGTGAATAACTTGGAAATCTTAGCTCAAACAGCTGCAAAACCTGTTTTCCCAGCACGGGAACCTTGAGTTCTATAAGATAAAGCCATAAACATGTGTATCCGAGTCTTCTATCAAAAGTTACAGCTATTTCTATGAAGTTGTACAAAAACGCTTTCTTTCGCCAAGACAGTGCGTTTCTCACTGTTACATGCATTTGAATGGGGAACTCGACCGAAACAAAGTATAGGTTTTCATTATGTGAATAACTTGGAAATCTTAGCTCAAACAGCTGCAAAACCTGTTTTCCCAGCACGGGAACCTTGAGTTCTATAAGATAAAGCCATAAACATGTGTATCCGAGTCTTCTATCAAAAGTTACAGCTATTTCTATGAAGTTGTACAAAAACGCTTTCTTTCGCCAAGACAGTGCGTTTCTCACTGTTACATGCATTTGAATGGGGATCTCGACCGAAACAAAGTATAGGTTTTCATTATGTGAATAACTTGGAAATCTTAGCTCAAACAGCTGCAAAACCTGTTTTCCCAGCACGGGAACCTTGAGTTCTATAAGATAAAGCCATAAACATGTGTATCCGAGTCTTCTATCAAAAGTTACAGCTATTTCTATGAAGTTGTACAAAAACGCTTTCTTTCGCCAAGACAGTGCGTTTCTCACTGTTACATGCATTTGAATGGGGATCTCGACCGAAACAAAGTATAGGTTTTCATTATGTGAATAACTTGGAAATCTTAGCTCAAACAGCTGCAAAACCTGTTTTCCCAGCACGGGAACCTTGAGTTCTATAAGATAAAGCCATAAACATGTGTATCCGAGTCTTCTATCAAAAGTTACAGCTATTTCTATGAAGTTGTACAAAAACGCTTTCTTTCGCCAAGACAGTGCGTTTCTCACTGTTACATGCATTTGAATGGGGAACTTGACCGAAACAAAGTATAGGTTTTCATTATGTGAATAACTTGGAAATCTTAGCTCAAACAGCTGCAAAACCTGTTTTCCCAGCACGAGAACCTTGAGTTCTATAAGATAAAGCCATAAACATGTGTATCCGAGTCTTCTATCAAAAGTTACAGCTATTTCTATGAAGTTGTACAAAAACGCTTTCTTTCGCCAAGACAGTGCGTTTCTCACTGTTACATGCATTTGAATGGGGAACTCGACCGAAACAAAGTATAGGTTTTCATTATGTGAATAACTTGGAAATCTTAGCTCAAACAGCTGCAAAACCTGTTTTCCCAGCACGGGAACCTTGAGTCCTATAAGATAATGCCATAAACATGTGTATCCGAGTCTTCTATCAAAAGTTACAGCTATTTCTATGAAGTTGTACAAAAACGCTTTCCTTCGCCAAGACAGTGCGTTTCTCACTGTTACATGCATTTGAATGGGGAACTCGACCGAAACAAAGTATAGGTTTTCATTATGTGAATAACTTGGAAATCTTAGCTCAAACAGCTGCAAAACCTGTTTTCCCAGCACGGGAACCTTGAGTTCTATAAGATAAAGCCATAAACATGTGTATCCGAGTCTTCTATCAAAAGTTACAGCTATTTCTATGAAGTTGTACAAAAACGCTTTCTTTCGCCAAGACAGTGCGTTTCTCACTGTTACATGCATTTGAATGGGGAACTTGACCGAAACAAAGTATAGGTTTTCATTATGTGAATAACTTGGAAATCTTAGCTCAAACAGCTGCAAAACCTGTTTTCCCAGCACGAGAACCTTGAGTTCTATAAGATAAAGCCATAAACATGTGTATCCGAGTCTTCTATCAAAAGTTACAGCTATTTCTATGAAGTTGTACAAAAACGCTTTCTTTCGCCAAGACAGTGCGTTTCTCACTGTTACATGCATTTGAATGGGGAACTCGACCGAAACAAAGTATAGGTTTTCATTATGTGAATAACTTGGAAATCTTAGCTCAAACAGCTGCAAAACCTGTTTTCCCAGCACGGGAACCTTGAGTCCTATAAGATAATGCCATAAACATGTGTATCCGAGTCTTCTATCAAAAGTTACAGCTATTTCTATGAAGTTGTACAAAAACGCTTTCCTTCGCCAAGACAGTGCGTTTCTCACTGTTACATGCATTTGAATGGGGAACTCGACCGAAACAAAGTATAGGTTTTCATTATGTGAATAACTTGGAAATCTTAGCTCAAACAGCTGCAAAACCTGTTTTCCCAGCACGGGAACCTTGAGTTCTATAAGATAATGCCATAAACATGTGTATCCGAGTCTTCTATCAAAAGTTACAGCTATTTCTATGAAGTTGTACAAAAACGCTTTCTTTCGCCAAGACAGTGCGTTTCTCACTGTTACATGCATTTGAATGGGGAACTTGACCGAAACAAAGTATAGGTTTTCATTATGTGAATAACTTGGAAATCTTAGCTCAAACAGCTGCAAAACCTGTTTTCCCAGCACGAGAACCTTGAGTTCTATAAGATAAAGCCATAAACATGTGTATCCGAGTCTTCTATCAAAAGTTACAGCTATTTCTATGAAGTTGTACAAAAACGCTTTCTTTCGCCAAGACAGTGCGTTTCTCACTGTTACATGCATTTGAATGGGGAACTCGACCGAAACAAAGTATAGGTTTTCATTATGTGAATAACTTGGAAATCTTAGCTCAAACAGCTGCAAAACCTGTTTTCCCAGCACGGGAACCTTGAGTCCTATAAGATAATGCCATAAACATGTGTATCCGAGTCTTCTATCAAAAGTTACAGCTATTTCTATGAAGTTGTACAAAAACGCTTTCCTTCGCCAAGACAGTGCGTTTCTCACTGTTACATGCATTTGAATGGGGAACTCGACCGAAACAAAGTATAGGTTTTCATTATGTGAATAACTTGGAAATCTTAGCTCAAACAGCTGCAAAACCTGTTTTCCCAGCACGGGAACCTTGAGTCCTATAAGATAATGCCATAAACATGTGTATCCGAGTCTTCTATCAAAAGTTACAGCTATTTCTATGAAGTTGTACAAAAACGCTTTCCTTCGCCAAGACAGTGCGTTTCTCACTGTTACATGCATTTGAATGGGGAACTCGACCGAAACAAAGTATAGGTTTTCATTATGTGAATAACTTGGAAATCTTAGCTCAAACAGCTGCAAAACCTGTTTTCCCAGCACGGGAACCTTGAGTTCTATAAGATAAAGCCATAAACATGTGTATCCGAGTCTTCTATCAAAAGTTACAGCTATTTCTATGAAGTTGTACAAAAACGCTTTCTTTCGCCAAGACAGTGCGTTTCTCACTGTTACATGCATTTGAATGGGGAACTTGACCGAAACAAAGTATAGGTTTTCATTATGTGAATAACTTGGAAATCTTAGCTCAAACAGCTGCAAAACCTGTTTTCCCAGCACGAGAACCTTGAGTTCTATAAGATAAAGCCATAAACATGTGTATCCGAGTCTTCTATCAAAAGTTACAGCTATTTCTATGAAGTTGTACAAAAACGCTTTCTTTCGCCAAGACAGTGCGTTTCTCACTGTTACATGCATTTGAATGGGGATCTCGACCGAAACAAAGTATAGGTTTTCATTATGTGAATAACTTGGAAATCTTAGCTCAAACAGCTGCAAAACCTGTTTTCCCAGCACGGGAACCTTGAGTTCTATAAGATAAAGCCATAAACATGTGTATCCGAGTCTTCTATCAAAAGTTACAGCTATTTCTATGAAGTTGTACAAAAACGCTTTCTTTCGCCAAGACAGTGCGTTTCTCACTGTTACATGCATTTGAATGGGGATCTCGACCGAAACAAAGTATAGGTTTTCATTATGTGAATAACTTGGAAATCTTAGCTCAAACAGCTGCAAAACCTGTTTTCCCAGCACGGGAACCTTGAGTTCTAAAAGATAAAGCCATAAACATGTGTATCCGAGTCTTCTATCAAAAGTTACAGCTATTTCTATGAAGTTGTACAAAAACGCTTTCTTTCGCAAAGACAGTGCGTTTCTCACTGTTACATGCATTTGAATGGGGAACTCGACCGAAACAAAGTATAGGTTTTCATTATGTGAATAACTTGGAAATCTTAGCTCAAACAGCTGCAAAACCTGTTTTCCCAGCACGGGAACCTTGAGTTCTATAAGATAAAGCCATAAACATGTGTATCCGAGTCTTCTATCAAAAGTTACAGCTATTTCTATGAAGTTGTACAAAAACGCTTTCTTTCGCCAAGACAGTGCGTTTCTCACTGTTACATGCATTTGAATGGGGATCTCGACCGAAACAAAGTATAGGTTTTCATTATGTGAATAACTTGGAAATCTTAGCTCAAACAGCTGCAAAACCTGTTTTCCCAGCACGGGAACCTTGAGTTCTAAAAGATAAAGCCATAAACATGTGTATCCGAGTCTTCTATCAAAAGTTACAGCTATTTCTATGAAGTTGTACAAAAACGCTTTCTTTCGCAAAGACAGTGCGTTTCTCACTGTTACATGCATTTGAATGGGGATCTCGACCGAAACAAAGTATAGGTTTTCATTATGTGAATAACTTGGAAATCTTAGCTCAAACAGCTGCAAAACCTGTTTTCCCAGCACGGGAACCTTGAGTTCTATAAGATAAAGCCATAAACATGTGTATCCGAGTCTTCTATCAAAAGTTACAGCTATTTCTATGAAGTTGTACAAAAACGCTTTCTTTCGCCAAGACAGTGCGTTTCTCACTGTTACATGCATTTGAATGGGGAACTCGACCGAAACAAAGTATAGGTTTTCATTATGTGAATAACTTGGAAATCTTAGCTCAAACAGCTGCAAAACCTGTTTTCCCAGCACGGGAACCTTGAGTTCTATAAGATAAAGCCATAAACATGTGTATCCGAGTCTTCTATCAAAAGTTACAGCTATTTCTATGAAGTTGTACAAAAACGCTTTCTTTCGCCAAGACAGTGCGTTTCTCACTGTTACATGCATTTGAATGGGGATCTCGACCGAAACAAAGTATAGGTTTTCATTATGTGAATAACTTGGAAATCTTAGCTCAAACAGCTGCAAAACCTGTTTTCCCAGCACGGGAACCTTGAGTTCTATAAGATAAAGCCATAAACATGTGTATCCGAGTCTTCTATCAAAAGTTACAGCTATTTCTATGAAGTTGTACAAAAACGCTTTCTTTCGCCAAGACAGTGCGTTTCTCACTGTTACATGCATTTGAATGGGGATCTCGACCGAAACAAAGTATAGGTTTTCATTATGTGAATAACTTGGAAATCTTAGCTCAAACAGCTGCAAAACCTGTTTTCCCAGCACGGGAACCTTGAGTTCTATAAGATAAAGCCATAAACATGTGTATCCGAGTCTTCTATCAAAAGTTACAGCTATTTCTATGAAGTTGTACAAAAACGCTTTCTTTCGCCAAGACAGTGCGTTTCTCACTGTTACATGCATTTGAATGGGGAACTTGACCGAAACAAAGTATAGGTTTTCATTATGTGAATAACTTGGAAATCTTAGCTCAAACAGCTGCAAAACCTGTTTTCCCAGCACGAGAACCTTGAGTTCTATAAGATAAAGCCATAAACATGTGTATCCGAGTCTTCTATCAAAAGTTACAGCTATTTCTATGAAGTTGTACAAAAACGCTTTCTTTCGCCAAGACAGTGCGTTTCTCACTGTTACATGCATTTGAATGGGGAACTCGACCGAAACAAAGTATAGGTTTTCATTATGTGAATAACTTGGAAATCTTAGCTCAAACAGCTGCAAAACCTGTTTTCCCAGCACGGGAACCTTGAGTCCTATAAGATAATGCCATAAACATGTGTATCCGAGTCTTCTATCAAAAGTTACAGCTATTTCTATGAAGTTGTACAAAAACGCTTTCCTTCGCCAAGACAGTGCGTTTCTCACTGTTACATGCATTTGAATGGGGAACTCGACCGAAACAAAGTATAGGTTTTCATTATGTGAATAACTTGGAAATCTTAGCTCAAACAGCTGCAAAACCTGTTTTCCCAGCACGGGAACCTTGAGTTCTATAAGATAAAGCCATAAACATGTGTATCCGAGTCTTCTATCAAAAGTTACAGCTATTTCTATGAAGTTGTACAAAAACGCTTTCTTTCGCCAAGACAGTGCGTTTCTCACTGTTACATGCATTTGAATGGGGAACTTGACCGAAACAAAGTATAGGTTTTCATTATGTGAATAACTTGGAAATCTTAGCTCAAACAGCTGCAAAACCTGTTTTCCCAGCACGAGAACCTTGAGTTCTATAAGATAAAGCCATAAACATGTGTATCCGAGTCTTCTATCAAAAGTTACAGCTATTTCTATGAAGTTGTACAAAAACGCTTTCTTTCGCCAAGACAGTGCGTTTCTCACTGTTACATGCATTTGAATGGGGAACTCGACCGAAACAAAGTATAGGTTTTCATTATGTGAATAACTTGGAAATCTTAGCTCAAACAGCTGCAAAACCTGTTTTCCCAGCACGGGAACCTTGAGTCCTATAAGATAATGCCATAAACATGTGTATCCGAGTCTTCTATCAAAAGTTACAGCTATTTCTATGAAGTTGTACAAAAACGCTTTCCTTCGCCAAGACAGTGCGTTTCTCACTGTTACATGCATTTGAATGGGGAACTCGACCGAAACAAAGTATAGGTTTTCATTATGTGAATAACTTGGAAATCTTAGCTCAAACAGCTGCAAAACCTGTTTTCCCAGCACGGGAACCTTGAGTTCTATAAGATAATGCCATAAACATGTGTATCCGAGTCTTCTATCAAAAGTTACAGCTATTTCTATGAAGTTGTACAAAAACGCTTTCTTTCGCCAAGACAGTGCGTTTCTCACTGTTACATGCATTTGAATGGGGAACTTGACCGAAACAAAGTATAGGTTTTCATTATGTGAATAACTTGGAAATCTTAGCTCAAACAGCTGCAAAACCTGTTTTCCCAGCACGAGAACCTTGAGTTCTATAAGATAAAGCCATAAACATGTGTATCCGAGTCTTCTATCAAAAGTTACAGCTATTTCTATGAAGTTGTACAAAAACGCTTTCTTTCGCCAAGACAGTGCGTTTCTCACTGTTACATGCATTTGAATGGGGAACTCGACCGAAACAAAGTATAGGTTTTCATTATGTGAATAACTTGGAAATCTTAGCTCAAACAGCTGCAAAACCTGTTTTCCCAGCACGGGAACCTTGAGTCCTATAAGATAATGCCATAAACATGTGTATCCGAGTCTTCTATCAAAAGTTACAGCTATTTCTATGAAGTTGTACAAAAACGCTTTCCTTCGCCAAGACAGTGCGTTTCTCACTGTTACATGCATTTGAATGGGGAACTCGACCGAAACAAAGTATAGGTTTTCATTATGTGAATAACTTGGAAATCTTAGCTCAAACAGCTGCAAAACCTGTTTTCCCAGCACGGGAACCTTGAGTCCTATAAGATAATGCCATAAACATGTGTATCCGAGTCTTCTATCAAAAGTTACAGCTATTTCTATGAAGTTGTACAAAAACGCTTTCCTTCGCCAAGACAGTGCGTTTCTCACTGTTACATGCATTTGAATGGGGAACTCGACCGAAACAAAGTATAGGTTTTCATTATGTGAATAACTTGGAAATCTTAGCTCAAACAGCTGCAAAACCTGTTTTCCCAGCACGGGAACCTTGAGTTCTATAAGATAAAGCCATAAACATGTGTATCCGAGTCTTCTATCAAAAGTTACAGCTATTTCTATGAAGTTGTACAAAAACGCTTTCTTTCGCCAAGACAGTGCGTTTCTCACTGTTACATGCATTTGAATGGGGAACTCGACCGAAACAAAGTATAGGTTTTCATTATGTGAATAACTTGGAAATCTTAGCTCAAACAGCTGCAAAACCTGTTTTCCCAGCACGGGAACCTTGAGTTCTATAAGATAAAGCCATAAACATGTGTATCCGAGTCTTCTATCAAAAGTTACAGCTATTTCTATGAAGTTGTACAAAAACGCTTTCTTTCGCCAAGACAGTGCGTTTCTCACTGTTACATGCATTTGAATGGGGAACTCGACCGAAACAAAGTATAGGTTTTCATTATGTGAATAACTTGGAAATCTTAGCTCAAACAGCTGCAAAACCTGTTTTCCCAGCACGGGAACCTTGAGTTCTATAAGATAAAGCCATAAACATGTGTATCCGAGTCTTCTATCAAAAGTTACAGCTATTTCTATGAAGTTGTACAAAAACGCTTTCTTTCGCAAAGACAGTGCGTTTCTCACTGTTACATGCATTTGAATGGGGATCTCGACCGAAACAAAGTATAGGTTTTCATTATGTGAATAACTTGGAAATCTTAGCTCAAACAGCTGCAAAACCTGTTTTCCCAGCACGGGAACCTTGAGTTCTATAAGATAAAGCCATAAACGTGTATCCGAGTCTTCTATCAAAAGTTACAGCTATTTCTATGAAGTTGTACAAAAACGCTTTCTTTCGCCAAGACAGTGCGTTTCTCACTGTTACATGCATTTGAATGGGGATCTCGACCGAAACAAAGTATAGGTTTTCATTATGTGAATAACTTGGAAATCTTAGCTCAAACAGCTGCAAAACCTGTTTTCCCAGCACGGGAACCTTGAGTTCTATAAGATAAAGCCATAAACATGTGTATCCGAGTCTTCTATCAAAAGTTACAGCTATTTCTATGAAGTTGTACAAAAACGCTTTCTTTCGCCAAGACAGTGCGTTTCTCACTGTTACATGCATTTGAATGGGGAACTTGACCGAAACAAAGTATAGGTTTTCATTATGTGAATAACTTGGAAATCTTAGCTCAAACAGCTGCAAAACCTGTTTTCCCAGCACGGGAACCTTGAGTTCTAAAAGATAAAGCCATAAACATGTGTATCCGAGTCTTCTATCAAAAGTTACAGCTATTTCTATGAAGTTGTACAAAAACGCTTTCTTTCGCCAAGACAGTGCGTTTCTCACTGTTACATGCATTTGAATGGGGATCTCGACCGAAACAAAGTATAGGTTTTCATTATGTGAATAACTTGGAAATCTTAGCTCAAACAGCTGCAAAACCTGTTTTCCCAGCACGGGAACCTTGAGTTCTATAAGATAAAGCCATAAACATGTGTATCCGAGTCTTCTATCAAAAGTTACAGCTATTTCTATGAAGTTGTACAAAAACGCTTTCTTTCGCCAAGACAGTGCGTTTCTCACTGTTACATGCATTTGAATGGGGATCTCGACCGAAACAAAGTATAGGTTTTCATTATGTGAATAACTTGGAAATCTTAGCTCAAACAGCTGCAAAACCTGTTTTCCCAGCACGGGAACCTTGAGTTCTATAAGATAAAGCCATAAACATGTGTATCCGAGTCTTCTATCAAAAGTTACAGCTATTTCTATGAAGTTGTACAAAAACGCTTTCTTTCGCCAAGACAGTGCGTTTCTCACTGTTACATGCATTTGAATGGGGATCTCGACCGAAACAAAGTATAGGTTTTCATTATGTGAATAACTTGGAAATCTTAGCTCAAACAGCTGCAAAACCTGTTTTCCCAGCACGGGAACCTTGAGTTCTATAAGATAAAGCCATAAACATGTGTATCCGAGTCTTCTATCAAAAGTTACAGCTATTTCTATGAAGTTGTACAAAAACGCTTTCTTTCGCCAAGACAGTGCGTTTCTCACTGTTACATGCATTTGAATGGGGAACTCGACCGAAACAAAGTATAGGTTTTCATTATGTGAATAACTTGGAAATCTTAGCTCAAACAGCTGCAAAACCTGTTTTCCCAGCACGGGAACCTTGAGTTCTATAAGATAAAGCCATAAACATGTGTATCCGAGTCTTCTATCAAAAGTTACAGCTATTTCTATGAAGTTGTACAAAAACGCTTTCTTTCGCCAAGACAGTGCGTTTCTCACTGTTACATGCATTTGAATGGGGATCTCGACCGAAACAAAGTATAGGTTTTCATTATGTGAATAACTTGGAAATCTTAGCTCAAACAGCTGCAAAACCTGTTTTCCCAGCACGGGAACCTTGAGTTCTATAAGATAAAGCCATAAACATGTGTATCCGAGTCTTCTATCAAAAGTTACAGCTATTTCTATGAAGTTGTACAAAAACGCTTTCTTTCGCCAAGACAGTGCGTTTCTCACTGTTACATGCATTTGAATGGGGATCTCGACCGAAACAAAGTATAGGTTTTCATTATGTGAATAACTTGGAAATCTTAGCTCAAACAGCTGCAAAACCTGTTTTCCCAGCACGGGAACCTTGAGTTCTATAAGATAAAGCCATAAACATGTGTATCCGAGTCTTCTATCAAAAGTTACAGCTATTTCTATGAAGTTGTACAAAAACGCTTTCTTTCGCCAAGACAGTGCGTTTCTCACTGTTACATGCATTTGAATGGGGAACTTGACCGAAACAAAGTATAGGTTTTCATTATGTGAATAACTTGGAAATCTTAGCTCAAACAGCTGCAAAACCTGTTTTCCCAGCACGGGAACCTTGAGTTCTAAAAGATAAAGCCATAAACATGTGTATCCGAGTCTTCTATCAAAAGTTACAGCTATTTCTATGAAGTTGTACAAAAACGCTTTCTTTCGCCAAGACAGTGCGTTTCTCACTGTTACATGCATTTGAATGGGGATCTCGACCGAAACAAAGTATAGGTTTTCATTATGTGAATAACTTGGAAATCTTAGCTCAAACAGCTGCAAAACCTGTTTTCCCAGCACGGGAACCTTGAGTTCTATAAGATAAAGCCATAAACATGTGTATCCGAGTCTTCTATCAAAAGTTACAGCTATTTCTATGAAGTTGTACAAAAACGCTTTCTTTCGCCAAGACAGTGCGTTTCTCACTGTTACATGCATTTGAATGGGGATCTCGACCGAAACAAAGTATAGGTTTTCATTATGTGAATAACTTGGAAATCTTAGCTCAAACAGCTGCAAAACCTGTTTTCCCAGCACGGGAACCTTGAGTTCTATAAGATAAAGCCATAAACATGTGTATCCGAGTCTTCTATCAAAAGTTACAGCTATTTCTATGAAGTTGTACAAAAACGCTTTCTTTCGCCAAGACAGTGCGTTTCTCACTGTTACATGCATTTGAATGGGGATCTCGACCGAAACAAAGTATAGGTTTTCATTATGTGAATAACTTGGAAATCTTAGCTCAAACAGCTGCAAAACCTGTTTTCCCAGCACGGGAACCTTGAGTTCTATAAGATAAAGCCATAAACATGTGTATCCGAGTCTTCTATCAAAAGTTACAGCTATTTCTATGAAGTTGTACAAAAACGCTTTCTTTCGCCAAGACAGTGCGTTTCTCACTGTTACATGCATTTGAATGGGGAACTCGACCGAAACAAAGTATAGGTTTTCATTATGTGAATAACTTGGAAATCTTAGCTCAAACAGCTGCAAAACCTGTTTTCCCAGCACGGGAACCTTGAGTTCTATAAGATAAAGCCATAAACATGTGTATCCGAGTCTTCTATCAAAAGTTACAGCTATTTCTATGAAGTTGTACAAAAACGCTTTCTTTCGCCAAGACAGTGCGTTTCTCACTGTTACATGCATTTGAATGGGGATCTCGACCGAAACAAAGTATAGGTTTTCATTATGTGAATAACTTGGAAATCTTAGCTCAAACAGCTGCAAAACCTGTTTTCCCAGCACGGGAACCTTGAGTTCTATAAGATAAAGCCATAAACATGTGTATCCGAGTCTTCTATCAAAAGTTACAGCTATTTCTATGAAGTTGTACAAAAACGCTTTCTTTCGCCAAGACAGTGCGTTTCTCACTGTTACATGCATTTGAATGGGGATCTCGACCGAAACAAAGTATAGGTTTTCATTATGTGAATAACTTGGAAATCTTAGCTCAAACAGCTGCAAAACCTGTTTTCCCAGCACGGGAACCTTGAGTTCTATAAGATAAAGCCATAAACATGTGTATCCGAGTCTTCTATCAAAAGTTACAGCTATTTCTATGAAGTTGTACAAAAACGCTTTCTTTCGCCAAGACAGTGCGTTTCTCACTGTTACATGCATTTGAATGGGGAACTCGACCGAAACAAAGTATAGGTTTTCATTATGTGAATAACTTGGAAATCTTAGCTCAAACAGCTGCAAAACCTGTTTTCCCAGCACGGGAACCTTGAGTTCTAAAAGATAAAGCCATAAACATGTGTATCCGAGTCTTCTATCAAAAGTTACAGCTATTTCTATGAAGTTGTACAAAAACGCTTTCTTTCGCCAAGACAGTGCGTTTCTCACTGTTACATGCATTTGAATGGGGAACTCGACCGAAACAAAGTATAGGTTTTCATTATGTGAATAACTTGGAAATCTTAGCTCAAACAGCTGCAAAACCTGTTTTCCCAGCACGGGAACCTTGAGTCCTATAAGATAAAGCCATAAACATGTGTATCCGAGTCTTCTATCAAAAGTTACAGCTATTTCTATGAAGTTGTACAAAAACGCTTTCTTTCGCCAAGACAGTGCGTTTCTCACTGTTACATGCATTTGAATGGGGATCTCGACCGAAACAAAGTATAGGTTTTCATTATGTGAATAACTTGGAAATCTTAGCTCAAACAGCTGCAAAACCTGTTTTCCCAGCACGGGAACCTTGAGTTCTATAAGATAAAGCCATAAACATGTGTATCCGAGTCTTCTATCAAAAGTTACAGCTATTTCTATGAAGTTGTACAAAAACGCTTTCTTTCGCCAAGACAGTGCGTTTCTCACTGTTACATGCATTTGAATGGGGATCTCGACCGAAACAAAGTATAGGTTTTCATTATGTGAATAACTTGGAAATCTTAGCTCAAACAGCTGCAAAACCTGTTTTCCCAGCACGGGAACCTTGAGTTCTATAAGATAAAGCCATAAACATGTGTATCCGAGTCTTCTATCAAAAGTTACAGCTATTTCTATGAAGTTGTACAAAAACGCTTTCTTTCGCCAAGACAGTGCGTTTCTCACTGTTACATGCATTTGAATGGGGAACTTGACCGAAACAAAGTATAGGTTTTCATTATGTGAATAACTTGGAAATCTTAGCTCAAACAGCTGCAAAACCTGTTTTCCCAGCACGAGAACCTTGAGTTCTAAAAGATAAAGCCATAAACATGTGTATCCGAGTCTTCTATCAAAAGTTACAGCTATTTCTATGAAGTTGTACAAAAACGCTTTCTTTCGCCAAGACAGTGCGTTTCTCACTGTTACATGCATTTGAATGGGGATCTCGACCGAAACAAAGTATAGGTTTTCATTATGTGAATAACTTGGAAATCTTAGCTCAAACAGCTGCAAAACCTGTTTTCCCAGCACGGGAACCTTGAGTTCTATAAGATAAAGCCATAAACATGTGTATCCGAGTCTTCTATCAAAAGTTACAGCTATTTCTATGAAGTTGTACAAAAACGCTTTCTTTCGCCAAGACAGTGCGTTTCTCACTGTTACATGCATTTGAATGGGGAACTCGACCGAAACAAAGTATAGGTTTTCATTATGTGAATAACTTGGAAATCTTAGCTCAAACAGCTGCAAAACCTGTTTTCCCAGCACGGGAACCTTGAGTTCTAAAAGATAAAGCCATAAACATGTGTATCCGAGTCTTCTATCAAAAGTTACAGCTATTTCTATGAAGTTGTACAAAAACGCTTTCTTTCGCCAAGACAGTGCGTTTCTCACTGTTACATGCATTTGAATGGGGAACTCGACCGAAACAAAGTATAGGTTTTCATTATGTGAATAACTTGGAAATCTTAGCTCAAACAGCTGCAAAACCTGTTTTCCCAGCACGGGAACCTTGAGTTCTATAAGATAAAGCCATAAACATGTGTATCCGAGTCTTCTATCAAAAGTTACAGCTATTTCTATGAAGTTGTACAAAAACGCTTTCTTTCGCCAAGACAGTGCGTTTCTCACTGTTACATGCATTTGAATGGGGATCTCGACCGAAACAAAGTATAGGTTTTCATTATGTGAATAACTTGGAAATCTTAGCTCAAACAGCTGCAAAACCTGTTTTCCCAGCACGGGAACCTTGAGTTCTATAAGATAAAGCCATAAACATGTGTATCCGAGTCTTCTATCAAAAGTTACAGCTATTTCTATGAAGTTGTACAAAAACGCTTTCTTTCGCCAAGACAGTGCGTTTCTCACTGTTACATGCATTTGAATGGGGATCTCGACCGAAACAAAGTATAGGTTTTCATTATGTGAATAACTTGGAAATCTTAGCTCAAACAGCTGCAAAACCTGTTTTCCCAGCACGGGAACCTTGAGTTCTATAAGATAAAGCCATAAACATGTGTATCCGAGTCTTCTATCAAAAGTTACAGCTATTTCTATGAAGTTGTACAAAAACGCTTTCTTTCGCCAAGACAGTGCGTTTCTCACTGTTACATGCATTTGAATGGGGAACTCGACCGAAACAAAGTATAGGTTTTCATTATGTGAATAACTTGGAAATCTTAGCTCAAACAGCTGCAAAACCTGTTTTCCCAGCACGAGAACCTTGAGTTCTAAAAGATAAAGCCATAAACATGTGTATCCGAGTCTTCTATCAAAAGTTACAGCTATTTCTATGAAGTTGTACAAAAACGCTTTCTTTCGCCAAGACAGTGCGTTTCTCACTGTTACATGCATTTGAATGGGGATCTCGACCGAAACAAAGTATAGGTTTTCATTATGTGAATAACTTGGAAATCTTAGCTCAAACAGCTGCAAAACCTGTTTTCCCAGCACGGGAACCTTGAGTTCTATAAGATAAAGCCATAAACATGTGTATCCGAGTCTTCTATCAAAAGTTACAGCTATTTCTATGAAGTTGTACAAAAACGCTTTCTTTCGCCAAGACAGTGCGTTTCTCACTGTTACATGCATTTGAATGGGGAACTCGACCGAAACAAAGTATAGGTTTTCATTATGTGAATAACTTGGAAATCTTAGCTCAAACAGCTGCAAAACCTGTTTTCCCAGCACGGGAACCTTGAGTTCTAAAAGATAAAGCCATAAACATGTGTATCCGAGTCTTCTATCAAAAGTTACAGCTATTTCTATGAAGTTGTACAAAAACGCTTTCTTTCGCCAAGACAGTGCGTTTCTCACTGTTACATGCATTTGAATGGGGAACTCGACCGAAACAAAGTATAGGTTTTCATTATGTGAATAACTTGGAAATCTTAGCTCAAACAGCTGCAAAACCTGTTTTCCCAGCACGGGAACCTTGAGTTCTATAAGATAAAGCCATAAACATGTGTATCCGAGTCTTCTATCAAAAGTTACAGCTATTTCTATGAAGTTGTACAAAAACGCTTTCTTTCGCCAAGACAGTGCGTTTCTCACTGTTACATGCATTTGAATGGGGATCTCGACCGAAACAAAGTATAGGTTTTCATTATGTGAATAACTTGGAAATCTTAGCTCAAACAGCTGCAAAACCTGTTTTCCCAGCACGGGAACCTTGAGTTCTATAAGATAAAGCCATAAACATGTGTATCCGAGTCTTCTATCAAAAGTTACAGCTATTTCTATGAAGTTGTACAAAAACGCTTTCTTTCGCCAAGACAGTGCGTTTCTCACTGTTACATGCATTTGAATGGGGATCTCGACCGAAACAAAGTATAGGTTTTCATTATGTGAATAACTTGGAAATCTTAGCTCAAACAGCTGCAAAACCTGTTTTCCCAGCACGGGAACCTTGAGTTCTATAAGATAAAGCCATAAACATGTGTATCCGAGTCTTCTATCAAAAGTTACAGCTATTTCTATGAAGTTGTACAAAAACGCTTTCTTTCGCCAAGACAGTGCGTTTCTCACTGTTACATGCATTTGAATGGGGATCTCGACCGAAACAAAGTATAGGTTTTCATTATGTGAATAACTTGGAAATCTTAGCTCAAACAGCTGCAAAACCTGTTTTCCCAGCACGGGAACCTTGAGTTCTATAAGATAAAGCCATAAACATGTGTATCCGAGTCTTCTATCAAAAGTTACAGCTATTTCTATGAAGTTGTACAAAAACGCTTTCTTTCGCCAAGACAGTGCGTTTCTCACTGTTACATGCATTTGAATGGGGAACTCGACCGAAACAAAGTATAGGTTTTCATTATGTGAATAACTTGGAAATCTTAGCTCAAACAGCTGCAAAACCTGTTTTCCCAGCACGGGAACCTTGAGTTCTAAAAGATAAAGCCATAAACATGTGTATCCGAGTCTTCTATCAAAAGTTACAGCTATTTCTATGAAGTTGTACAAAAACGCTTTCTTTCGCCAAGACAGTGCGTTTCTCACTGTTACATGCATTTGAATGGGGATCTCGACCGAAACAAAGTATAGGTTTTCATTATGTGAATAACTTGGAAATCTTAGCTCAAACAGCTGCAAAACCTGTTTTCCCAGCACGGGAACCTTGAGTTCTAAAAGATAAAGCCATAAACATGTGTATCCGAGTCTTCTATCAAAAGTTACAGCTATTTCTATGAAGTTGTACAAAAACGCTTTCTTTCGCCAAGACAGTGCGTTTCTCACTGTTACATGCATTTGAATGGGGATCTCGACCGAAACAAAGTATAGGTTTTCATTATGTGAATAACTTGGAAATCTTAGCTCAAACAGCTGCAAAACCTGTTTTCCCAGCACGGGAACCTTGAGTTCTATAAGATAAAGCCATAAACATGTGTATCCGAGTCTTCTATCAAAAGTTACAGCTATTTCTATGAAGTTGTACAAAAACGCTTTCTTTCGCCAAGACAGTGCGTTTCTCACTGTTACATGCATTTGAATGGGGAACTCGACCGAAACAAAGTATAGGTTTTCATTATGTGAATAACTTGGAAATCTTAGCTCAAACAGCTGCAAAACCTGTTTTCCCAGCACGGGAACCTTGAGTTCTAAAAGATAAAGCCATAAACATGTGTATCCGAGTCTTCTATCAAAAGTTACAGCTATTTCTATGAAGTTGTACAAAAACGCTTTCTTTCGCAAAGACAGTGCGTTTCTCACTGTTACATGCATTTGAATGGGGATCTCGACCGAAACAAAGTATAGGTTTTCATTATGTGAATAACTTGGAAATCTTAGCTCAAACAGCTGCAAAACCTGTTTTCCCAGCACGGGAACCTTGAGTTCTAAAAGATAAAGCCATAAACATGTGTATCCGAGTCTTCTATCAAAAGTTACAGCTATTTCTATGAAGTTGTACAAAAACGCTTTCTTTCGCCAAGACAGTGCGTTTCTCACTGTTACATGCATTTGAATGGGGATCTCGACCGAAACAAAGTATAGGTTTTCATTATGTGAATAACTTGGAAATCTTAGCTCAAACAGCTGCAAAACCTGTTTTCCCAGCACGGGAACCTTGAGTTCTATAAGATAAAGCCATAAACATGTGTATCCGAGTCTTCTATCAAAAGTTACAGCTATTTCTATGAAGTTGTACAAAAACGCTTTCTTTCGCCAAGACAGTGCGTTTCTCACTGTTACATGCATTTGAATGGGGATCTCGACCGAAACAAAGTATAGGTTTTCATTATGTGAATAACTTGGAAATCTTAGCTCAAACAGCTGCAAAACCTGTTTTCCCAGCACGGGAACCTTGAGTTCTATAAGATAAAGCCATAAACATGTGTATCCGAGTCTTCTATCAAAAGTTACAGCTATTTCTATGAAGTTGTACAAAAACGCTTTCTTTCGCCAAGACAGTGCGTTTCTCACTGTTACATGCATTTGAATGGGGATCTCGACCGAAACAAAGTATAGGTTTTCATTATGTGAATAACTTGGAAATCTTAGCTCAAACAGCTGCAAAACCTGTTTTCCCAGCACGGGAACCTTGAGTTCTATAAGATAAAGCCATAAACATGTGTATCCGAGTCTTCTATCAAAAGTTACAGCTATTTCTATGAAGTTGTACAAAAACGCTTTCTTTCGCCAAGACAGTGCGTTTCTCACTGTTACATGCATTTGAATGGGGAACTCGACCGAAACAAAGTATAGGTTTTCATTATGTGAATAACTTGGAAATCTTAGCTCAAACAGCTGCAAAACCTGTTTTCCCAGCACGGGAACCTTGAGTTCTAAAAGATAAAGCCATAAACATGTGTATCCGAGTCTTCTATCAAAAGTTACAGCTATTTCTATGAAGTTGTACAAAAACGCTTTCTTTCGCAAAGACAGTGCGTTTCTCACTGTTACATGCATTTGAATGGGGATCTCGACCGAAACAAAGTATAGGTTTTCATTATGTGAATAACTTGGAAATCTTAGCTCAAACAGCTGCAAAACCTGTTTTCCCAGCACGGGAACCTTGAGTTCTAAAAGATAAAGCCATAAACATGTGTATCCGAGTCTTCTATCAAAAGTTACAGCTATTTCTATGAAGTTGTACAAAAACGCTTTCTTTCGCCAAGACAGTGCGTTTCTCACTGTTACATGCATTTGAATGGGGAACTCGACCGAAACAAAGTATAGGTTTTCATTATGTGAATAACTTGGAAATCTTAGCTCAAACAGCTGCAAAACCTGTTTTCCCAGCACGGGAACCTTGAGTTCTATAAGATAAAGCCATAAACATGTGTATCCGAGTCTTCTATCAAAAGTTACAGCTATTTCTATGAAGTTGTACAAAAACGCTTTCTTTCGCCAAGACAGTGCGTTTCTCACTGTTACATGCATTTGAATGGGGATCTCGACCGAAACAAAGTATAGGTTTTCATTATGTGAATAACTTGGAAATCTTAGCTCAAACAGCTGCAAAACCTGTTTTCCCAGCACGGGAACCTTGAGTTCTATAAGATAAAGCCATAAACATGTGTATCCGAGTCTTCTATCAAAAGTTACAGCTATTTCTATGAAGTTGTACAAAAACGCTTTCTTTCGCCAAGACAGTGCGTTTCTCACTGTTACATGCATTTGAATGGGGATCTCGACCGAAACAAAGTATAGGTTTTCATTATGTGAATAACTTGGAAATCTTAGCTCAAACAGCTGCAAAACCTGTTTTCCCAGCACGGGAACCTTGAGTTCTATAAGATAAAGCCATAAACATGTGTATCCGAGTCTTCTATCAAAAGTTACAGCTATTTCTATGAAGTTGTACAAAAACGCTTTCTTTCGCCAAGACAGTGCGTTTCTCACTGTTACATGCATTTGAATGGGGAACTCGACCGAAACAAAGTATAGGTTTTCATTATGTGAATAACTTGGAAATCTTAGCTCAAACAGCTGCAAAACCTGTTTTCCCAGCACGGGAACCTTGAGTTCTAAAAGATAAAGCCATAAACATGTGTATCCGAGTCTTCTATCAAAAGTTACAGCTATTTCTATGAAGTTGTACAAAAACGCTTTCTTTCGCAAAGACAGTGCGTTTCTCACTGTTACATGCATTTGAATGGGGATCTCGACCGAAACAAAGTATAGGTTTTCATTATGTGAATAACTTGGAAATCTTAGCTCAAACAGCTGCAAAACCTGTTTTCCCAGCACGGGAACCTTGAGTTCTAAAAGATAAAGCCATAAACATGTGTATCCGAGTCTTCTATCAAAAGTTACAGCTATTTCTATGAAGTTGTACAAAAACGCTTTCTTTCGCCAAGACAGTGCGTTTCTCACTGTTACATGCATTTGAATGGGGATCTCGACCGAAACAAAGTATAGGTTTTCATTATGTGAATAACTTGGAAATCTTAGCTCAAACAGCTGCAAAACCTGTTTTCCCAGCACGGGAACCTTGAGTTCTATAAGATAAAGCCATAAACATGTGTATCCGAGTCTTCTATCAAAAGTTACAGCTATTTCTATGAAGTTGTACAAAAACGCTTTCTTTCGCCAAGACAGTGCGTTTCTCACTGTTACATGCATTTGAATGGGGATCTCGACCGAAACAAAGTATAGGTTTTCATTATGTGAATAACTTGGAAATCTTAGCTCAAACAGCTGCAAAACCTGTTTTCCCAGCACGGGAACCTTGAGTTCTATAAGATAAAGCCATAAACATGTGTATCCGAGTCTTCTATCAAAAGTTACAGCTATTTCTATGAAGTTGTACAAAAACGCTTTCTTTCGCCAAGACAGTGCGTTTCTCACTGTTACATGCATTTGAATGGGGATCTCGACCGAAACAAAGTATAGGTTTTCATTATGTGAATAACTTGGAAATCTTAGCTCAAACAGCTGCAAAACCTGTTTTCCCAGCACGGGAACCTTGAGTTCTATAAGATAAAGCCATAAACATGTGTATCCGAGTCTTCTATCAAAAGTTACAGCTATTTCTATGAAGTTGTACAAAAACGCTTTCTTTCGCCAAGACAGTGCGTTTCTCACTGTTACATGCATTTGAATGGGGATCTCGACCGAAACAAAGTATAGGTTTTCATTATGTGAATAACTTGGAAATCTTAGCTCAAACAGCTGCAAAACCTGTTTTCCCAGCACGGGAACCTTGAGTTCTATAAGATAAAGCCATAAACATGTGTATCCGAGTCTTCTATCAAAAGTTACAGCTATTTCTATGAAGTTGTACAAAAACGCTTTCTTTCGCCAAGACAGTGCGTTTCTCACTGTTACATGCATTTGAATGGGGAACTCGACCGAAACAAAGTATAGGTTTTCATTATGTGAATAACTTGGAAATCTTAGCTCAAACAGCTGCAAAACCTGTTTTCCCAGCACGGGAACCTTGAGTTCTAAAAGATAAAGCCATAAACATGTGTATCCGAGTCTTCTATCAAAAGTTACAGCTATTTCTATGAAGTTGTACAAAAACGCTTTCTTTCGCAAAGACAGTGCGTTTCTCACTGTTACATGCATTTGAATGGGGATCTCGACCGAAACAAAGTATAGGTTTTCATTATGTGAATAACTTGGAAATCTTAGCTCAAACAGCTGCAAAACCTGTTTTCCCAGCACGGGAACCTTGAGTTCTAAAAGATAAAGCCATAAACATGTGTATCCGAGTCTTCTATCAAAAGTTACAGCTATTTCTATGAAGTTGTACAAAAACGCTTTCTTTCGCCAAGACAGTGCGTTTCTCACTGTTACATGCATTTGAATGGGGATCTCGACCGAAACAAAGTATAGGTTTTCATTATGTGAATAACTTGGAAATCTTAGCTCAAACAGCTGCAAAACCTGTTTTCCCAGCACGGGAACCTTGAGTTCTATAAGATAAAGCCATAAACATGTGTATCCGAGTCTTCTATCAAAAGTTACAGCTATTTCTATGAAGTTGTACAAAAACGCTTTCTTTCGCCAAGACAGTGCGTTTCTCACTGTTACATGCATTTGAATGGGGAACTCGACCGAAACAAAGTATAGGTTTTCATTATGTGAATAACTTGGAAATCTTAGCTCAAACAGCTGCAAAACCTGTTTTCCCAGCACGGGAACCTTGAGTTCTAAAAGATAAAGCCATAAACATGTGTATCCGAGTCTTCTATCAAAAGTTACAGCTATTTCTATGAAGTTGTACAAAAACGCTTTCTTTCGCAAAGACAGTGCGTTTCTCACTGTTACATGCATTTGAATGGGGATCTCGACCGAAACAAAGTATAGGTTTTCATTATGTGAATAACTTGGAAATCTTAGCTCAAACAGCTGCAAAACCTGTTTTCCCAGCACGGGAACCTTGAGTTCTATAAGATAAAGCCATAAACATGTGTATCCGAGTCTTCTATCAAAAGTTACAGCTATTTCTATGAAGTTGTACAAAAAGGCTTTCTTTCGCCAAGACAGTGCGTTTCTCACTGTTACATGCATTTGAATGGGGATCTCGACCGAAACAAAGTATAGGTTTTCATTATGTGAATAACTTGGAAATCTTAGCTCAAACAGCTGCAAAACCTGTTTTCCCAGCACGGGAACCTTGAGTTCTATAAGATAAAGCCATAAACATGTGTATCCGAGTCTTCTATCAAAAGTTACAGCTATTTCTATGAAGTTGTACAAAAACGCTTTCTTTCGCAAAGACAGTGCGTTTCTCACTGTTACATGCATTTGAATGGGGATCTCGACCGAAACAAAGTATAGGTTTTCATTATGTGAATAACTTGGAAATCTTAGCTCAAACAGCTGCAAAACCTGTTTTCCCAGCACGGGAACCTTGAGTTCTATAAGATAAAGCCATAAACATGTGTATCCGAGTCTTCTATCAAAAGTTACAGCTATTTCTATGAAGTTGTACAAAAACGCTTTCTTTCGCCAAGACAGTGCGTTTCTCACTGTTACATGCATTTGAATGGGGATCTCGACCGAAACAAAGTATAGGTTTTCATTATGTGAATAACTTGGAAATCTTAGCTCAAACAGCTGCAAAACCTGTTTTCCCAGCACGGGAACCTTGAGTTCTATAAGATAAAGCCATAAACATGTGTATCCGAGTCTTCTATCAAAAGTTACAGCTATTTCTATGAAGTTGTACAAAAACGCTTTCTTTCGCCAAGACAGTGCGTTTCTCACTGTTACATGCATTTGAATGGGGAACTCGACCGAAACAAAGTATAGGTTTTCATTATGTGAATAACTTGGAAATCTTAGCTCAAACAGCTGCAAAACCTGTTTTCCCAGCACGGGAACCTTGAGTTCTAAAAGATAAAGCCATAAACATGTGTATCCGAGTCTTCTATCAAAAGTTACAGCTATTTCTATGAAGTTGTACAAAAACGCTTTCTTTCGCCAAGACAGTGCGTTTCTCACTGTTACATGCATTTGAATGGGGAACTCGACCGAAACAAAGTATAGGTTTTCATTATGTGAATAACTTGGAAATCTTAGCTCAAACAGCTGCAAAACCTGTTTTCCCAGCACGGGAACCTTGAGTTCTATAAGATAAAGCCATAAACATGTGTATCCGAGTCTTCTATCAAAAGTTACAGCTATTTCTATGAAGTTGTACAAAAACGCTTTCTTTCGCCAAGACAGTGCGTTTCTCACTGTTACATGCATTTGAATGGGGATCTCGACCGAAACAAAGTATAGGTTTTCATTATGTGAATAACTTGGAAATCTTAGCTCAAACAGCTGCAAAACCTGTTTTCCCAGCACGGGAACCTTGAGTTCTATAAGATAAAGCCATAAACATGTGTATCCGAGTCTTCTATCAAAAGTTACAGCTATTTCTATGAAGTTGTACAAAAACGCTTTCTTTCGCCAAGACAGTGCGTTTCTCACTGTTACATGCATTTGAATGGGGATCTCGACCGAAACAAAGTATAGGTTTTCATTATGTGAATAACTTGGAAATCTTAGCTCAAACAGCTGCAAAACCTGTTTTCCCAGCACGGGAACCTTGAGTTCTATAAGATAAAGCCATAAACATGTGTATCCGAGTCTTCTATCAAAAGTTACAGCTATTTCTATGAAGTTGTACAAAAACGCTTTCTTTCGCCAAGACAGTGCGTTTCTCACTGTTACATGCATTTGAATGGGGAACTCGACCGAAACAAAGTATAGGTTTTCATTATGTGAATAACTTGGAAATCTTAGCTCAAACAGCTGCAAAACCTGTTTTCCCAGCACGGGAACCTTGAGTTCTAAAAGATAAAGCCATAAACATGTGTATCCGAGTCTTCTATCAAAAGTTACAGCTATTTCTATGAAGTTGTACAAAAACGCTTTCTTTCGCAAAGACAGTGCGTTTCTCACTGTTACATGCATTTGAATGGGGATCTCGACCGAAACAAAGTATAGGTTTTCATTATGTGAATAACTTGGAAATCTTAGCTCAAACAGCTGCAAAACCTGTTTTCCCAGCACGGGAACCTTGAGTTCTAAAAGATAAAGCCATAAACATGTGTATCCGAGTCTTCTATCAAAAGTTACAGCTATTTCTATGAAGTTGTACAAAAACGCTTTCTTTCGCCAAGACAGTGCGTTTCTCACTGTTACATGCATTTGAATGGGGAACTCGACCGAAACAAAGTATAGGTTTTCATTATGTGAATAACTTGGAAATCTTAGCTCAAACAGCTGCAAAACCTGTTTTCCCAGCACGGGAACCTTGAGTTCTATAAGATAAAGCCATAAACATGTGTATCCGAGTCTTCTATCAAAAGTTACAGCTATTTCTATGAAGTTGTACAAAAACGCTTTCTTTCGCCAAGACAGTGCGTTTCTCACTGTTACATGCATTTGAATGGGGATCTCGACCGAAACAAAGTATAGGTTTTCATTATGTGAATAACTTGGAAATCTTAGCTCAAACAGCTGCAAAACCTGTTTTCCCAGCACGGGAACCTTGAGTTCTATAAGATAAAGCCATAAACATGTGTATCCGAGTCTTCTATCAAAAGTTACAGCTATTTCTATGAAGTTGTACAAAAACGCTTTCTTTCGCCAAGACAGTGCGTTTCTCACTGTTACATGCATTTGAATGGGGATCTCGACCGAAACAAAGTATAGGTTTTCATTATGTGAATAACTTGGAAATCTTAGCTCAAACAGCTGCAAAACCTGTTTTCCCAGCACGGGAACCTTGAGTTCTATAAGATAAAGCCATAAACATGTGTATCCGAGTCTTCTATCAAAAGTTACAGCTATTTCTATGAAGTTGTACAAAAACGCTTTCTTTCGCCAAGACAGTGCGTTTCTCACTGTTACATGCATTTGAATGGGGAACTCGACCGAAACAAAGTATAGGTTTTCATTATGTGAATAACTTGGAAATCTTAGCTCAAACAGCTGCAAAACCTGTTTTCCCAGCACGGGAACCTTGAGTTCTAAAAGATAAAGCCATAAACATGTGTATCCGAGTCTTCTATCAAAAGTTACAGCTATTTCTATGAAGTTGTACAAAAACGCTTTCTTTCGCAAAGACAGTGCGTTTCTCACTGTTACATGCATTTGAATGGGGATCTCGACCGAAACAAAGTATAGGTTTTCATTATGTGAATAACTTGGAAATCTTAGCTCAAACAGCTGCAAAACCTGTTTTCCCAGCACGGGAACCTTGAGTTCTAAAAGATAAAGCCATAAACATGTGTATCCGAGTCTTCTATCAAAAGTTACAGCTATTTCTATGAAGTTGTACAAAAACGCTTTCTTTCGCCAAGACAGTGCGTTTCTCACTGTTACATGCATTTGAATGGGGATCTCGACCGAAACAAAGTATAGGTTTTCATTATGTGAATAACTTGGAAATCTTAGCTCAAACAGCTGCAAAACCTGTTTTCCCAGCACGGGAACCTTGAGTTCTATAAGATAAAGCCATAAACATGTGTATCCGAGTCTTCTATCAAAAGTTACAGCTATTTCTATGAAGTTGTACAAAAACGCTTTCTTTCGCCAAGACAGTGCGTTTCTCACTGTTACATGCATTTGAATGGGGAACTCGACCGAAACAAAGTATAGGTTTTCATTATGTGAATAACTTGGAAATCTTAGCTCAAACAGCTGCAAAACCTGTTTTCCCAGCACGGGAACCTTGAGTTCTAAAAGATAAAGCCATAAACATGTGTATCCGAGTCTTCTATCAAAAGTTACAGCTATTTCTATGAAGTTGTACAAAAACGCTTTCTTTCGCAAAGACAGTGCGTTTCTCACTGTTACATGCATTTGAATGGGGATCTCGACCGAAACAAAGTATAGGTTTTCATTATGTGAATAACTTGGAAATCTTAGCTCAAACAGCTGCAAAACCTGTTTTCCCAGCACGGGAACCTTGAGTTCTAAAAGATAAAGCCATAAACATGTGTATCCGAGTCTTCTATCAAAAGTTACAGCTATTTCTATGAAGTTGTACAAAAACGCTTTCTTTCGCCAAGACAGTGCGTTTCTCACTGTTACATGCATTTGAATGGGGATCTCGACCGAAACAAAGTATAGGTTTTCATTATGTGAATAACTTGGAAATCTTAGCTCAAACAGCTGCAAAACCTGTTTTCCCAGCACGGGAACCTTGAGTTCTATAAGATAAAGCCATAAACATGTGTATCCGAGTCTTCTATCAAAAGTTACAGCTATTTCTATGAAGTTGTACAAAAACGCTTTCTTTCGCCAAGACAGTGCGTTTCTCACTGTTACATGCATTTGAATGGGGATCTCGACCGAAACAAAGTATAGGTTTTCATTATGTGAATAACTTGGAAATCTTAGCTCAAACAGCTGCAAAACCTGTTTTCCCAGCACGGGAACCTTGAGTTCTATAAGATAAAGCCATAAACATGTGTATCCGAGTCTTCTATCAAAAGTTACAGCTATTTCTATGAAGTTGTACAAAAACGCTTTCTTTCGCCAAGACAGTGCGTTTCTCACTGTTACATGCATTTGAATGGGGATCTCGACCGAAACAAAGTATAGGTTTTCATTATGTGAATAACTTGGAAATCTTAGCTCAAACAGCTGCAAAACCTGTTTTCCCAGCACGGGAACCTTGAGTTCTATAAGATAAAGCCATAAACATGTGTATCCGAGTCTTCTATCAAAAGTTACAGCTATTTCTATGAAGTTGTACAAAAACGCTTTCTTTCGCCAAGACAGTGCGTTTCTCACTGTTACATGCATTTGAATGGGGATCTCGACCGAAACAAAGTATAGGTTTTCATTATGTGAATAACTTGGAAATCTTAGCTCAAACAGCTGCAAAACCTGTTTTCCCAGCACGGGAACCTTGAGTTCTAAAAGATAAAGCCATAAACATGTGTATCCGAGTCTTCTATCAAAAGTTACAGCTATTTCTATGAAGTTGTACAAAAACGCTTTCTTTCGCCAAGACAGTGCGTTTCTCACTGTTACATGCATTTGAATGGGGAACTCGACCGAAACAAAGTACAGGTTTTCATTATGTGAATAACTTGGAAATCTTAGCTCAAACAGCTGCAAAACCTGTTTTCCCAGCACGGGAACCTTGAGTTCTATAAGATAAAGCCATAAACATGTGTATCCGAGTCTTCTATCAAAAGTTACAGCTATTTCTATGAAGTTGTACAAAAACGCTTTCTTTCGCCAAGACAGTGCGTTTCTCACTGTTACATGCATTTGAATGGGGAACTCGACCGAAACAAAGTATAGGTTTTCATTATGTGAATAACTTGGAAATCTTAGCTCAAACAGCTGCAAAACCTGTTTTCCCAGCACGGGAACCTTGAGTTCTAAAAGATAAAGCCATAAACATGTGTATCCGAGTCTTCTATCAAAAGTTACAGCTATTTCTATGAAGTTGTACAAAAACGCTTTCTTTCGCAAAGACAGTGCGTTTCTCACTGTTACATGCATTTGAATGGGGATCTCGACCGAAACAAAGTATAGGTTTTCATTATGTGAATAACTTGGAAATCTTAGCTCAAACAGCTGCAAAACCTGTTTTCCCAGCACGAGAACCTTGAGTTCTATAAGATAAAGCCATAAACATGTGTATCCGAGTCTTCTATCAAAAGTTACAGCTATTTCTATGAAGTTGTACAAAAACGCTTTCTTTCGCCAAGACAGTGCGTTTCTCACTGTTACATGCATTTGAATGGGGAACTCGACCGAAACAAAGTATAGGTTTTCATTATGTGAATAACTTGGAAATCTTAGCTCAAACAGCTGCAAAACCTGTTTTCCCAGCACGGGAACCTTGAGTTCTAAAAGATAAAGCCATAAACATGTGTATCCGAGTCTTCTATCAAAAGTTACAGCTATTTCTATGAAGTTGTACAAAAACGCTTTCTTTCGCAAAGACAGTGCGTTTCTCACTGTTACATGCATTTGAATGGGGATCTCGACCGAAACAAAGTATAGGTTTTCATTATGTGAATAACTTGGAAATCTTAGCTCAAACAGCTGCAAAACCTGTTTTCCCAGCACGGGAACCTTGAGTTCTAAAAGATAAAGCCATAAACATGTGTATCCGAGTCTTCTATCAAAAGTTACAGCTATTTCTATGAAGTTGTACAAAAACGCTTTCTTTCGCCAAGACAGTGCGTTTCTCACTGTTACATGCATTTGAATGGGGATCTCGACCGAAACAAAGTATAGGTTTTCATTATGTGAATAACTTGGAAATCTTAGCTCAAACAGCTGCAAAACCTGTTTTCCCAGCACGGGAACCTTGAGTTCTATAAGATAAAGCCATAAACATGTGTATCCGAGTCTTCTATCAAAAGTTACAGCTATTTCTATGAAGTTGTACAAAAACGCTTTCTTTCGCAAAGACAGTGCGTTTCTCACTGTTACATGCATTTGAATGGGGATCTCGACCGAAACAAAGTATAGGTTTTCATTATGTGAATAACTTGGAAATCTTAGCTCAAACAGCTGCAAAACCTGTTTTCCCAGCACGGGAACCTTGAGTTCTATAAGATAAAGCCATAAACATGTGTATCCGAGTCTTCTATCAAAAGTTACAGCTATTTCTATGAAGTTGTACAAAAACGCTTTCTTTCGCCAAGACAGTGCGTTTCTCACTGTTACATGCATTTGAATGGGGATCTCGACCGAAACAAAGTATAGGTTTTCATTATGTGAATAACTTGGAAATCTTAGCTCAAACAGCTGCAAAACCTGTTTTCCCAGCACGGGAACCTTGAGTTCTATAAGATAAAGCCATAAACATGTGTATCCGAGTCTTCTATCAAAAGTTACAGCTATTTCTATGAAGTTGTACAAAAACGCTTTCTTTCGCCAAGACAGTGCGTTTCTCACTGTTACATGCATTTGAATGGGGATCTCGACCGAAACAAAGTATAGGTTTTCATTATGTGAATAACTTGGAAATCTTAGCTCAAACAGCTGCAAAACCTGTTTTCCCAGCACGGGAACCTTGAGTTCTAAAAGATAAAGCCATAAACATGTGTATCCGAGTCTTCTATCAAAAGTTACAGCTATTTCTATGAAGTTGTACAAAAACGCTTTCTTTCGCCAAGACAGTGCGTTTCTCACTGTTACATGCATTTGAATGGGGAACTCGACCGAAACAAAGTATAGGTTTTCATTATGTGAATAACTTGGAAATCTTAGCTCAAACAGCTGCAAAACCTGTTTTCCCAGCACGGGAACCTTGAGTTCTATAAGATAAAGCCATAAACATGTGTATCTGAGTCTTCTATCAAAAGTTACAGCTATTTCTATGAAGTTGTACAAAAACGCTTTCTTTCGCCAAGACAGTGCGTTTCTCACTGTTACATGCATTTGAATGGGGAACTCGACCGAAACAAAGTATAGGTTTTCATTATGTGAATAACTTGGAAATCTTAGCTCAAACAGCTGCAAAACCTGTTTTCCCAGCACGGGAACCTTGAGTTCTATAAGATAAAGCCATAAACATGTGTATCCGAGTCTTCTATCAAAAGTTACAGCTATTTCTATGAAGTTGTACAAAAACGCTTTCTTTCGCCAAGACAGTGCGTTTCTCACTGTTACATGCATTTGAATGGGGAACTCGACCGAAACAAAGTATAGGTTTTCATTATGTGAATAACTTGGAAATCTTAGCTCAAACAGCTGCAAAACCTGTTTTCCCAGCACGGGAACCTTGAGTTCTAAAAGATAAAGCCATAAACATGTGTATCCGAGTCTTCTATCAAAAGTTACAGCTATTTCTATGAAGTTGTACAAAAACGCTTTCTTTCGCAAAGACAGTGCGTTTCTCACTGTTACATGCATTTGAATGGGGATCTCGACCGAAACAAAGTATAGGTTTTCATTATGTGAATAACTTGGAAATCTTAGCTCAAACAGCTGCAAAACCTGTTTTCCCAGCACGGGAACCTTGAGTTCTAAAAGATAAAGCCATAAACATGTGTATCCGAGTCTTCTATCAAAAGTTACAGCTATTTCTATGAAGTTGTACAAAAACGCTTTCTTTCGCCAAGACAGTGCGTTTCTCACTGTTACATGCATTTGAATGGGGAACTCGACCGAAACAAAGTATAGGTTTTCATTATGTGAATAACTTGGAAATCTTAGCTCAAACAGCTGCAAAACCTGTTTTCCCAGCACGGAGACCTTGAGTTCTATAAGATAAAGCCATAAACATGTGTATCCGAGTCTTCTATCAAAAGTTACAGCTATTTCTATGAAGTTGTACAAAAACGCTTTCTTTCGCCAAGACAGTGCGTTTCTCACTGTTACATGCATTTGAATGGGGAACTCGACCGAAACAAAGTATAGGTTTTCATTATGTGAATAACTTGGAAATCTTAGCTCAAACAGCTGCAAAACCTGTTTTCCCAGCACGGGAACCTTGAGTTCTATAAGATAAAGCCATAAACATGTGTATCCGAGTCTTCTATCAAAAGTTACAGCTATTTCTATGAAGTTGTACAAAAACGCTTTCTTTCGCCAAGACAGTGCGTTTCTCACTGTTACATGCATTTGAATGGGGAACTCGACCGAAACAAAGTATAGGTTTTCATTATGTGAATAACTTGGAAATCTTAGCTCAAACAGCTGCAAAACCTGTTTTCCCAGCACGGGAACCTTGAGTTCTAAAAGATAAAGCCATAAACATGTGTATCCGAGTCTTCTATCAAAAGTTACAGCTATTTCTATGAAGTTGTACAAAAACGCTTTCTTTCGCAAAGACAGTGCGTTTCTCACTGTTACATGCATTTGAATGGGGATCTCGACCGAAACAAAGTATAGGTTTTCATTATGTGAATAACTTGGAAATCTTAGCTCAAACAGCTGCAAAACCTGTTTTCCCAGCACGGGAACCTTGAGTTCTAAAAGATAAAGCCATAAACATGTGTATCCGAGTCTTCTATCAAAAGTTACAGCTATTTCTATGAAGTTGTACAAAAACGCTTTCTTTCGCCAAGACAGTGCGTTTCTCACTGTTACATGCATTTGAATGGGGATCTCGACCGAAACAAAGTATAGGTTTTCATTATGTGAATAACTTGGAAATCTTAGCTCAAACAGCTGCAAAACCTGTTTTCCCAGCACGGGAACCTTGAGTTCTATAAGATAAAGCCATAAACATGTGTATCCGAGTCTTCTATCAAAAGTTACAGCTATTTCTATGAAGTTGTACAAAAACGCTTTCTTTCGCAAAGACAGTGCGTTTCTCACTGTTACATGCATTTGAATGGGGATCTCGACCGAAACAAAGTATAGGTTTTCATTATGTGAATAACTTGGAAATCTTAGCTCAAACAGCTGCAAAACCTGTTTTCCCAGCACGGGAACCTTGAGTTCTATAAGATAAAGCCATAAACATGTGTATCCGAGTCTTCTATCAAAAGTTACAGCTATTTCTATGAAGTTGTACAAAAACGCTTTCTTTCGCCAAGACAGTGCGTTTCTCACTGTTACATGCATTTGAATGGGGATCTCGACCGAAACAAAGTATAGGTTTTCATTATGTGAATAACTTGGAAATCTTAGCTCAAACAGCTGCAAAACCTGTTTTCCCAGCACGGGAACCTTGAGTTCTATAAGATAAAGCCATAAACATGTGTATCCGAGTCTTCTATCAAAAGTTACAGCTATTTCTATGAAGTTGTACAAAAACGCTTTCTTTCGCCAAGACAGTGCGTTTCTCACTGTTACATGCATTTGAATGGGGATCTCGACCGAAACAAAGTATAGGTTTTCATTATGTGAATAACTTGGAAATCTTAGCTCAAACAGCTGCAAAACCTGTTTTCCCAGCACGGGAACCTTGAGTTCTATAAGATAAAGCCATAAACATGTGTATCCGAGTCTTCTATCAAAAGTTACAGCTATTTCTATGAAGTTGTACAAAAACGCTTTCTTTCGCCAAGACAGTGCGTTTCTCACTGTTACATGCATTTGAATGGGGAACTCGACCGAAACAAAGTATAGGTTTTCATTATGTGAATAACTTGGAAATCTTAGCTCAAACAGCTGCAAAACCTGTTTTCCCAGCACGGGAACCTTGAGTTCTAAAAGATAAAGCCATAAACATGTGTATCCGAGTCTTCTATCAAAAGTTACAGCTATTTCTATGAAGTTGTACAAAAACGCTTTCTTTCGCAAAGACAGTGCGTTTCTCACTGTTACATGCATTTGAATGGGGATCTCGACCGAAACAAAGTATAGGTTTTCATTATGTGAATAACTTGGAAATCTTAGCTCAAACAGCTGCAAAACCTGTTTTCCCAGCACGGGAACCTTGAGTTCTATAAGATAAAGCCATAAACATGTGTATCCGAGTCTTCTATCAAAAGTTACAGCTATTTCTATGAAGTTGTACAAAAACGCTTTCTTTCGCCAAGACAGTGCGTTTCTCACTGTTACATGCATTTGAATGGGGATCTCGACCGAAACAAAGTATAGGTTTTCATTATGTGAATAACTTGGAAATCTTAGCTCAAACAGCTGCAAAACCTGTTTTCCCAGCACGGGAACCTTGAGTTCTATAAGATAAAGCCATAAACATGTGTATCCGAGTCTTCTATCAAAAGTTACAGCTATTTCTATGAAGTTGTACAAAAACGCTTTCTTTCGCCAAGACAGTGCGTTTCTCACTGTTACATGCATTTGAATGGGGATCTCGACCGAAACAAAGTATAGGTTTTCATTATGTGAATAACTTGGAAATCTTAGCTCAAACAGCTGCAAAACCTGTTTTCCCAGCACGGGAACCTTGAGTTCTATAAGATAAAGCCATAAACATGTGTATCCGAGTCTTCTATCAAAAGTTACAGCTATTTCTATGAAGTTGTACAAAAACGCTTTCTTTCGCCAAGACAGTGCGTTTCTCACTGTTACATGCATTTGAATGGGGATCTCGACCGAAACAAAGTATAGGTTTTCATTATGTGAATAACTTGGAAATCTTAGCTCAAACAGCTGCAAAACCTGTTTTCCCAGCACGGGAACCTTGAGTTCTATAAGATAAAGCCATAAACATGTGTATCCGAGTCTTCTATCAAAAGTTACAGCTATTTCTATGAAGTTGTACAAAAACGCTTTCTTTCGCCAAGACAGTGCGTTTCTCACTGTTACATGCATTTGAATGGGGAACTCGACCGAAACAAAGTATAGGTTTTCATTATGTGAATAACTTGGAAATCTTAGCTCAAACAGCTGCAAAACCTGTTTTCCCAGCACGGGAACCTTGAGTTCTAAAAGATAAAGCCATAAACATGTGTATCCGAGTCTTCTATCAAAAGTTACAGCTATTTCTATGAAGTTGTACAAAAACGCTTTCTTTCGCAAAGACAGTGCGTTTCTCACTGTTACATGCATTTGAATGGGGATCTCGACCGAAACAAAGTATAGGTTTTCATTATGTGAATAACTTGGAAATCTTAGCTCAAACAGCTGCAAAACCTGTTTTCCCAGCACGGGAACCTTGAGTTCTAAAAGATAAAGCCATAAACATGTGTATCCGAGTCTTCTATCAAAAGTTACAGCTATTTCTATGAAGTTGTACAAAAACGCTTTCTTTCGCCAAGACAGTGCGTTTCTCACTGTTACATGCATTTGAATGGGGATCTCGACCGAAACAAAGTATAGGTTTTCATTATGTGAATAACTTGGAAATCTTAGCTCAAACAGCTGCAAAACCTGTTTTCCCAGCACGGGAACCTTGAGTTCTAAAAGATAAAGCCATAAACATGTGTATCCGAGTCTTCTATCAAAAGTTACAGCTATTTCTATGAAGTTGTACAAAAACGCTTTCTTTCGCCAAGACAGTGCGTTTCTCACTGTTACATGCATTTGAATGGGGAACTCGACCGAAACAAAGTATAGGTTTTCATTATGTGAATAACTTGGAAATCTTAGCTCAAACAGCTGCAAAACCTGTTTTCCCAGCACGGGAACCTTGAGTTCTATAAGATAAAGCCATAAACATGTGTATCCGAGTCTTCTATCAAAAGTTACAGCTATTTCTATGAAGTTGTACAAAAACGCTTTCTTTCGCCAAGACAGTGCGTTTCTCACTGTTACATGCATTTGAATGGGGATCTCGACCGAAACAAAGTATAGGTTTTCATTATGTGAATAACTTGGAAATCTTAGCTCAAACAGCTGCAAAACCTGTTTTCCCAGCACGGGAACCTTGAGTTCTATAAGATAAAGCCATAAACATGTGTATCCGAGTCTTCTATCAAAAGTTACAGCTATTTCTATGAAGTTGTACAAAAACGCTTTCTTTCGCCAAGACAGTGCGTTTCTCACTGTTACATGCATTTGAATGGGGAACTCGACCGAAACAAAGTATAGGTTTTCATTATGTGAATAACTTGGAAATCTTAGCTCAAACAGCTGCAAAACCTGTTTTCCCAGCACGGGAACCTTGAGTTCTAAAAGATAAAGCCATAAACATGTGTATCCGAGTCTTCTATCAAAAGTTACAGCTATTTCTATGAAGTTGTACAAAAACGCTTTCTTTCGCCAAGACAGTGCGTTTCTCACTGTTACATGCATTTGAATGGGGATCTCGACCGAAACAAAGTATAGGTTTTCATTATGTGAATAACTTGGAAATCTTAGCTCAAACAGCTGCAAAACCTGTTTTCCCAGCACGGGAACCTTGAGTTCTATAAGATAAAGCCATAAACATGTGTATCCGAGTCTTCTATCAAAAGTTACAGCTATTTCTATGAAGTTGTACAAAAACGCTTTCTTTCGCCAAGACAGTGCGTTTCTCACTGTTACATGCATTTGAATGGGGATCTCGACCGAAACAAAGTATAGGTTTTCATTATGTGAATAACTTGGAAATCTTAGCTCAAACAGCTGCAAAACCTGTTTTCCCAGCACGGGAACCTTGAGTTCTATAAGATAAAGCCATAAACATGTGTATCCGAGTCTTCTATCAAAAGTTACAGCTATTTCTATGAAGTTGTACAAAAACGCTTTCTTTCGCCAAGACAGTGCGTTTCTCACTGTTACATGCATTTGAATGGGGAACTCGACCGAAACAAAGTATAGGTTTTCATTATGTGAATAACTTGGAAATCTTAGCTCAAACAGCTGCAAAACCTGTTTTCCCAGCACGGGAACCTTGAGTTCTAAAAGATAAAGCCATAAACATGTGTATCCGAGTCTTCTATCAAAAGTTACAGCTATTTCTATGAAGTTGTACAAAAACGCTTTCTTTCGCCAAGACAGTGCGTTTCTCACTGTTACATGCATTTGAATGGGGATCTCGACCGAAACAAAGTATAGGTTTTCATTATGTGAATAACTTGGAAATCTTAGCTCAAACAGCTGCAAAACCTGTTTTCCCAGCACGGGAACCTTGAGTTCTAAAAGATAAAGCCATAAACATGTGTATCCGAGTCTTCTATCAAAAGTTACAGCTATTTCTATGAAGTTGTACAAAAACGCTTTCTTTCGCCAAGACAGTGCGTTTCTCACTGTTACATGCATTTGAATGGGGATCTCGACCGAAACAAAGTATAGGTTTTCATTATGTGAATAACTTGGAAATCTTAGCTCAAACAGCTGCAAAACCTGTTTTCCCAGCACGGGAACCTTGAGTTCTAAAAGATAAAGCCATAAACATGTGTATCCGAGTCTTCTATCAAAAGTTACAGCTATTTCTATGAAGTTGTACAAAAACGCTTTCTTTCGCCAAGACAGTGCGTTTCTCACTGTTACATGCATTTGAATGGGGAACTCGACCGAAACAAAGTATAGGTTTTCATTATGTGAATAACTTGGAAATCTTAGCTCAAACAGCTGCAAAACCTGTTTTCCCAGCACGGGAACCTTGAGTTCTATAAGATAAAGCCATAAACATGTGTATCCGAGTCTTCTATCAAAAGTTACAGCTATTTCTATGAAGTTGTACAAAAACGCTTTCTTTCGCCAAGACAGTGCGTTTCTCACTGTTACATGCATTTGAATGGGGATCTCGACCGAAACAAAGTATAGGTTTTCATTATGTGAATAACTTGGAAATCTTAGCTCAAACAGCTGCAAAACCTGTTTTCCCAGCACGGGAACCTTGAGTTCTATAAGATAAAGCCATAAACATGTGTATCCGAGTCTTCTATCAAAAGTTACAGCTATTTCTATGAAGTTGTACAAAAACGCTTTCTTTCGCCAAGACAGTGCGTTTCTCACTGTTACATGCATTTGAATGGGGAACTCGACCGAAACAAAGTATAGGTTTTCATTATGTGAATAACTTGGAAATCTTAGCTCAAACAGCTGCAAAACCTGTTTTCCCAGCACGGGAACCTTGAGTTCTAAAAGATAAAGCCATAAACATGTGTATCCGAGTCTTCTATCAAAAGTTACAGCTATTTCTATGAAGTTGTACAAAAACGCTTTCTTTCGCCAAGACAGTGCGTTTCTCACTGTTACATGCATTTGAATGGGGATCTCGACCGAAACAAAGTATAGGTTTTCATTATGTGAATAACTTGGAAATCTTAGCTCAAACAGCTGCAAAACCTGTTTTCCCAGCACGGGAACCTTGAGTTCTATAAGATAAAGCCATAAACATGTGTATCCGAGTCTTCTATCAAAAGTTACAGCTATTTCTATGAAGTTGTACAAAAACGCTTTCTTTCGCCAAGACAGTGCGTTTCTCACTGTTACATGCATTTGAATGGGGATCTCGACCGAAACAAAGTATAGGTTTTCATTATGTGAATAACTTGGAAATCTTAGCTCAAACAGCTGCAAAACCTGTTTTCCCAGCACGGGAACCTTGAGTTCTATAAGATAAAGCCATAAACATGTGTATCCGAGTCTTCTATCAAAAGTTACAGCTATTTCTATGAAGTTGTACAAAAACGCTTTCTTTCGCCAAGACAGTGCGTTTCTCACTGTTACATGCATTTGAATGGGGATCTCGACCGAAACAAAGTATAGGTTTTCATTATGTGAATAACTTGGAAATCTTAGCTCAAACAGCTGCAAAACCTGTTTTCCCAGCACGGGAACCTTGAGTTCTATAAGATAAAGCCATAAACATGTGTATCCGAGTCTTCTATCAAAAGTTACAGCTATTTCTATGAAGTTGTACAAAAACGCTTTCTTTCGCCAAGACAGTGCGTTTCTCACTGTTACATGCATTTGAATGGGGATCTCGACCGAAACAAAGTATAGGTTTTCATTATGTGAATAACTTGGAAATCTTAGCTCAAACAGCTGCAAAACCTGTTTTCCCAGCACGGGAACCTTGAGTTCTATAAGATAAAGCCATAAACATGTGTATCCGAGTCTTCTATCAAAAGTTACAGCTATTTCTATGAAGTTGTACAAAAACGCTTTCTTTCGCCAAGACAGTGCGTTTCTCACTGTTACATGCATTTGAATGGGGAACTCGACCGAAACAAAGTATAGGTTTTCATTATGTGAATAACTTGGAAATCTTAGCTCAAACAGCTGCAAAACCTGTTTTCCCAGCACGGGAACCTTGAGTTCTAAAAGATAAAGCCATAAACATGTGTATCCGAGTCTTCTATCAAAAGTTACAGCTATTTCTATGAAGTTGTACAAAAACGCTTTCTTTCGCCAAGACAGTGCGTTTCTCACTGTTACATGCATTTGAATGGGGATCTCGACCGAAACAAAGTATAGGTTTTCATTATGTGAATAACTTGGAAATCTTAGCTCAAACAGCTGCAAAACCTGTTTTCCCAGCACGGGAACCTTGAGTTCTATAAGATAAAGCCATAAACATGTGTATCCGAGTCTTCTATCAAAAGTTACAGCTATTTCTATGAAGTTGTACAAAAACGCTTTCTTTCGCCAAGACAGTGCGTTTCTCACTGTTACATGCATTTGAATGGGGATCTCGACCGAAACAAAGTATAGGTTTTCATTATGTGAATAACTTGGAAATCTTAGCTCAAACAGCTGCAAAACCTGTTTTCCCAGCACGGGAACCTTGAGTTCTATAAGATAAAGCCATAAACATGTGTATCCGAGTCTTCTATCAAAAGTTACAGCTATTTCTATGAAGTTGTACAAAAACGCTTTCTTTCGCCAAGACAGTGCGTTTCTCACTGTTACATGCATTTGAATGGGGATCTCGACCGAAACAAAGTATAGGTTTTCATTATGTGAATAACTTGGAAATCTTAGCTCAAACAGCTGCAAAACCTGTTTTCCCAGCACGGGAACCTTGAGTTCTATAAGATAAAGCCATAAACATGTGTATCCGAGTCTTCTATCAAAAGTTACAGCTATTTCTATGAAGTTGTACAAAAACGCTTTCTTTCGCCAAGACAGTGCGTTTCTCACTGTTACATGCATTTGAATGGGGAACTCGACCGAAACAAAGTATAGGTTTTCATTATGTGAATAACTTGGAAATCTTAGCTCAAACAGCTGCAAAACCTGTTTTCCCAGCACGGGAACCTTGAGTTCTAAAAGATAAAGCCATAAACATGTGTATCCGAGTCTTCTATCAAAAGTTACAGCTATTTCTATGAAGTTGTACAAAAACGCTTTCTTTCGCAAAGACAGTGCGTTTCTCACTGTTACATGCATTTGAATGGGGATCTCGACCGAAACAAAGTATAGGTTTTCATTATGTGAATAACTTGGAAATCTTAGCTCAAACAGCTGCAAAACCTGTTTTCCCAGCACGGGAACCTTGAGTTCTATAAGATAAAGCCATAAACATGTGTATCCGAGTCTTCTATCAAAAGTTACAGCTATTTCTATGAAGTTGTACAAAAACGCTTTCTTTCGCCAAGACAGTGCGTTTCTCACTGTTACATGCATTTGAATGGGGATCTCGACCGAAACAAAGTATAGGTTTTCATTATGTGAATAACTTGGAAATCTTAGCTCAAACAGCTGCAAAACCTGTTTTCCCAGCACGGGAACCTTGAGTTCTATAAGATAAAGCCATAAACATGTGTATCCGAGTCTTCTATCAAAAGTTACAGCTATTTCTATGAAGTTGTACAAAAACGCTTTCTTTCGCCAAGACAGTGCGTTTCTCACTGTTACATGCATTTGAATGGGGATCTCGACCGAAACAAAGTATAGGTTTTCATTATGTGAATAACTTGGAAATCTTAGCTCAAACAGCTGCAAAACCTGTTTTCCCAGCACGGGAACCTTGAGTTCTATAAGATAAAGCCATAAACATGTGTATCCGAGTCTTCTATCAAAAGTTACAGCTATTTCTATGAAGTTGTACAAAAACGCTTTCTTTCGCCAAGACAGTGCGTTTCTCACTGTTACATGCATTTGAATGGGGATCTCGACCGAAACAAAGTATAGGTTTTCATTATGTGAATAACTTGGAAATCTTAGCTCAAACAGCTGCAAAACCTGTTTTCCCAGCACGGGAACCTTGAGTTCTATAAGATAAAGCCATAAACATGTGTATCCGAGTCTTCTATCAAAAGTTACAGCTATTTCTATGAAGTTGTACAAAAACGCTTTCTTTCGCCAAGACAGTGCGTTTCTCACTGTTACATGCATTTGAATGGGGAACTCGACCGAAACAAAGTATAGGTTTTCATTATGTGAATAACTTGGAAATCTTAGCTCAAACAGCTGCAAAACCTGTTTTCCCAGCACGGGAACCTTGAGTTCTAAAAGATAAAGCCATAAACATGTGTATCCGAGTCTTCTATCAAAAGTTACAGCTATTTCTATGAAGTTGTACAAAAACGCTTTCTTTCGCAAAGACAGTGCGTTTCTCACTGTTACATGCATTTGAATGGGGATCTCGACCGAAACAAAGTATAGGTTTTCATTATGTGAATAACTTGGAAATCTTAGCTCAAACAGCTGCAAAACCTGTTTTCCCAGCACGGGAACCTTGAGTTCTAAAAGATAAAGCCATAAACATGTGTATCCGAGTCTTCTATCAAAAGTTACAGCTATTTCTATGAAGTTGTACAAAAACGCTTTCTTTCGCCAAGACAGTGCGTTTCTCACTGTTACATGCATTTGAATGGGGATCTCGACCGAAACAAAGTATAGGTTTTCATTATGTGAATAACTTGGAAATCTTAGCTCAAACAGCTGCAAAACCTGTTTTCCCAGCACGGGAACCTTGAGTTCTAAAAGATAAAGCCATAAACATGTGTATCCGAGTCTTCTATCAAAAGTTACAGCTATTTCTATGAAGTTGTACAAAAACGCTTTCTTTCGCCAAGACAGTGCGTTTCTCACTGTTACATGCATTTGAATGGGGATCTCGACCGAAACAAAGTATAGGTTTTCATTATGTGAATAACTTGGAAATCTTAGCTCAAACAGCTGCAAAACCTGTTTTCCCAGCACGGGAACCTTGAGTTCTATAAGATAAAGCCATAAACATGTGTATCCGAGTCTTCTATCAAAAGTTACAGCTATTTCTATGAAGTTGTACAAAAACGCTTTCTTTCGCCAAGACAGTGCGTTTCTCACTGTTACATGCATTTGAATGGGGATCTCGACCGAAACAAAGTATAGGTTTTCATTATGTGAATAACTTGGAAATCTTAGCTCAAACAGCTGCAAAACCTGTTTTCCCAGCACGGGAACCTTGAGTTCTATAAGATAAAGCCATAAACATGTGTATCCGAGTCTTCTATCAAAAGTTACAGCTATTTCTATGAAGTTGTACAAAAACGCTTTCTTTCGCCAAGACAGTGCGTTTCTCACTGTTACATGCATTTGAATGGGGATCTCGACCGAAACAAAGTATAGGTTTTCATTATGTGAATAACTTGGAAATCTTAGCTCAAACAGCTGCAAAACCTGTTTTCCCAGCACGGGAACCTTGAGTTCTATAAGATAAAGCCATAAACATGTGTATCCGAGTCTTCTATCAAAAGTTACAGCTATTTCTATGAAGTTGTACAAAAACGCTTTCTTTCGCCAAGACAGTGCGTTTCTCACTGTTACATGCATTTGAATGGGGATCTCGACCGAAACAAAGTATAGGTTTTCATTATGTGAATAACTTGGAAATCTTAGCTCAAACAGCTGCAAAACCTGTTTTCCCAGCACGGGAACCTTGAGTTCTATAAGATAAAGCCATAAACATGTGTATCCGAGTCTTCTATCAAAAGTTACAGCTATTTCTATGAAGTTGTACAAAAACGCTTTCTTTCGCCAAGACAGTGCGTTTCTCACTGTTACATGCATTTGAATGGGGAACTCGACCGAAACAAAGTATAGGTTTTCATTATGTGAATAACTTGGAAATCTTAGCTCAAACAGCTGCAAAACCTGTTTTCCCAGCACGGGAACCTTGAGTTCTAAAAGATAAAGCCATAAACATGTGTATCCGAGTCTTCTATCAAAAGTTACAGCTATTTCTATGAAGTTGTACAAAAACGCTTTCTTTCGCCAAGACAGTGCGTTTCTCACTGTTACATGCATTTGAATGGGGATCTCGACCGAAACAAAGTATAGGTTTTCATTATGTGAATAACTTGGAAATCTTAGCTCAAACAGCTGCAAAACCTGTTTTCCCAGCACGGGAACCTTGAGTTCTATAAGATAAAGCCATAAACATGTGTATCCGAGTCTTCTATCAAAAGTTACAGCTATTTCTATGAAGTTGTACAAAAACGCTTTCTTTCGCCAAGACAGTGCGTTTCTCACTGTTACATGCATTTGAATGGGGATCTCGACCGAAACAAAGTATAGGTTTTCATTATGTGAATAACTTGGAAATCTTAGCTCAAACAGCTGCAAAACCTGTTTTCCCAGCACGGGAACCTTGAGTTCTATAAGATAAAGCCATAAACATGTGTATCCGAGTCTTCTATCAAAAGTTACAGCTATTTCTATGAAGTTGTACAAAAACGCTTTCTTTCGCCAAGACAGTGCGTTTCTCACTGTTACATGCATTTGAATGGGGATCTCGACCGAAACAAAGTATAGGTTTTCATTATGTGAATAACTTGGAAATCTTAGCTCAAACAGCTGCAAAACCTGTTTTCCCAGCACGGGAACCTTGAGTTCTATAAGATAAAGCCATAAACATGTGTATCCGAGTCTTCTATCAAAAGTTACAGCTATTTCTATGAAGTTGTACAAAAACGCTTTCTTTCGCCAAGACAGTGCGTTTCTCACTGTTACATGCATTTGAATGGGGAACTCGACCGAAACAAAGTATAGGTTTTCATTATGTGAATAACTTGGAAATCTTAGCTCAAACAGCTGCAAAACCTGTTTTCCCAGCACGGGAACCTTGAGTTCTAAAAGATAAAGCCATAAACATGTGTATCCGAGTCTTCTATCAAAAGTTACAGCTATTTCTATGAAGTTGTACAAAAACGCTTTCTTTCGCCAAGACAGTGCGTTTCTCACTGTTACATGCATTTGAATGGGGATCTCGACCGAAACAAAGTATAGGTTTTCATTATGTGAATAACTTGGAAATCTTAGCTCAAACAGCTGCAAAACCTGTTTTCCCAGCACGGGAACCTTGAGTTCTATAAGATAAAGCCATAAACATGTGTATCCGAGTCTTCTATCAAAAGTTACAGCTATTTCTATGAAGTTGTACAAAAACGCTTTCTTTCGCCAAGACAGTGCGTTTCTCACTGTTACATGCATTTGAATGGGGATCTCGACCGAAACAAAGTATAGGTTTTCATTATGTGAATAACTTGGAAATCTTAGCTCAAACAGCTGCAAAACCTGTTTTCCCAGCACGGGAACCTTGAGTTCTATAAGATAAAGCCATAAACATGTGTATCCGAGTCTTCTATCAAAAGTTACAGCTATTTCTATGAAGTTGTACAAAAACGCTTTCTTTCGCCAAGACAGTGCGTTTCTCACTGTTACATGCATTTGAATGGGGATCTCGACCGAAACAAAGTATAGGTTTTCATTATGTGAATAACTTGGAAATCTTAGCTCAAACAGCTGCAAAACCTGTTTTCCCAGCACGGGAACCTTGAGTTCTATAAGATAAAGCCATAAACATGTGTATCCGAGTCTTCTATCAAAAGTTACAGCTATTTCTATGAAGTTGTACAAAAACGCTTTCTTTCGCCAAGACAGTGCGTTTCTCACTGTTACATGCATTTGAATGGGGAACTCGACCGAAACAAAGTATAGGTTTTCATTATGTGAATAACTTGGAAATCTTAGCTCAAACAGCTGCAAAACCTGTTTTCCCAGCACGGGAACCTTGAGTTCTAAAAGATAAAGCCATAAACATGTGTATCCGAGTCTTCTATCAAAAGTTACAGCTATTTCTATGAAGTTGTACAAAAACGCTTTCTTTCGCCAAGACAGTGCGTTTCTCACTGTTACATGCATTTGAATGGGGATCTCGACCGAAACAAAGTATAGGTTTTCATTATGTGAATAACTTGGAAATCTTAGCTCAAACAGCTGCAAAACCTGTTTTCCCAGCACGGGAACCTTGAGTTCTAAAAGATAAAGCCATAAACATGTGTATCCGAGTCTTCTATCAAAAGTTACAGCTATTTCTATGAAGTTGTACAAAAACGCTTTCTTTCGCCAAGACAGTGCGTTTCTCACTGTTACATGCATTTGAATGGGGATCTCGACCGAAACAAAGTATAGGTTTTCATTATGTGAATAACTTGGAAATCTTAGCTCAAACAGCTGCAAAACCTGTTTTCCCAGCACGGGAACCTTGAGTTCTAAAAGATAAAGCCATAAACATGTGTATCCGAGTCTTCTATCAAAAGTTACAGCTATTTCTATGAAGTTGTACAAAAACGCTTTCTTTCGCCAAGACAGTGCGTTTCTCACTGTTACATGCATTTGAATGGGGAACTCGACCGAAACAAAGTATAGGTTTTCATTATGTGAATAACTTGGAAATCTTAGCTCAAACAGCTGCAAAACCTGTTTTCCCAGCACGGGAACCTTGAGTTCTATAAGATAAAGCCATAAACATGTGTATCCGAGTCTTCTATCAAAAGTTACAGCTATTTCTATGAAGTTGTACAAAAACGCTTTCTTTCGCCAAGACAGTGCGTTTCTCACTGTTACATGCATTTGAATGGGGAACTCGACCGAAACAAAGTATAGGTTTTCATTATGTGAATAACTTGGAAATCTTAGCTCAAACAGCTGCAAAACCTGTTTTCCCAGCACGGGAACCTTGAGTTCTAAAAGATAAAGCCATAAACATGTGTATCCGAGTCTTCTATCAAAAGTTACAGCTATTTCTATGAAGTTGTACAAAAACGCTTTCTTTCGCCAAGACAGTGCGTTTCTCACTGTTACATGCATTTGAATGGGGATCTCGACCGAAACAAAGTATAGGTTTTCATTATGTGAATAACTTGGAAATCTTAGCTCAAACAGCTGCAAAACCTGTTTTCCCAGCACGGGAACCTTGAGTTCTATAAGATAAAGCCATAAACATGTGTATCCGAGTCTTCTATCAAAAGTTACAGCTATTTCTATGAAGTTGTACAAAAACGCTTTCTTTCGCCAAGACAGTGCGTTTCTCACTGTTACATGCATTTGAATGGGGATCTCGACCGAAACAAAGTATAGGTTTTCATTATGTGAATAACTTGGAAATCTTAGCTCAAACAGCTGCAAAACCTGTTTTCCCAGCACGGGAACCTTGAGTTCTATAAGATAAAGCCATAAACATGTGTATCCGAGTCTTCTATCAAAAGTTACAGCTATTTCTATGAAGTTGTACAAAAACGCTTTCTTTCGCCAAGACAGTGCGTTTCTCACTGTTACATGCATTTGAATGGGGATCTCGACCGAAACAAAGTATAGGTTTTCATTATGTGAATAACTTGGAAATCTTAGCTCAAACAGCTGCAAAACCTGTTTTCCCAGCACGGGAACCTTGAGTTCTATAAGATAAAGCCATAAACATGTGTATCCGAGTCTTCTATCAAAAGTTACAGCTATTTCTATGAAGTTGTACAAAAACGCTTTCTTTCGCCAAGACAGTGCGTTTCTCACTGTTACATGCATTTGAATGGGGATCTCGACCGAAACAAAGTATAGGTTTTCATTATGTGAATAACTTGGAAATCTTAGCTCAAACAGCTGCAAAACCTGTTTTCCCAGCACGGGAACCTTGAGTTCTATAAGATAAAGCCATAAACATGTGTATCCGAGTCTTCTATCAAAAGTTACAGCTATTTCTATGAAGTTGTACAAAAACGCTTTCTTTCGCCAAGACAGTGCGTTTCTCACTGTTACATGCATTTGAATGGGGATCTCGACCGAAACAAAGTATAGGTTTTCATTATGTGAATAACTTGGAAATCTTAGCTCAAACAGCTGCAAAACCTGTTTTCCCAGCACGGGAACCTTGAGTTCTATAAGATAAAGCCATAAACATGTGTATCCGAGTCTTCTATCAAAAGTTACAGCTATTTCTATGAAGTTGTACAAAAACGCTTTCTTTCGCCAAGACAGTGCGTTTCTCACTGTTACATGCATTTGAATGGGGATCTCGACCGAAACAAAGTATAGGTTTTCATTATGTGAATAACTTGGAAATCTTAGCTCAAACAGCTGCAAAACCTGTTTTCCCAGCACGGGAACCTTGAGTTCTATAAGATAAAGCCATAAACATGTGTATCCGAGTCTTCTATCAAAAGTTACAGCTATTTCTATGAAGTTGTACAAAAACGCTTTCTTTCGCCAAGACAGTGCGTTTCTCACTGTTACATGCATTTGAATGGGGATCTCGACCGAAACAAAGTATAGGTTTTCATTATGTGAATAACTTGGAAATCTTAGCTCAAACAGCTGCAAAACCTGTTTTCCCAGCACGGGAACCTTGAGTTCTATAAGATAAAGCCATAAACATGTGTATCCGAGTCTTCTATCAAAAGTTACAGCTATTTCTATGAAGTTGTACAAAAACGCTTTCTTTCGCCAAGACAGTGCGTTTCTCACTGTTACATGCATTTGAATGGGGATCTCGACCGAAACAAAGTATAGGTTTTCATTATGTGAATAACTTGGAAATCTTAGCTCAAACAGCTGCAAAACCTGTTTTCCCCAGCACGGGAACCTTGAGTTCTATAAGATAAAGCCATAAACATGTGTATCCGAGTCTTCTATCAAAAGTTACAGCTATTTCTATGAAGTTGTACAAAAACGCTTTCTTTCGCCAAGACAGTGCGTTTCTCACTGTTACATGCATTTGAATGGGGATCTCGACCGAAACAAAGTATAGGTTTTCATTATGTGAATAACTTGGAAATCTTAGCTCAAACAGCTGCAAAACCTGTTTTCCCAGCACGGGAACCTTGAGTTCTATAAGATAAAGCCATAAACATGTGTATCCGAGTCTTCTATCAAAAGTTACAGCTATTTCTATGAAGTTGTACAAAAACGCTTTCTTTCGCCAAGACAGTGCGTTTCTCACTGTTACATGCATTTGAATGGGGATCTCGACCGAAACAAAGTATAGGTTTTCATTATGTGAATAACTTGGAAATCTTAGCTCAAACAGCTGCAAAACCTGTTTTCCCAGCACGGGAACCTTGAGTTCTATAAGATAAAGCCATAAACATGTGTATCCGAGTCTTCTATCAAAAGTTACAGCTATTTCTATGAAGTTGTACAAAAACGCTTTCTTTCGCCAAGACAGTGCGTTTCTCACTGTTACATGCATTTGAATGGGGATCTCGACCGAAACAAAGTATAGGTTTTCATTATGTGAATAACTTGGAAATCTTAGCTCAAACAGCTGCAAAACCTGTTTTCCCAGCACGGGAACCTTGAGTTCTATAAGATAAAGCCATAAACATGTGTATCCGAGTCTTCTATCAAAAGTTACAGCTATTTCTATGAAGTTGTACAAAAACGCTTTCTTTCGCCAAGACAGTGCGTTTCTCACTGTTACATGCATTTGAATGGGGATCTCGACCGAAACAAAGTATAGGTTTTCATTATGTGAATAACTTGGAAATCTTAGCTCAAACAGCTGCAAAACCTGTTTTCCCAGCACGGAGACCTTGAGTTCTATAAGATAAAGCCATAAACATGTGTATCCGAGTCTTCTATCAAAAGTTACAGCTATTTCTATGAAGTTGTACAAAAACGCTTTCTTTCGCCAAGACAGTGCGTTTCTCACTGTTACATGCATTTGAATGGGGAACTCGACCGAAACAAAGTATAGGTTTTCATTATGTGAATAACTTGGAAATCTTAGCTCAAACAGCTGCAAAACCTGTTTTCCCAGCACGGGAACCTTGAGTTCTATAAGATAAAGCCATAAACATGTGTATCCGAGTCTTCTATCAAAAGTTACAGCTATTTCTATGAAGTTGTACAAAAACGCTTTCTTTCGCCAAGACAGTGCGTTTCTCACTGTTACATGCATTTGAATGGGGAACTCGACCGAAACAAAGTATAGGTTTTCATTATGTGAATAACTTGGAAATCTTAGCTCAAACAGCTGCAAAACCTGTTTTCCCAGCACGGGAACCTTGAGTTCTAAAAGATAAAGCCATAAACATGTGTATCCGAGTCTTCTATCAAAAGTTACAGCTATTTATATGAAGTTGTACAAAAACGCTTTCTTTCGCCAAGACAGTGCGTTTCTCACTGTTACATGCATTTGAATGGGGATCTCGACCGAAACAAAGTATAGGTTTTCATTATGTGAATAACTTGGAAATCTTAGCTCAAACAGCTGCAAAACCTGTTTTCCCAGCACGGGAACCTTGAGTTCTATAAGATAAAGCCATAAACATGTGTATCCGAGTCTTCTATCAAAAGTTACAGCTATTTCTATGAAGTTGTACAAAAACGCTTTCTTTCGCAAAGACAGTGCGTTTCTCACTGTTACATGCATTTGAATGGGGATCTCGACCGAAACAAAGTATAGGTTTTCATTATGTGAATACCTTGGAAATCTTAGCTCAAACAGCTGCAAAACCTGTTTTCCCAGCACGGGAACCTTGAGTTCTATAAGATAAAGCCATAAACATGTGTATCCGAGTCTTCTATCAAAAGTTACAGCTATTTCTATGAAGTTGTACAAAAACGCTTTCTTTCGCCAAGACAGTGCGTTTCTCACTGTTACATGCATTTGAATGGGGATCTCGACCGAAACAAAGTATAGGTTTTCATTATGTGAATAACTTGGAAATCTTAGCTCAAACAGCTGCAAAACCTGTTTTCCCAGCACGGGAACCTTGAGTTCTATAAGATAAAGCCATAAACATGTGTATCCGAGTCTTCTATCAAAAGTTACAGCTATTTCTATGAAGTTGTACAAAAACGCTTTCTTTCGCCAAGACAGTGCGTTTCTCACTGTTACATGCATTTGAATGGGGATCTCGACCGAAACAAAGTATAGGTTTTCATTATGTGAATAACTTGGAAATCTTAGCTCAAACAGCTGCAAAACCTGTTTTCCCAGCACGGGAACCTTGAGTTCTAAAAGATAAAGCCATAAACATGTGTATCCGAGTCTTCTATCAAAAGTTACAGCTATTTCTATGAAGTTGTACAAAAACGCTTTCTTTCGCCAAGACAGTGCGTTTCTCACTGTTACATGCATTTGAATGGGGAACTCGACCGAAACAAAGTACAGGTTTTCATTATGTGAATAACTTGGAAATCTTAGCTCAAACAGCTGCAAAACCTGTTTTCCCAGCACGGGAACCTTGAGTTCTATAAGATAAAGCCATAAACATGTGTATCCGAGTCTTCTATCAAAAGTTACAGCTATTTCTATGAAGTTGTACAAAAACGCTTTCTTTCGCCAAGACAGTGCGTTTCTCACTGTTACATGCATTTGAATGGGGAACTCGACCGAAACAAAGTATAGGTTTTCATTATGTGAATAACTTGGAAATCTTAGCTCAAACAGCTGCAAAACCTGTTTTCCCAGCACGGGAACCTTGAGTTCTAAAAGATAAAGCCATAAACATGTGTATCCGAGTCTTCTATCAAAAGTTACAGCTATTTCTATGAAGTTGTACAAAAACGCTTTCTTTCGCCAAGACAGTGCGTTTCTCACTGTTACATGCATTTGAATGGGGATCTCGACCGAAACAAAGTATAGGTTTTCATTATGTGAATAACTTGGAAATCTTAGCTCAAACAGCTGCAAAACCTGTTTTCCCAGCACGGGAACCTTGAGTTCTATAAGATAAAGCCATAAACATGTGTATCCGAGTCTTCTATCAAAAGTTACAGCTATTTCTATGAAGTTGTACAAAAACGCTTTCTTTCGCCAAGACAGTGCGTTTCTCACTGTTACATGCATTTGAATGGGGATCTCGACCGAAACAAAGTATAGGTTTTCATTATGTGAATAACTTGGAAATCTTAGCTCAAACAGCTGCAAAACCTGTTTTCCCAGCACGGGAACCTTGAGTTCTATAAGATAAAGCCATAAACATGTGTATCCGAGTCTTCTATCAAAAGTTACAGCTATTTCTATGAAGTTGTACAAAAACGCTTTCTTTCGCCAAGACAGTGCGTTTCTCACTGTTACATGCATTTGAATGGGGATCTCGACCGAAACAAAGTATAGGTTTTCATTATGTGAATAACTTGGAAATCTTAGCTCAAACAGCTGCAAAACCTGTTTTCCCAGCACGGGAACCTTGAGTTCTATAAGATAAAGCCATAAACATGTGTATCCGAGTCTTCTATCAAAAGTTACAGCTATTTCTATGAAGTTGTACAAAAACGCTTTCTTTCGCCAAGACAGTGCGTTTCTCACTGTTACATGCATTTGAATGGGGATCTCGACCGAAACAAAGTATAGGTTTTCATTATGTGAATAACTTGGAAATCTTAGCTCAAACAGCTGCAAAACCTGTTTTCCCAGCACGGGAACCTTGAGTTCTATAAGATAAAGCCATAAACATGTGTATCCGAGTCTTCTATCAAAAGTTACAGCTATTTCTATGAAGTTGTACAAAAACGCTTTCTTTCGCCAAGACAGTGCGTTTCTCACTGTTACATGCATTTGAATGGGGATCTCGACCGAAACAAAGTATAGGTTTTCATTATGTGAATAACTTGGAAATCTTAGCTCAAACAGCTGCAAAACCTGTTTTCCCAGCACGGGAACCTTGAGTTCTATAAGATAAAGCCATAAACATGTGTATCCGAGTCTTCTATCAAAAGTTACAGCTATTTCTATGAAGTTGTACAAAAACGCTTTCTTTCGCCAAGACAGTGCGTTTCTCACTGTTACATGCATTTGAATGGGGATCTCGACCGAAACAAAGTATAGGTTTTCATTATGTGAATAACTTGGAAATCTTAGCTCAAACAGCTGCAAAACCTGTTTTCCCAGCACGGAGACCTTGAGTTCTATAAGATAAAGCCATAAACATGTGTATCCGAGTCTTCTATCAAAAGTTACAGCTATTTCTATGAAGTTGTACAAAAACGCTTTCTTTCTCCAAGACAGTGCGTTTCTCACTGTTACATGCATTTGAATGGGGAACTCGACCGAAACAAAGTATAGGTTTTCATTATGTGAATAACTTGGAAATCTTAGCTCAAACAGCTGCAAAACCTGTTTTCCCAGCACGGGAACCTTGAGTTCTATAAGATAAAGCCATAAACATGTGTATCCGAGTCTTCTATCAAAAGTTACAGCTATTTCTATGAAGTTGTACAAAAACGCTTTCTTTCGCCAAGACAGTGCGTTTCTCACTGTTACATGCATTTGAATGGGGAACTCGACCGAAACAAAGTATAGGTTTTCATTATGTGAATAACTTGGAAATCTTAGCTCAAACAGCTGCAAAACCTGTTTTCCCAGCACGGGAACCTTGAGTTCTAAAAGATAAAGCCATAAACATGTGTATCCGAGTCTTCTATCAAAAGTTACAGCTATTTATATGAAGTTGTACAAAAACGCTTTCTTTCGCCAAGACAGTGCGTTTCTCACTGTTACATGCATTTGAATGGGGATCTCGACCGAAACAAAGTATAGGTTTTCATTATGTGAATAACTTGGAAATCTTAGCTCAAACAGCTGCAAAACCTGTTTTCCCAGCACGGGAACCTTGAGTTCTATAAGATAAAGCCATAAACATGTGTATCCGAGTCTTCTATCAAAAGTTACAGCTATTTCTATGAAGTTGTACAAAAACGCTTTCTTTCGCAAAGACAGTGCGTTTCTCACTGTTACATGCATTTGAATGGGGATCTCGACCGAAACAAAGTATAGGTTTTCATTATGTGAATACCTTGGAAATCTTAGCTCAAACAGCTGCAAAACCTGTTTTCCCAGCACGGGAACCTTGAGTTCTATAAGATAAAGCCATAAACATGTGTATCCGAGTCTTCTATCAAAAGTTACAGCTATTTCTATGAAGTTGTACAAAAACGCTTTCTTTCGCCAAGACAGTGCGTTTCTCACTGTTACATGCATTTGAATGGGGATCTCGACCGAAACAAAGTATAGGTTTTCATTATGTGAATAACTTGGAAATCTTAGCTCAAACAGCTGCAAAACCTGTTTTCCCAGCACGGGAACCTTGAGTTCTATAAGATAAAGCCATAAACATGTGTATCCGAGTCTTCTATCAAAAGTTACAGCTATTTCTATGAAGTTGTACAAAAACGCTTTCTTTCGCCAAGACAGTGCGTTTCTCACTGTTACATGCATTTGAATGGGGATCTCGACCGAAACAAAGTATAGGTTTTCATTATGTGAATAACTTGGAAATCTTAGCTCAAACAGCTGCAAAACCTGTTTTCCCAGCACGGGAACCTTGAGTTCTAAAAGATAAAGCCATAAACATGTGTATCCGAGTCTTCTATCAAAAGTTACAGCTATTTCTATGAAGTTGTACAAAAACGCTTTCTTTCGCCAAGACAGTGCGTTTCTCACTGTTACATGCATTTGAATGGGGAACTCGACCGAAACAAAGTACAGGTTTTCATTATGTGAATAACTTGGAAATCTTAGCTCAAACAGCTGCAAAACCTGTTTTCCCAGCACGGGAACCTTGAGTTCTATAAGATAAAGCCATAAACATGTGTATCCGAGTCTTCTATCAAAAGTTACAGCTATTTCTATGAAGTTGTACAAAAACGCTTTCTTTCGCCAAGACAGTGCGTTTCTCACTGTTACATGCATTTGAATGGGGAACTCGACCGAAACAAAGTATAGGTTTTCATTATGTGAATAACTTGGAAATCTTAGCTCAAACAGCTGCAAAACCTGTTTTCCCAGCACGGGAACCTTGAGTTCTAAAAGATAAAGCCATAAACATGTGTATCCGAGTCTTCTATCAAAAGTTACAGCTATTTCTATGAAGTTGTACAAAAACGCTTTCTTTCGCCAAGACAGTGCGTTTCTCACTGTTACATGCATTTGAATGGGGATCTCGACCGAAACAAAGTATAGGTTTTCATTATGTGAATAACTTGGAAATCTTAGCTCAAACAGCTGCAAAACCTGTTTTCCCAGCACGGGAACCTTGAGTTCTATAAGATAAAGCCATAAACATGTGTATCCGAGTCTTCTATCAAAAGTTACAGCTATTTCTATGAAGTTGTACAAAAACGCTTTCTTTCGCCAAGACAGTGCGTTTCTCACTGTTACATGCATTTGAATGGGGATCTCGACCGAAACAAAGTATAGGTTTTCATTATGTGAATAACTTGGAAATCTTAGCTCAAACAGCTGCAAAACCTGTTTTCCCAGCACGGGAACCTTGAGTTCTATAAGATAAAGCCATAAACATGTGTATCCGAGTCTTCTATCAAAAGTTACAGCTATTTCTATGAAGTTGTACAAAAACGCTTTCTTTCGCCAAGACAGTGCGTTTCTCACTGTTACATGCATTTGAATGGGGATCTCGACCGAAACAAAGTATAGGTTTTCATTATGTGAATAACTTGGAAATCTTAGCTCAAACAGCTGCAAAACCTGTTTTCCCAGCACGGGAACCTTGAGTTCTATAAGATAAAGCCATAAACATGTGTATCCGAGTCTTCTATCAAAAGTTACAGCTATTTCTATGAAGTTGTACAAAAACGCTTTCTTTCGCCAAGACAGTGCGTTTCTCACTGTTACATGCATTTGAATGGGGATCTCGACCGAAACAAAGTATAGGTTTTCATTATGTGAATAACTTGGAAATCTTAGCTCAAACAGCTGCAAAACCTGTTTTCCCAGCACGGGAACCTTGAGTTCTATAAGATAAAGCCATAAACATGTGTATCCGAGTCTTCTATCAAAAGTTACAGCTATTTCTATGAAGTTGTACAAAAACGCTTTCTTTCGCCAAGACAGTGCGTTTCTCACTGTTACATGCATTTGAATGGGGATCTCGACCGAAACAAAGTATAGGTTTTCATTATGTGAATAACTTGGAAATCTTAGCTCAAACAGCTGCAAAACCTGTTTTCCCAGCACGGGAACCTTGAGTTCTATAAGATAAAGCCATAAACATGTGTATCCGAGTCTTCTATCAAAAGTTACAGCTATTTCTATGAAGTTGTACAAAAACGCTTTCTTTCGCCAAGACAGTGCGTTTCTCACTGTTACATGCATTTGAATGGGGAACTCGACCGAAACAAAGTATAGGTTTTCATTATGTGAATAACTTGGAAATCTTAGCTCAAACAGCTGCAAAACCTGTTTTCCCAGCACGGGAACCTTGAGTTCTAAAAGATAAAGCCATAAACATGTGTATCCGAGTCTTCTATCAAAAGTTACAGCTATTTCTATGAAGTTGTACAAAAACGCTTTCTTTCGCCAAGACAGTGCGTTTCTCACTGTTACATGCATTTGAATGGGGATCTCGACCGAAACAAAGTATAGGTTTTCATTATGTGAATAACTTGGAAATCTTAGCTCAAACAGCTGCAAAACCTGTTTTCCCAGCACGGGAACCTTGAGTTCTAAAAGATAAAGCCATAAACATGTGTATCCGAGTCTTCTATCAAAAGTTACAGCTATTTCTATGAAGTTGTACAAAAACGCTTTCTTTCGCCAAGACAGTGCGTTTCTCACTGTTACATGCATTTGAATGGGGAACTCGACCGAAACAAAGTACAGGTTTTCATTATGTGAATAACTTGGAAATCTTAGCTCAAACAGCTGCAAAACCTGTTTTCCCAGCACGGGAACCTTGAGTTCTATAAGATAAAGCCATAAACATGTGTATCCGAGTCTTCTATCAAAAGTTACAGCTATTTCTATGAAGTTGTACAAAAACGCTTTCTTTCGCAAAGACAGTGCGTTTCTCACTGTTACATGCATTTGAATGGGGATCTCGACCGAAACAAAGTATAGGTTTTCATTATGTGAATAACTTGGAAATCTTAGCTCAAACAGCTCCAAAACCTGTTTTCCCAGCACGGGAACCTTGAGTTCTAAAAGATCAAGCCATAAACATGTGTATCCGAGTCTTCTATCAAAAGTTACAGCTATTTCTATGAAGTTGTACAAAAACGCTTTCTTTTGCAAAGACAGTGCGTTTCTCACTGTTACATGCATTTGAATGGGGATCTCGACCGAAACAAAGTATAGGTTTTCATTATGTGAATAACTTGGAAATCTTAGCTCAAACAGCTGCAAAACCTGTTTTCCCAGCACGGAGACCTTGAGTTCTATAAGATAAAGCCATAAACATGTTTGTCTGAGTCTTCTATCAAAAGTTACAGCTATTTCTATGAAGTTGTACAAAAACGCTTTCTTTCGCCAAGACAGTGCGTTTCTCACTGTTACATGCATTTGAATGGGGATCTCGACCGAAACAAAGTATAGGTTTTCATTATGTGAATAACTTGGAAATCTTAGCTCAAACAGCTGCAAAACCTGTTTTCCCAGCACGGGAACCTTGAGTTCTATAAGATAAAGCCATAAACATGTGTATCCGAGTCTTCTATCAAAAGTTACAGCTATTTCTATGAAGTTGTACAAAAACGCTTTCTTTCGCAAAGACAGTGCGTTTCTCACTGTTACATGCATTTGAATGGGGATCTCGACCGAAACAAAGTATAGGTTTTCATTATGTGAATACCTTGGAAATCTTAGCTCAAACAGCTGCAAAACCTGTTTTCCCAGCACGGGAACCTTGAGTTCTATAAGATAAAGCCATAAACATGTGTATCCGAGTCTTCTATCAAAAGTTACAGCTATTTCTATGAAGTTGTACAAAAACGCTTTCTTTCGCCAAGACAGTGCGTTTCTCACTGTTACATGCATTTGAATGGGGATCTCGACCGAAACAAAGTATAGGTTTTCATTATGTGAATAACTTGGAAATCTTAGCTCAAACAGCTGCAAAACCTGTTTTCCCAGCACGGGAACCTTGAGTTCTATAAGATAAAGCCATAAACATGTGTATCCGAGTCTTCTATCAAAAGTTACAGCTATTTCTATGAAGTTGTACAAAAACGCTTTCTTTCGCCAAGACAGTGCGTTTCTCACTGTTACATGCATTTGAATGGGGATCTCGACCGAAACAAAGTATAGGTTTTCATTATGTGAATAACTTGGAAATCTTAGCTCAAACAGCTGCAAAACCTGTTTTCCCAGCACGGGAACCTTGAGTTCTATAAGATAAAGCCATAAACATGTGTATCCGAGTCTTCTATCAAAAGTTACAGCTATTTCTATGAAGTTGTACAAAAACGCTTTCTTTCGCCAAGACAGTGCGTTTCTCACTGTTACATGCATTTGAATGGGGATCTCGACCGAAACAAAGTATAGGTTTTCATTATGTGAATAACTTGGAAATCTTAGCTCAAACAGCTGCAAAACCTGTTTTCCCAGCACGGGAACCTTGAGTTCTATAAGATAAAGCCATAAACATGTGTATCCGAGTCTTCTATCAAAAGTTACAGCTATTTCTATGAAGTTGTACAAAAACGCTTTCTTTCGCCAAGACAGTGCATTTCTCACTGTTACATGCATTTGAATGGGGAACTCGACCGAAACAAAGTATAGGTTTTCATTATGTGAATAACTTGGAAATCTTAGCTCAAACAGCTGCAAAACCTGTTTTCCCAGCACGGGAACCTTGAGTTCTATAAGATAAAGCCATAAACATGTGTATCCGAGTCTTCTATCAAAAGTTACAGCTATTTCTATGAAGTTGTACAAAAACGCTTTCTTTCGCCAAGACAGTGCGTTTCTCACTGTTACATGCATTTGAATGGGGAACTCGACCGAAACAAAGTATAGGTTTTCATTATGTGAATAACTTGGAAATCTTAGCTCAAACAGCTGCAAAACCTGTTTTCCCAGCACGGGAACCTTGAGTTCTAAAAGATAAAGCCATAAACATGTGTATCCGAGTCTTCTATCAAAAGTTACAGCTATTTCTATGAAGTTGTACAAAAACGCTTTCTTTCGCCAAGACAGTGCGTTTCTCACTGTTACATGCATTTGAATGGGGAACTCGACCGAAACAAAGTATAGGTTTTCATTATGTGAATAACTTGGAAATCTTAGCTCAAACAGCTGCAAAACCTGTTTTCCCAGCACGGAGACCTTGAGTTCTATAAGATAAAGCCATAAACATGTTTGTCTGAGTCTTCTATCAAAAGTTACAGCTATTTATATGAAGTTGTACAAAAACGCTTTCTTTCGCCAAGACAGTGCGTTTCTCACTGTTACATGCATTTGAATGGGGAACTCGACCGAAACAAAGTATAGGTTTTCATTATGTGAATAACTTGGAAATCTTAGCTCAAACAGCTGCAAAACCTGTTTTCCCAGCACGGGAACCTTGAGTTCTATAAGATAAAGCCATAAACATGTGTATCCGAGTCTTCTATCAAAAGTTACAGCTATTTCTATGAAGTTGTACAAAAACGCTTTCTTTCGCAAAGACAGTGCGTTTCTCACTGTTACATGCATTTGAATGGGGATCTCGACCGAAACAAAGTATAGGTTTTCATTATGTGAATAACTTGGAAATCTTAGCTCAAACAGCTGCAAAACCTGTTTTCCCAGCACGGGAACCTTGAGTTCTATAAGATAAAGCCATAAACATGTGTATCCGAGTCTTCTATCAAAAGTTACAGCTATTTCTATGAAGTTGTACAAAAACGCTTTCTTTCGCCAAGACAGTGCATTTCTCACTGTTACATGCATTTGAATGGGGAACTCGACCGAAACAAAGTATAGGTTTTCATTATGTGAATAACTTGGAAATCTTAGCTCAAACAGCTGCAAAACCTGTTTTCCCAGCACGGGAACCTTGAGTTCTATAAGATAAAGCCATAAACATGTGTATCCGAGTCTTCTATCAAAAGTTACAGCTATTTCTATGAAGTTGTACAAAAACGCTTTCTTTCGCCAAGACAGTGCGTTTCTCACTGTTACATGCATTTGAATGGGGAACTCGACCGAAACAAAGTATAGGTTTTCATTATGTGAATAACTTGGAAATCTTAGCTCAAACAGCTGCAAAACCTGTTTTCCCAGCACGGGAACCTTGAGTTCTAAAAGATAAAGCCATAAACATGTGTATCCGAGTCTTCTATCAAAAGTTACAGCTATTTCTATGAAGTTGTACAAAAACGCTTTCTTTCGCCAAGACAGTGCGTTTCTCACTGTTACATGCATTTGAATGGGGAACTCGACCGAAACAAAGTATAGGTTTTCATTATGTGAATAACTTGGAAATCTTAGCTCAAACAGCTGCAAAACCTGTTTTCCCAGCACGGAGACCTTGAGTTCTATAAGATAAAGCCATAAACATGTTTGTCTGAGTCTTCTATCAAAAGTTACAGCTATTTATATGAAGTTGTACAAAAACGCTTTCTTTCGCCAAGACAGTGCGTTTCTCACTGTTACATGCATTTGAATGGGGAACTCGACCGAAACAAAGTATAGGTTTTCATTATGTGAATAACTTGGAAATCTTAGCTCAAACAGCTGCAAAACCTGTTTTCCCAGCACGGGAACCTTGAGTTCTATAAGATAAAGCCATAAACATGTGTATCCGAGTCTTCTATCAAAAGTTACAGCTATTTCTATGAAGTTGTACAAAAACGCTTTCTTTCGCAAAGACAGTGCGTTTCTCACTGTTACATGCATTTGAATGGGGATCTCGACCGAAACAAAGTATAGGTTTTCATTATGTGAATAACTTGGAAATCTTAGCTCAAACAGCTGCAAAACCTGTTTTCCCAGCACGGGAACCTTGAGTTCTATAAGATAAAGCCATAAACATGTGTATCCGAGTCTTCTATCAAAAGTTACAGCTATTTCTATGAAGTTGTACAAAAACGCTTTCTTTCGCCAAGACAGTGCGTTTCTCACTGTTACATGCATTTGAATGGGGATCTCGACCGAAACAAAGTATAGGTTTTCATTATGTGAATAACTTGGAAATCTTAGCTCAAACAGCTGCAAAACCTGTTTTCCCAGCACGGGAACCTTGAGTTCTATAAGATAAAGCCATAAACATGTGTATCCGAGTCTTCTATCAAAAGTTACAGCTATTTATATGAAGTTGTACAAAAACGCTTTCTTTCGCCAAGACAGTGCGTTTCTCACTGTTACATGCATTTGAATGGGGATCTCGACCGAAACAAAGTATAGGTTTTCATTATGTGAATAACTTGGAAATCTTAGCTCAAACAGCTGCAAAACCTGTTTTCCCAGCACGGGAACCTTGAGTTCTATAAGATAAAGCCATAAACATGTGTATCCGAGTCTTCTATCAAAAGTTACAGCTATTTCTATGAAGTTGTACAAAAACGCTTTCTTTCGCAAAGACAGTGCGTTTCTCACTGTTACATGCATTTGAATGGGGATCTCGACCGAAACAAAGTATAGGTTTTCATTATGTGAATAACTTGGAAATCTTAGCTCAAACAGCTGCAAAACCTGTTTTCCCAGCACGGGAACCTTGAGTTCTATAAGATAAAGCCATAAACATGTGTATCCGAGTCTTCTATCAAAAGTTACAGCTATTTCTATGAAGTTGTACAAAAACGCTTTCTTTCGCAAAGACAGTGCGTTTCTCACTGTTACATGCATTTGAATGGGGATCTCGACCGAAACAAAGTATAGGTTTTCATTATGTGAATAACTTGGAAATCTTAGCTCAAACAGCTGCAAAACCTGTTTTCCCAGCACGGGAACCTTGAGTTCTATAAGATAAAGCCATAAACATGTGTATCCGAGTCTTCTATCAAAAGTTACAGCTATTTATATGAAGTTGTACAAAAACGCTTTCTTTCGCCAAGACAGTGCGTTTCTCACTGTTACATGCATTTGAATGGGGATCTCGACCGAAACAAAGTATAGGTTTTCATTATGTGAATAACTTGGAAATCTTAGCTCAAACAGCTGCAAAACCTGTTTTCCCAGCACGGGAACCTTGAGTTCTATAAGATAAAGCCATAAACATGTGTATCCGAGTCTTCTATCAAAAGTTACAGCTATTTCTATGAAGTTGTACAAAAACGCTTTCTTTCGCAAAGACAGTGCGTTTCTCACTGTTACATGCATTTGAATGGGGATCTCGACCGAAACAAAGTATAGGTTTTCATTATGTGAATAACTTGGAAATCTTAGCTCAAACAGCTGCAAAACCTGTTTTCCCAGCACGGGAACCTTGAGTTCTATAAGATAAAGCCATAAACATGTGTATCCGAGTCTTCTATCAAAAGTTACAGCTATTTCTATGAAGTTGTACAAAAACGCTTTCTTTCGCAAAGACAGTGCGTTTCTCACTGTTACATGCATTTGAATGGGGATCTCGACCGAAACAAAGTATAGGTTTTCATTATGTGAATAACTTGGAAATCTTAGCTCAAACAGCTGCAAAACCTGTTTTCCCAGCACGGGAACCTTGAGTTCTATAAGATAAAGCCATAAACATGTGTATCCGAGTCTTCTATCAAAAGTTACAGCTATTTCTATGAAGTTGTACAAAAACGCTTTCTTTCGCCAAGACAGTGCGTTTCTCACTGTTACATGCATTTGAATGGGGATCTCGACCGAAACAAAGTATAGGTTTTCATTATGTGAATAACTTGGAAATCTTAGCTCAAACAGCTGCAAAACCTGTTTTCCCAGCACGGGAACCTTGAGTTCTAAAAGATAAAGCCATAAACATGTGTATCCGAGTCTTCTATCAAAAGTTACAGCTATTTCTATGAAGTTGTACAAAAACGCTTTCTTTCGCCAAGACAGTGCGTTTCTCACTGTTACATGCATTTGAATGGGGAACTCGACCGAAACAAAGTACAGGTTTTCATTATGTGAATAACTTGGAAATCTTAGCTCAAACAGCTGCAAAACCTGTTTTCCCAGCACGGGAACCTTGAGTTCTATAAGATAAAGCCATAAACATGTGTATCCGAGTCTTCTATCAAAAGTTACAGCTATTTCTATGAAGTTGTACAAAAACGCTTTCTTTCGCCAAGACAGTGCGTTTCTCACTGTTACATGCATTTGAATGGGGAACTCGACCGAAACAAAGTATAGGTTTTCATTATGTGAATAACTTGGAAATCTTAGCTCAAACAGCTGCAAAACCTGTTTTCCCAGCACGGGAACCTTGAGTTCTAAAAGATAAAGCCATAAACATGTGTATCCGAGTCTTCTATCAAAAGTTACAGCTATTTCTATGAAGTTGTACAAAAACGCTTTCTTTCGCCAAGACAGTGCGTTTCTCACTGTTACATGCATTTGAATGGGGATCTCGACCGAAACAAAGTATAGGTTTTCATTATGTGAATAACTTGGAAATCTTAGCTCAAACAGCTGCAAAACCTGTTTTCCCAGCACGGGAACCTTGAGTTCTATAAGATAAAGCCATAAACATGTGTATCCGAGTCTTCTATCAAAAGTTACAGCTATTTCTATGAAGTTGTACAAAAACGCTTTCTTTCGCCAAGACAGTGCGTTTCTCACTGTTACATGCATTTGAATGGGGATCTCGACCGAAACAAAGTATAGGTTTTCATTATGTGAATAACTTGGAAATCTTAGCTCAAACAGCTGCAAAACCTGTTTTCCCAGCACGGGAACCTTGAGTTCTATAAGATAAAGCCATAAACATGTGTATCCGAGTCTTCTATCAAAAGTTACAGCTATTTCTATGAAGTTGTACAAAAACGCTTTCTTTCGCCAAGACAGTGCGTTTCTCACTGTTACATGCATTTGAATGGGGATCTCGACCGAAACAAAGTATAGGTTTTCATTATGTGAATAACTTGGAAATCTTAGCTCAAACAGCTGCAAAACCTGTTTTCCCAGCACGGGAACCTTGAGTTCTATAAGATAAAGCCATAAACATGTGTATCCGAGTCTTCTATCAAAAGTTACAGCTATTTCTATGAAGTTGTACAAAAACGCTTTCTTTCGCCAAGACAGTGCGTTTCTCACTGTTACATGCATTTGAATGGGGATCTCGACCGAAACAAAGTATAGGTTTTCATTATGTGAATAACTTGGAAATCTTAGCTCAAACAGCTGCAAAACCTGTTTTCCCAGCACGGGAACCTTGAGTTCTATAAGATAAAGCCATAAACATGTGTATCCGAGTCTTCTATCAAAAGTTACAGCTATTTCTATGAAGTTGTACAAAAACGCTTTCTTTCGCCAAGACAGTGCGTTTCTCACTGTTACATGCATTTGAATGGGGATCTCGACCGAAACAAAGTATAGGTTTTCATTATGTGAATAACTTGGAAATCTTAGCTCAAACAGCTGCAAAACCTGTTTTCCCAGCACGGGAACCTTGAGTTCTAAAAGATAAAGCCATAAACATGTGTATCCGAGTCTTCTATCAAAAGTTACAGCTATTTCTATGAAGTTGTACAAAAACGCTTTCTTTCGCCAAGACAGTGCGTTTCTCACTGTTACATGCATTTGAATGGGGAACTCGACCGAAACAAAGTACAGGTTTTCATTATGTGAATAACTTGGAAATCTTAGCTCAAACAGCTGCAAAACCTGTTTTCCCAGCACGGGAACCTTGAGTTCTATAAGATAAAGCCATAAACATGTGTATCCGAGTCTTCTATCAAAAGTTACAGCTATTTCTATGAAGTTGTACAAAAACGCTTTCTTTCGCCAAGACAGTGCGTTTCTCACTGTTACATGCATTTGAATGGGGAACTCGACCGAAACAAAGTATAGGTTTTCATTATGTGAATAACTTGGAAATCTTAGCTCAAACAGCTGCAAAACCTGTTTTCCCAGCACGGGAACCTTGAGTTCTAAAAGATAAAGCCATAAACATGTGTATCCGAGTCTTCTATCAAAAGTTACAGCTATTTCTATGAAGTTGTACAAAAACGCTTTCTTTCGCAAAGACAGTGCGTTTCTCACTGTTACATGCATTTGAATGGGGATCTCGACCGAAACAAAGTATAGGTTTTCATTATGTGAATAACTTGGAAATCTTAGCTCAAACAGCTGCAAAACCTGTTTTCCCAGCACGGGAACCTTGAGTTCTATAAGATAAAGCCATAAACATGTGTATCCGAGTCTTCTATCAAAAGTTACAGCTATTTCTATGAAGTTGTACAAAAACGCTTTCTTTCGCCAAGACAGTGCGTTTCTCACTGTTACATGCATTTGAATGGGGAACTCGACCGAAACAAAGTATAGGTTTTCATTATGTGAATAACTTGGAAATCTTAGCTCAAAACATCTGCAAAACCTGTTTTCCCAGCACGGAGACCTTGAGTTCTATAAGATAAAGCCATAAACATGTGTATCCGAGTCTTCTATCAAAAGTTACAGCTATTTCTATGAAGTTGTACAAAAACGCTTTCTTTCTCCAAGACAGTGCGTTTCTCAGTGTTACATGCATTTGAATGGGGAACTCGACCGAAACAAAGTATAGGTTTTCATTATGTGAATAACTTGGAAATCTTAGCTCAAACAGCTGCAAAACCTGTTTTCCCAGCACGGGAACCTTGAGTTCTATAAGATAAAGCCATAAACATGTGTATCCGAGTCTTCTATCAAAAGTTACAGCTATTTCTATGAAGTTGTACAAAAACGCTTTCTTTCGCCAAGACAGTGCGTTTCTCACTGTTACATGCATTTGAATGGGGAACTCGACCGAAACAAAGTATAGGTTTTCATTATGTGAATAACTTGGAAATCTTAGCTCAAACAGCTGCAAAACCTGTTTTCCCAGCACGGGAACCTTGAGTTCTAAAAGATAAAGCCATAAACATGTGTATCCGAGTCTTCTATCAAAAGTTACAGCTATTTCTATGAAGTTGTACAAAAACGCTTTCTTTCGCAAAGACAGTGCGTTTCTCACTGTTACATGCATTTGAATGGGGATCTCGACCGAAACAAAGTATAGGTTTTCATTATGTGAATAACTTGGAAATCTTAGCTCAAACAGCTGCAAAACCTGTTTTCCCAGCACGGGAACCTTGAGTTCTAAAAGATAAAGCCATAAACATGTGTATCCGAGTCTTCTATCAAAAGTTACAGCTATTTATATGAAGTTGTACAAAAAGGCTTTCTTTCGCCAAGACAGTGCGTTTCTCACTGTTACATGCATTTGAATGGGGATCTCGACCGAAACAAAGTATAGGTTTTCATTATGTGAATAACTTGGAAATCTTAGCTCAAACAGCTGCAAAACCTGTTTTCCCAGCACGGGAACCTTGAGTTCTATAAGATAAAGCCATAAACATGTGTATCCGAGTCTTCTATCAAAAGTTACAGCTATTTCTATGAAGTTGTACAAAAACGCTTTCTTTCGCAAAGACAGTGCGTTTCTCACTGTTACATGCATTTGAATGGGGATCTCGACCGAAACAAAGTATAGGTTTTCATTATGTGAATAACTTGGAAATCTTAGCTCAAACAGCTGCAAAACCTGTTTTCCCAGCACGGGAACCTTGAGTTCTATAAGATAAAGCCATAAACATGTGTATCCGAGTCTTCTATCAAAAGTTACAGCTATTTCTATGAAGTTGTACAAAAACGCTTTCTTTCGCCAAGACAGTGCGTTTCTCACTGTTACATGCATTTGAATGGGGAACTCGACCGAAACAAAGTATAGGTTTTCATTATGTGAATAACTTGGAAATCTTAGCTCAAACAGCTGCAAAACCTGTTTTCCCAGCACGGGAACCTTGAGTTCTAAAAGATAAAGCCATAAACATGTGTATCCGAGTCTTCTATCAAAAGTTACAGCTATTTCTATGAAGTTGTACAAAAACGCTTTCTTTCGCCAAGACAGTGCGTTTCTCACTGTTACATGCATTTGAATGGGGAACTCGACCGAAACAAAGTATAGGTTTTCATTATGTGAATAACTTGGAAATCTTAGCTCAAACAGCTGCAAAACCTGTTTTCCCAGCACGGAGACCTTGAGTTCTATAAGATAAAGCCATAAACATGTTTGTCTGAGTCTTCTATCAAAAGTTACAGCTATTTATATGAAGTTGTACAAAAACGCTTTCTTTCGCCAAGACAGTGCGTTTCTCACTGTTACATGCATTTGAATGGGGAACTCGACCGAAACAAAGTATAGGTTTTCATTATGTGAATAACTTGGAAATCTTAGCTCAAACAGCTGCAAAACCTGTTTGCCCAGCACGGAGACCTTGAGTTCTATAAGATAAAGCCATAAACATGTGTATCCGAGTCTTCTATCAAAAGTTACAGCTATTTCTATGAAGTTGTACAAAAACGCTTTCTTTCTCCAAGACAGTGCGTTTCTCACTGTTACATGCATTTGAATGGGGAACTCGACCGAAACAAAGTATAGGTTTTCATTATGTGAATAACTTGGAAATCTTAGCTCAAACAGCTGCAAAACCTGTTTTCCCAGCACGGGAACCTTGAGTTCTATAAGATAAAGCCATAAACATGTGTATCCGAGTCTTCTATCAAAAGTTACAGCTATTTATATGAAGTTGTACAAAAACGCTTTCTTTCGCCAAGACAGTGCGTTTCTCACTGTTACATGCATTTGAATGGGGAACTCGACCGAAACAAAGTATAGGTTTTCATTATGTGAATAACTTGGAAATCTTAGCTCAAACAGCTGCAAAACCTGTTTTCCCAGCACGGAGACCTTGAGTTCTATAAGATAAAGCCATAAACATGTGTATCCGAGTCTTCTATCAAAAGTTACAGCTATTTCTATGAAGTTGTACAAAAACGCTTTCTTTCTCCAAGACAGTGCGTTTCTCACTGTTACATGCATTTGAATGGGGAACTCGACCGAAACAAAGTATAGGTTTTCATTATGTGAATAACTTGGAAATCTTAGCTCAAACAGCTGCAAAACCTGTTTTCCCAGCACGGGAACCTTGAGTTCTATAAGATAAAGCCATAAACATGTGTATCCGAGTCTTCTATCAAAAGTTACAGCTATTTCTATGAAGTTGTACAAAAACGCTTTCTTTCGCAAAGACAGTGCGTTTCTCACTGTTACATGCATTTGAATGGGGATCTCGACCGAAACAAAGTATAGGTTTTCATTATGTGAATAACTTGGAAATCTTAGCTCAAACAGCTGCAAAACCTGTTTTCCCAGCACGGGAACCTTGAGTTCTATAAGATAAAGCCATAAACATGTGTATCCGAGTCTTCTATCAAAAGTTACAGCTATTTCTATGAAGTTGTACAAAAACGCTTTCTTTCGCAAAGACAGTGCGTTTCTCACTGTTACATGCATTTGAATGGGGATCTCGACCGAAACAAAGTATAGGTTTTCATTATGTGAATAACTTGGAAATCTTAGCTCAAACAGCTGCAAAACCTGTTTTCCCAGCACGGGAACCTTGAGTTCTATAAGATAAAGCCATAAACATGTGTATCCGAGTCTTCTATCAAAAGTTACAGCTATTTCTATGAAGTTGTACAAAAACGCTTTCTTTCGCCAAGACAGTGCGTTTCTCACTGTTACATGCATTTGAATGGGGATCTCGACCGAAACAAAGTATAGGTTTTCATTATGTGAATAACTTGGAAATCTTAGCTCAAACAGCTGCAAAACCTGTTTTCCCAGCACGGGAACCTTGAGTTCTATAAGATAAAGCCATAAACATGTGTATCCGAGTCTTCTATCAAAAGTTACAGCTATTTCTATGAAGTTGTACAAAAACGCTTTCTTTCGCCAAGACAGTGCGTTTCTCACTGTTACATGCATTTGAATGGGGATCTCGACCGAAACAAAGTATAGGTTTTCATTATGTGAATAACTTGGAAATCTTAGCTCAAACAGCTGCAAAACCTGTTTTCCCAGCACGGGAACCTTGAGTTCTATAAGATAAAGCCATAAACATGTGTATCCGAGTCTTCTATCAAAAGTTACAGCTATTTCTATGAAGTTGTACAAAAACGCTTTCTTTCGCCAAGACAGTGCGTTTCTCACTGTTACATGCATTTGAATGGGGATCTCGACCGAAACAAAGTATAGGTTTTCATTATGTGAATAACTTGGAAATCTTAGCTCAAACAGCTGCAAAACCTGTTTTCCCAGCACGGGAACCTTGAGTTCTAAAAGATAAAGCCATAAACATGTGTATCCGAGTCTTCTATCAAAAGTTACAGCTATTTCTATGAAGTTGTACAAAAACGCTTTCTTTCGCCAAGACAGTGCGTTTCTCACTGTTACATGCATTTGAATGGGGAACTCGACCGAAACAAAGTACAGGTTTTCATTATGTGAATAACTTGGAAATCTTAGCTCAAACAGCTGCAAAACCTGTTTTCCCAGCACGGGAACCTTGAGTTCTATAAGATAAAGCCATAAACATGTGTATCCGAGTCTTCTATCAAAAGTTACAGCTATTTCTATGAAGTTGTACAAAAACGCTTTCTTTCGCCAAGACAGTGCGTTTCTCACTGTTACATGCATTTGAATGGGGAACTCGACCGAAACAAAGTATAGGTTTTCATTATGTGAATAACTTGGAAATCTTAGCTCAAACAGCTGCAAAACCTGTTTTCCCAGCACGGGAACCTTGAGTTCTAAAAGATAAAGCCATAAACATGTGTATCCGAGTCTTCTATCAAAAGTTACAGCTATTTCTATGAAGTTGTACAAAAACGCTTTCTTTCGCAAAGACAGTGCGTTTCTCACTGTTACATGCATTTGAATGGGGATCTCGACCGAAACAAAGTATAGGTTTTCATTATGTGAATAACTTGGAAATCTTAGCTCAAACAGCTGCAAAACCTGTTTTCCCAGCACGAGAACCTTGAGTTCTATAAGATAAAGCCATAAACATGTGTATCCGAGTCTTCTATCAAAAGTTACAGCTATTTCTATGAAGTTGTACAAAAACGCTTTCTTTCGCCAAGACAGTGCGTTTCTCACTGTTACATGCATTTGAATGGGGAACTCGACCGAAACAAAGTATAGGTTTTCATTATGTGAATAACTTGGAAATCTTAGCTCAAACAGCTGCAAAACCTGTTTTCCCAGCACGGGAACCTTGAGTTCTATAAGATAAAGCCATAAACATGTGTATCCGAGTCTTCTATCAAAAGTTACAGCTATTTCTATGAAGTTGTACAAAAACGCTTTCTTTCGCCAAGACAGTGCGTTTCTCACTGTTACATGCATTTGAATGGGGAACTCGACCGAAACAAAGTATAGGTTTTCATTATGTGAATAACTTGGAAATCTTAGCTCAAACAGCTGCAAAACCTGTTTTCCCAGCACGGGAACCTTGAGTTCTATAAGATAAAGCCATAAACATGTGTATCCGAGTCTTCTATCAAAAGTTACAGCTATTTCTATGAAGTTGTACAAAAACGCTTTCTTTCGCCAAGACAGTGCGTTTCTCACTGTTACATGCATTTGAATGGGGATCTCGACCGAAACAAAGTATAGGTTTTCATTATGTGAATAACTTGGAAATCTTAGCTCAAACAGCTGCAAAACCTGTTTTCCCAGCACGGGAACCTTGAGTTCTATAAGATAAAGCCATAAACATGTGTATCCGAGTCTTCTATCAAAAGTTACAGCTATTTCTATGAAGTTGTACAAAAACGCTTTCTTTCGCCAAGACAGTGCGTTTCTCACTGTTACATGCATTTGAATGGGGAACTCGACCGAAACAAAGTATAGGTTTTCATTATGTGAATAACTTGGAAATCTTAGCTCAAACAGCTGCAAAACCTGTTTTCCCAGCACGGGAACCTTGAGTTCTAAAAGATAAAGCCATAAACATGTGTATCCGAGTCTTCTATCAAAAGTTACAGCTATTTCTATGAAGTTGTACAAAAACGCTTTCTTTCGCCAAGACAGTGCGTTTCTCACTGTTACATGCATTTGAATGGGGAACTCGACCGAAACAAAGTATAGGTTTTCATTATGTGAATAACTTGGAAATCTTAGCTCAAACAGCTGCAAAACCTGTTTTCCCAGCACGGGAACCTTGAGTTCTATAAGATAAAGCCATAAACATGTGTATCCGAGTCTTCTATCAAAAGTTACAGCTATTTCTATGAAGTTGTACAAAAACGCTTTCTTTCGCCAAGACAGTGCGTTTCTCACTGTTACATGCATTTGAATGGGGATCTCGACCGAAACAAAGTATAGGTTTTCATTATGTGAATAACTTGGAAATCTTAGCTCAAACAGCTGCAAAACCTGTTTTCCCAGCACGGGAACCTTGAGTTCTATAAGATAAAGCCATAAACATGTGTATCCGAGTCTTCTATCAAAAGTTACAGCTATTTCTATGAAGTTGTACAAAAACGCTTTCTTTCGCCAAGACAGTGCGTTTCTCACTGTTACATGCATTTGAATGGGGAACTCGACCGAAACAAAGTATAGGTTTTCATTATGTGAATAACTTGGAAATCTTAGCTCAAACAGCTGCAAAACCTGTTTTCCCAGCACGGGAACCTTGAGTTCTATAAGATAAAGCCATAAACATGTGTATCCGAGTCTTCTATCAAAAGTTACAGCTATTTCTATGAAGTTGTACAAAAACGCTTTCTTTCGCCAAGACAGTGCGTTTCTCACTGTTACATGCATTTGAATGGGGATCTCGACCGAAACAAAGTATAGGTTTTCATTATGTGAATAACTTGGAAATCTTAGCTCAAACAGCTGCAAAACCTGTTTTCCCAGCACGGGAACCTTGAGTTCTATAAGATAAAGCCATAAACATGTGTATCCGAGTCTTCTATCAAAAGTTACAGCTATTTCTATGAAGTTGTACAAAAACGCTTTCTTTCGCCAAGACAGTGCGTTTCTCACTGTTACATGCATTTGAATGGGGAACTCGACCGAAACAAAGTATAGGTTTTCATTATGTGAATAACTTGGAAATCTTAGCTCAAACAGCTGCAAAACCTGTTTTCCCAGCACGGGAACCTTGAGTTCTAAAAGATAAAGCCATAAACATGTGTATCCGAGTCTTCTATCAAAAGTTACAGCTATTTCTATGAAGTTGTACAAAAACGCTTTCTTTCGCCAAGACAGTGCGTTTCTCACTGTTACATGCATTTGAATGGGGAACTCGACCGAAAAAAAGTATAGGTTTTCATTATGTGAATAACTTGGAAATCTTAGCTCAAACAGCTGCAAAACCTGTTTTCCCAGCACGGGAACCTTGAGTTCTATAAGATAAAGCCATAAACATGTGTATCCGAGTCTTCTATCAAAAGTTACAGCTATTTCTATGAAGTTGTACAAAAACGCTTTCTTTCGCCAAGACAGTGCGTTTCTCACTGTTACATGCATTTGAATGGGGAACTCGACCGAAACAAAGTATAGGTTTTCATTATGTGAATAACTTGGAAATCTTAGCTCAAACAGCTGCAAAACCTGTTTTCCCAGCACGGGAACCTTGAGTTCTAAAAGATAAAGCCATAAACATGTGTATCCGAGTCTTCTATCAAAAGTTACAGCTATTTCTATGAAGTTGTACAAAAACGCTTTCTTTCGCCAAGACAGTGCGTTTCTCACTGTTACATGCATTTGAATGGGGAACTCGACCGAAACAAAGTATAGGTTTTCATTATGTGAATAACTTGGAAATCTTAGCTCAAACAGCTGCAAAACCTGTTTTCCCAGCACGGGAACCTTGAGTTCTAAAAGATAAAGCCATAAACATGTGTATCCGAGTCTTCTATCAAAAGTTACAGCTATTTCTATGAAGTTGTACAAAAAGGCTTTCTTTCGCCAAGACAGTGCGTTTCTCACTGTTACATGCATTTGAATGGGGATCTCGACCGAAACAAAGTATAGGTTTTCATTATGTGAATAACTTGGAAATCTTAGCTCAAACAGCTGCAAAACCTGTTTTCCCAGCACGGGAACCTTGAGTTCTATAAGATAAAGCCATAAACATGTGTATCCGAGTCTTCTATCAAAAGTTACAGCTATTTCTATGAAGTTGTACAAAAACGCTTTCTTTCGCAAAGACAGTGCGTTTCTCACTGTTACATGCATTTGAATGGGGATCTCGACCGAAACAAAGTATAGGTTTTCATTATGTGAATAACTTGGAAATCTTAGCTCAAACAGCTGCAAAACCTGTTTTCCCAGCACGGGAACCTTGAGTTCTATAAGATAAAGCCATAAACATGTGTATCCGAGTCTTCTATCAAAAGTTACAGCTATTTCTATGAAGTTGTACAAAAACGCTTTCTTTCGCCAAGACAGTGCGTTTCTCACTGTTACATGCATTTGAATGGGGAACTCGACCGAAACAAAGTATAGGTTTTCATTATGTGAATAACTTGGAAATCTTAGCTCAAACAGCTGCAAAACCTGTTTTCCCAGCACGGGAACCTTGAGTTCTAAAAGATAAAGCCATAAACATGTGTATCCGAGTCTTCTATCAAAAGTTACAGCTATTTCTATGAAGTTGTACAAAAACGCTTTCTTTCGCCAAGACAGTGCGTTTCTCACTGTTACATGCATTTGAATGGGGAACTCGACCGAAACAAAGTATAGGTTTTCATTATGTGAATAACTTGGAAATCTTAGCTCAAACAGCTGCAAAACCTGTTTTCCCAGCACGGAGACCTTGAGTTCTATAAGATAAAGCCATAAACATGTTTGTCTGAGTCTTCTATCAAAAGTTACAGCTATTTATATGAAGTTGTACAAAAACGCTTTCTTTCGCCAAGACAGTGCGTTTCTCACTGTTACATGCATTTGAATGGGGAACTCGACCGAAACAAAGTATAGGTTTTCATTATGTGAATAACTTGGAAATCTTAGCTCAAACAGCTGCAAAACCTGTTTTCCCAGCACGGAGACCTTGAGTTCTATAAGATAAAGCCATAAACATGTGTATCCGAGTCTTCTATCAAAAGTTACAGCTATTTCTATGAAGTTGTACAAAAACGCTTTCTTTCTCCAAGACAGTGCGTTTCTCACTGTTACATGCATTTGAATGGGGAACTCGACCGAAACAAAGTATAGGTTTTCATTATGTGAATAACTTGGAAATCTTAGCTCAAACAGCTGCAAAACCTGTTTTCCCAGCACGGGAACCTTGAGTTCTATAAGATAAAGCCATAAACATGTGTATCCGAGTCTTCTATCAAAAGTTACAGCTATTTATATGAAGTTGTACAAAAACGCTTTCTTTCGCCAAGACAGTGCGTTTCTCACTGTTACATGCATTTGAATGGGGAACTCGACCGAAACAAAGTATAGGTTTTCATTATGTGAATAACTTGGAAATCTTAGCTCAAACAGCTGCAAAACCTGTTTTCCCAGCACGGAGACCTTGAGTTCTATAAGATAAAGCCATAAACATGTGTATCCGAGTCTTCTATCAAAAGTTACAGCTATTTCTATGAAGTTGTACAAAAACGCTTTCTTTCTCCAAGACAGTGCGTTTCTCACTGTTACATGCATTTGAATGGGGAACTCGACCGAAACAAAGTATAGGTTTTCATTATGTGAATAACTTGGAAATCTTAGCTCAAACAGCTGCAAAACCTGTTTTCCCAGCACGGGAACCTTGAGTTCTATAAGATAAAGCCATAAACATGTGTATCCGAGTCTTCTATCAAAAGTTACAGCTATTTCTATGAAGTTGTACAAAAACGCTTTCTTTCGCAAAGACAGTGCGTTTCTCACTGTTACATGCATTTGAATGGGGATCTCGACCGAAACAAAGTATAGGTTTTCATTATGTGAATAACTTGGAAATCTTAGCTCAAACAGCTGCAAAACCTGTTTTCCCAGCACGGGAACCTTGAGTTCTATAAGATAAAGCCATAAACATGTGTATCCGAGTCTTCTATCAAAAGTTACAGCTATTTCTATGAAGTTGTACAAAAACGCTTTCTTTCGCAAAGACAGTGCGTTTCTCACTGTTACATGCATTTGAATGGGGATCTCGACCGAAACAAAGTATAGGTTTTCATTATGTGAATAACTTGGAAATCTTAGCTCAAACAGCTGCAAAACCTGTTTTCCCAGCACGGGAACCTTGAGTTCTATAAGATAAAGCCATAAACATGTGTATCCGAGTCTTCTATCAAAAGTTACAGCTATTTCTATGAAGTTGTACAAAAACGCTTTCTTTCGCCAAGACAGTGCGTTTCTCACTGTTACATGCATTTGAATGGGGATCTCGACCGAAACAAAGTATAGGTTTTCATTATGTGAATAACTTGGAAATCTTAGCTCAAACAGCTGCAAAACCTGTTTTCCCAGCACGGGAACCTTGAGTTCTATAAGATAAAGCCATAAACATGTGTATCCGAGTCTTCTATCAAAAGTTACAGCTATTTCTATGAAGTTGTACAAAAACGCTTTCTTTCGCCAAGACAGTGCGTTTCTCACTGTTACATGCATTTGAATGGGGATCTCGACCGAAACAAAGTATAGGTTTTCATTATGTGAATAACTTGGAAATCTTAGCTCAAACAGCTGCAAAACCTGTTTTCCCAGCACGGGAACCTTGAGTTCTATAAGATAAAGCCATAAACATGTGTATCCGAGTCTTCTATCAAAAGTTACAGCTATTTCTATGAAGTTGTACAAAAACGCTTTCTTTCGCCAAGACAGTGCGTTTCTCACTGTTACATGCATTTGAATGGGGATCTCGACCGAAACAAAGTATAGGTTTTCATTATGTGAATAACTTGGAAATCTTAGCTCAAACAGCTGCAAAACCTGTTTTCCCAGCACGGGAACCTTGAGTTCTATAAGATAAAGCCATAAACATGTGTATCCGAGTCTTCTATCAAAAGTTACAGCTATTTCTATGAAGTTGTACAAAAACGCTTTCTTTCGCCAAGACAGTGCGTTTCTCACTGTTACATGCATTTGAATGGGGATCTCGACCGAAACAAAGTATAGGTTTTCATTATGTGAATAACTTGGAAATCTTAGCTCAAACAGCTGCAAAACCTGTTTTCCCAGCACGGGAACCTTGAGTTCTAAAAGATAAAGCCATAAACATGTGTATCCGAGTCTTCTATCAAAAGTTACAGCTATTTCTATGAAGTTGTACAAAAACGCTTTCTTTCGCCAAGACAGTGCGTTTCTCACTGTTACATGCATTTGAATGGGGAACTCGACCGAAACAAAGTACAGGTTTTCATTATGTGAATAACTTGGAAATCTTAGCTCAAACAGCTGCAAAACCTGTTTTCCCAGCACGGGAACCTTGAGTTCTATAAGATAAAGCCATAAACATGTGTATCCGAGTCTTCTATCAAAAGTTACAGCTATTTCTATGAAGTTGTACAAAAACGCTTTCTTTCGCCAAGACAGTGCGTTTCTCACTGTTACATGCATTTGAATGGGGAACTCGACCGAAACAAAGTATAGGTTTTCATTATGTGAATAACTTGGAAATCTTAGCTCAAACAGCTGCAAAACCTGTTTTCCCAGCACGGGAACCTTGAGTTCTAAAAGATAAAGCCATAAACATGTGTATCCGAGTCTTCTATCAAAAGTTACAGCTATTTCTATGAAGTTGTACAAAAACGCTTTCTTTCGCAAAGACAGTGCGTTTCTCACTGTTACATGCATTTGAATGGGGATCTCGACCGAAACAAAGTATAGGTTTTCATTATGTGAATAACTTGGAAATCTTAGCTCAAACAGCTGCAAAACCTGTTTTCCCAGCACGAGAACCTTGAGTTCTATAAGATAAAGCCATAAACATGTGTATCCGAGTCTTCTATCAAAAGTTACAGCTATTTCTATGAAGTTGTACAAAAACGCTTTCTTTCGCCAAGACAGTGCGTTTCTCACTGTTACATGCATTTGAATGGGGAACTCGACCGAAACAAAGTATAGGTTTTCATTATGTGAATAACTTGGAAATCTTAGCTCAAACAGCTGCAAAACCTGTTTTCCCAGCACGGGAACCTTGAGTTCTATAAGATAAAGCCATAAACATGTGTATCCGAGTCTTCTATCAAAAGTTACAGCTATTTCTATGAAGTTGTACAAAAACGCTTTCTTTCGCCAAGACAGTGCGTTTCTCACTGTTACATGCATTTGAATGGGGAACTCGACCGAAACAAAGTATAGGTTTTCATTATGTGAATAACTTGGAAATCTTAGCTCAAACAGCTGCAAAACCTGTTTTCCCAGCACGGGAACCTTGAGTTCTATAAGATAAAGCCATAAACATGTGTATCCGAGTCTTCTATCAAAAGTTACAGCTATTTCTATGAAGTTGTACAAAAACGCTTTCTTTCGCCAAGACAGTGCGTTTCTCACTGTTACATGCATTTGAATGGGGATCTCGACCGAAACAAAGTATAGGTTTTCATTATGTGAATAACTTGGAAATCTTAGCTCAAACAGCTGCAAAACCTGTTTTCCCAGCACGGGAACCTTGAGTTCTATAAGATAAAGCCATAAACATGTGTATCCGAGTCTTCTATCAAAAGTTACAGCTATTTCTATGAAGTTGTACAAAAACGCTTTCTTTCGCCAAGACAGTGCGTTTCTCACTGTTACATGCATTTGAATGGGGAACTCGACCGAAACAAAGTATAGGTTTTCATTATGTGAATAACTTGGAAATCTTAGCTCAAACAGCTGCAAAACCTGTTTTCCCAGCACGGGAACCTTGAGTTCTAAAAGATAAAGCCATAAACATGTGTATCCGAGTCTTCTATCAAAAGTTACAGCTATTTCTATGAAGTTGTACAAAAACGCTTTCTTTCGCCAAGACAGTGCGTTTCTCACTGTTACATGCATTTGAATGGGGAACTCGACCGAAACAAAGTATAGGTTTTCATTATGTGAATAACTTGGAAATCTTAGCTCAAACAGCTGCAAAACCTGTTTTCCCAGCACGGGAACCTTGAGTTCTATAAGATAAAGCCATAAACATGTGTATCCGAGTCTTCTATCAAAAGTTACAGCTATTTCTATGAAGTTGTACAAAAACGCTTTCTTTCGCCAAGACAGTGCGTTTCTCACTGTTACATGCATTTGAATGGGGATCTCGACCGAAACAAAGTATAGGTTTTCATTATGTGAATAACTTGGAAATCTTAGCTCAAACAGCTGCAAAACCTGTTTTCCCAGCACGGGAACCTTGAGTTCTATAAGATAAAGCCATAAACATGTGTATCCGAGTCTTCTATCAAAAGTTACAGCTATTTCTATGAAGTTGTACAAAAACGCTTTCTTTCGCCAAGACAGTGCGTTTCTCACTGTTACATGCATTTGAATGGGGAACTCGACCGAAACAAAGTATAGGTTTTCATTATGTGAATAACTTGGAAATCTTAGCTCAAACAGCTGCAAAACCTGTTTTCCCAGCACGGGAACCTTGAGTTCTATAAGATAAAGCCATAAACATGTGTATCCGAGTCTTCTATCAAAAGTTACAGCTATTTCTATGAAGTTGTACAAAAACGCTTTCTTTCGCCAAGACAGTGCGTTTCTCACTGTTACATGCATTTGAATGGGGATCTCGACCGAAACAAAGTATAGGTTTTCATTATGTGAATAACTTGGAAATCTTAGCTCAAACAGCTGCAAAACCTGTTTTCCCAGCACGGGAACCTTGAGTTCTATAAGATAAAGCCATAAACATGTGTATCCGAGTCTTCTATCAAAAGTTACAGCTATTTCTATGAAGTTGTACAAAAACGCTTTCTTTCGCCAAGACAGTGCGTTTCTCACTGTTACATGCATTTGAATGGGGAACTCGACCGAAACAAAGTATAGGTTTTCATTATGTGAATAACTTGGAAATCTTAGCTCAAACAGCTGCAAAACCTGTTTTCCCAGCACGGGAACCTTGAGTTCTAAAAGATAAAGCCATAAACATGTGTATCCGAGTCTTCTATCAAAAGTTACAGCTATTTCTATGAAGTTGTACAAAAACGCTTTCTTTCGCCAAGACAGTGCGTTTCTCACTGTTACATGCATTTGAATGGGGAACTCGACCGAAAAAAAGTATAGGTTTTCATTATGTGAATAACTTGGAAATCTTAGCTCAAACAGCTGCAAAACCTGTTTTCCCAGCACGGGAACCTTGAGTTCTATAAGATAAAGCCATAAACATGTGTATCCGAGTCTTCTATCAAAAGTTACAGCTATTTCTATGAAGTTGTACAAAAACGCTTTCTTTCGCCAAGACAGTGCGTTTCTCACTGTTACATGCATTTGAATGGGGAACTCGACCGAAACAAAGTATAGGTTTTCATTATGTGAATAACTTGGAAATCTTAGCTCAAACAGCTGCAAAACCTGTTTTCCCAGCACGGGAACCTTGAGTTCTAAAAGATAAAGCCATAAACATGTGTATCCGAGTCTTCTATCAAAAGTTACAGCTATTTCTATGAAGTTGTACAAAAACGCTTTCTTTCGCCAAGACAGTGCGTTTCTCACTGTTACATGCATTTGAATGGGGAACTCGACCGAAACAAAGTATAGGTTTTCATTATGTGAATAACTTGGAAATCTTAGCTCAAACAGCTGCAAAACCTGTTTTCCCAGCACGGGAACCTTGAGTTCTATAAGATAAAGCCATAAACATGTGTATCCGAGTCTTCTATCAAAAGTTACAGCTATTTCTATGAAGTTGTACAAAAACGCTTTCTTTCGCCAAGACAGTGCGTTTCTCACTGTTACATGCATTTGAATGGGGAACTCGACCGAAACAAAGTATAGGTTTTCATTATGTGAATAACTTGGAAATCTTAGCTCAAACAGCTGCAAAACCTGTTTTCCCAGCACGGGAACCTTGAGTTCTATAAGATAAAGCCATAAACATGTGTATCCGAGTCTTCTATCAAAAGTTACAGCTATTTCTATGAAGTTGTACAAAAACGCTTTCTTTCGCCAAGACAGTGCGTTTCTCACTGTTACATGCATTTGAATGGGGATCTCGACCGAAACAAAGTATAGGTTTTCATTATGTGAATAACTTGGAAATCTTAGCTCAAACAGCTGCAAAACCTGTTTTCCCAGCACGGGAACCTTGAGTTCTATAAGATAAAGCCATAAACATGTGTATCCGAGTCTTCTATCAAAAGTTACAGCTATTTCTATGAAGTTGTACAAAAACGCTTTCTTTCGCCAAGACAGTGCGTTTCTCACTGTTACATGCATTTGAATGGGGAACTCGACCGAAACAAAGTATAGGTTTTCATTATGTGAATAACTTGGAAATCTTAGCTCAAACAGCTGCAAAACCTGTTTTCCCAGCACGGGAACCTTGAGTTCTAAAAGATAAAGCCATAAACATGTGTATCCGAGTCTTCTATCAAAAGTTACAGCTATTTCTATGAAGTTGTACAAAAACGCTTTCTTTCGCCAAGACAGTGCGTTTCTCACTGTTACATGCATTTGAATGGGGAACTCGACCGAAACAAAGTATAGGTTTTCATTATGTGAATAACTTGGAAATCTTAGCTCAAACAGCTGCAAAACCTGTTTTCCCAGCACGGGAACCTTGAGTTCTATAAGATAAAGCCATAAACATGTGTATCCGAGTCTTCTATCAAAAGTTACAGCTATTTCTATGAAGTTGTACAAAAACGCTTTCTTTCGCCAAGACAGTGCGTTTCTCACTGTTACATGCATTTGAATGGGGATCTCGACCGAAACAAAGTATAGGTTTTCATTATGTGAATAACTTGGAAATCTTAGCTCAAACAGCTGCAAAACCTGTTTTCCCAGCACAGGAACCTTGAGTTCTATAAGATAAAGCCATAAACATGTGTATCCGAGTCTTCTATCAAAAGTTACAGCTATTTATATGAAGTTGTACAAAAACGCTTTCTTTCGCCAAGACAGTGCGTTTCTCACTGTTACATGCATTTGAATGGGGATCTCGACCGAAACAAAGTATAGGTTTTCATTATGTGAATAACTTGGAAATCTTAGCTCAAACAGCTGCAAAACCTGTTTTCCCAGCACGGGAACCTTGAGTTCTATAAGATAAAGCCATAAACATGTGTATCCGAGTCTTCTATCAAAAGTTACAGCTATTTCTATGAAGTTGTACAAAAACGCTTTCTTTCGCCAAGACAGTGCGTTTCTCACTGTTACATGCATTTGAATGGGGATCTCGACCGAAACAAAGTATAGGTTTTCATTATGTGAATAACTTGGAAATCTTAGCTCAAACAGCTGCAAAACCTGTTTTCCCAGCACGGGAACCTTGAGTTCTATAAGATAAAGCCATAAACATGTGTATCCGAGTCTTCTATCAAAAGTTACAGCTATTTCTATGAAGTTGTACAAAAACGCTTTCTTTCGCCAAGACAGTGCGTTTCTCACTGTTACATGCATTTGAATGGGGAACTCGACCGAAACAAAGTATAGGTTTTCATTATGTGAATAACTTGGAAATCTTAGCTCAAACAGCTGCAAAACCTGTTTTCCCAGCACGGGAACCTTGAGTTCTATAAGATAAAGCCATAAACATGTGTATCCGAGTCTTCTATCAAAAGTTACAGCTATTTCTATGAAGTTGTACAAAAACGCTTTCTTTCGCCAAGACAGTGCGTTTCTCACTGTTACATGCATTTGAATGGGGATCTCGACCGAAACAAAGTATAGGTTTTCATTATGTGAATAACTTGGAAATCTTAGCTCAAACAGCTGCAAAACCTGTTTTCCCAGCACGGGAACCTTGAGTTCTATAAGATAAAGCCATAAACATGTGTATCCGAGTCTTCTATCAAAAGTTACAGCTATTTCTATGAAGTTGTACAAAAACGCTTTCTTTCGCCAAGACAGTGCGTTTCTCACTGTTACATGCATTTGAATGGGGAACTCGACCGAAACAAAGTATAGGTTTTCATTATGTGAATAACTTGGAAATCTTAGCTCAAACAGCTGCAAAACCTGTTTTCCCAGCACGGGAACCTTGAGTTCTATAAGATAAAGCCATAAACATGTGTATCCGAGTCTTCTATCAAAAGTTACAGCTATTTCTATGAAGTTGTACAAAAACGCTTTCTTTCGCCAAGACAGTGCGTTTCTCACTGTTACATGCATTTGAATGGGGATCTCGACCGAAACAAAGTATAGGTTTTCATTATGTGAATAACTTGGAAATCTTAGCTCAAACAGCTGCAAAACCTGTTTTCCCAGCACGGGAACCTTGAGTTCTATAAGATAAAGCCATAAACATGTGTATCCGAGTCTTCTATCAAAAGTTACAGCTATTTCTATGAAGTTGTACAAAAACGCTTTCTTTCGCCAAGACAGTGCGTTTCTCACTGTTACATGCATTTGAATGGGGATCTCGACCGAAACAAAGTATAGGTTTTCATTATGTGAATAACTTGGAAATCTTAGCTCAAACAGCTGCAAAACCTGTTTTCCCAGCACGGGAACCTTGAGTTCTAAAAGATAAAGCCATAAACATGTGTATCCGAGTCTTCTATCAAAAGTTACAGCTATTTCTATGAAGTTGTACAAAAACGCTTTCTTTCGCAAAGACAGTGCGTTTCTCACTGTTACATGCATTTGAATGGGGATCTCGACCGAAACAAAGTATAGGTTTTCATTATGTGAATAACTTGGAAATCTTAGCTCAAACAGCTGCAAAACCTGTTTTCCCAGCACGGGAACCTTGAGTTCTATAAGATAAAGCCATAAACATGTGTATCCGAGTCTTCTATCAAAAGTTACAGCTATTTCTATGAAGTTGTACAAAAACGCTTTCTTTCGCCAAGACAGTGCGTTTCTCACTGTTACATGCATTTGAATGGGGAACTCGACCGAAAAAAAGTATAGGTTTTCATTATGTGAATAACTTGGAAATCTTAGCTCAAACAGCTGCAAAACCTGTTTTCCCAGCACGGGAACCTTGAGTTCTAAAAGATAAAGCCATAAACATGTGTATCCGAGTCTTCTATCAAAAGTTACAGCTATTTCTATGAAGTTGTACAAAAACGCTTTCTTTCGCCAAGACAGTGCGTTTCTCACTGTTACATGCATTTGAATGGGGATCTCGACCGAAACAAAGTATAGGTTTTCATTATGTGAATAACTTGGAAATCTTAGCTCAAACAGCTGCAAAACCTGTTTTCCCAGCACGGGAACCTTGAGTTCTATAAGATAAAGCCATAAACATGTGTATCCGAGTCTTCTATCAAAAGTTACAGCTATTTCTATGAAGTTGTACAAAAACGCTTTCTTTCGCCAAGACAGTGCGTTTCTCACTGTTACATGCATTTGAATGGGGATCTCGACCGAAACAAAGTATAGGTTTTCATTATGTGAATAACTTGGAAATCTTAGCTCAAACAGCTGCAAAACCTGTTTTCCCAGCACGGGAACCTTGAGTTCTATAAGATAAAGCCATAAACATGTGCATCCGAGTCTTCTATCAAAAGTTACAGCTATTTCTATGAAGTTGTACAAAAACGCTTTCTTTCGCCAAGACAGTGCGTTTCTCACTGTTACATGCATTTGAATGGGGATCTCGACCGAAACAAAGTACAGGTTTTCATTATGTGAATAACTTGGAAATCTTAGCTCAAACAGCTGCAAAACCTGTTTTCCCAGCACGGGAACCTTGAGTTCTAAAAGATAAAGCCATAAACATGTGTATCCGAGTCTTCTATCAAAAGTTACAGCTATTTCTATGAAGTTGTACAAAAACGCTTTCTTTCGCCAAGACAGTGCGTTTCTCACTGTTACATGCATTTGAATGGGGAACTCGACCGAAACAAAGTATAGGTTTTCATTATGTGAATAACTTGGAAATCTTAGCTCAAACAGCTGCAAAACCTGTTTTCCCAGCACGGGAACCTTGAGTTCTATAAGATAAAGCCATAAACATGTGTATCCGAGTCTTCTATCAAAAGTTACAGCTATTTCTATGAAGTTGTACAAAAACGCTTTCTTTCGCCAAGACAGTGCGTTTCTCACTGTTACATGCATTTGAATGGGGAACTCGACCGAAACAAAGTATAGGTTTTCATTATGTGAATAACTTGGAAATCTTAGCTCAAACAGCTGCAAAACCTGTTTTCCCAGCACGGGAACCTTGAGTTCTATAAGATAAAGCCATAAACATGTGTATCCGAGTCTTCTATCAAAAGTTACAGCTATTTCTATGAAGTTGTACAAAAACGCTTTCTTTCGCAAAGACAGTGCGTTTCTCACTGTTACATGCATTTGAATGGGGATCTCGACCGAAACAAAGTATAGGTTTTCATTATGTGAATAACTTGGAAATCTTAGCTCAAACAGCTGCAAAACCTGTTTTCCCAGCACGGGAACCTTGAGTTCTATAAGATAAAGCCATAAACATGTGTATCCGAGTCTTCTATCAAAAGTTACAGCTATTTCTATGAAGTTGTACAAAAACGCTTTCTTTCGCCAAGACAGTGCGTTTCTCACTGTTACATGCATTTGAATGGGGATCTCGACCGAAACAAAGTATAGGTTTTCATTATGTGAATAACTTGGAAATCTTAGCTCAAACAGCTGCAAAACCTGTTTTCCCAGCACGGGAACCTTGAGTTCTATAAGATAAAGCCATAAACATGTGTATCCGAGTCTTCTATCAAAAGTTACAGCTATTTCTATGAAGTTGTACAAAAACGCTTTCTTTCGCCAAGACAGTGCGTTTCTCACTGTTACATGCATTTGAATGGGGAACTCGACCGAAACAAAGTATAGGTTTTCATTATGTGAATAACTTGGAAATCTTAGCTCAAACAGCTGCAAAACCTGTTTTCCCAGCACGGGAACCTTGAGTTCTATAAGATAAAGCCATAAACATGTGTATCCGAGTCTTCTATCAAAAGTTACAGCTATTTCTATGAAGTTGTACAAAAACGCTTTCTTTCGCCAAGACAGTGCGTTTCTCACTGTTACATGCATTTGAATGGGGATCTCGACCGAAACAAAGTATAGGTTTTCATTATGTGAATAACTTGGAAATCTTAGCTCAAACAGCTGCAAAACCTGTTTTCCCAGCACGGGAACCTTGAGTTCTATAAGATAAAGCCATAAACATGTGTATCCGAGTCTTCTATCAAAAGTTACAGCTATTTCTATGAAGTTGTACAAAAACGCTTTCTTTCGCCAAGACAGTGCGTTTCTCACTGTTACATGCATTTGAATGGGGATCTCGACCGAAACAAAGTATAGGTTTTCATTATGTGAATAACTTGGAAATCTTAGCTCAAACAGCTGCAAAACCTGTTTTCCCAGCACGGGAACCTTGAGTTCTATAAGATAAAGCCATAAACATGTGTATCCGAGTCTTCTATCAAAAGTTACAGCTATTTCTATGAAGTTGTACAAAAACGCTTTCTTTCGCCAAGACAGTGCGTTTCTCACTGTTACATGCATTTGAATGGGGAACTCGACCGAAACAAAGTATAGGTTTTCATTATGTGAATAACTTGGAAATCTTAGCTCAAACAGCTGCAAAACCTGTTTTCCCAGCACGGGAACCTTGAGTTCTATAAGATAAAGCCATAAACATGTGTATCCGAGTCTTCTATCAAAAGTTACAGCTATTTCTATGAAGTTGTACAAAAACGCTTTCTTTCGCCAAGACAGTGCGTTTCTCACTGTTACATGCATTTGAATGGGGATCTCGACCGAAACAAAGTATAGGTTTTCATTATGTGAATAACTTGGAAATCTTAGCTCAAACAGCTGCAAAACCTGTTTTCCCAGCACGGGAACCTTGAGTTCTATAAGATAAAGCCATAAACATGTGTATCCGAGTCTTCTATCAAAAGTTACAGCTATTTCTATGAAGTTGTACAAAAACGCTTTCTTTCGCCAAGACAGTGCGTTTCTCACTGTTACATGCATTTGAATGGGGATCTCGACCGAAACAAAGTATAGGTTTTCATTATGTGAATAACTTGGAAATCTTAGCTCAAACAGCTGCAAAACCTGTTTTCCCAGCACGGGAACCTTGAGTTCTATAAGATAAAGCCATAAACATGTGTATCCGAGTCTTCTATCAAAAGTTACAGCTATTTCTATGAAGTTGTACAAAAACGCTTTCTTTCGCCAAGACAGTGCGTTTCTCACTGTTACATGCATTTGAATGGGGATCTCGACCGAAACAAAGTATAGGTTTTCATTATGTGAATAACTTGGAAATCTTAGCTCAAACAGCTGCAAAACCTGTTTTCCCAGCACGGGAACCTTGAGTTCTATAAGATAAAGCCATAAACATGTGTATCCGAGTCTTCTATCAAAAGTTACAGCTATTTCTATGAAGTTGTACAAAAACGCTTTCTTTCGCCAAGACAGTGCGTTTCTCACTGTTACATGCATTTGAATGGGGATCTCGACCGAAACAAAGTATAGGTTTTCATTATGTGAATAACTTGGAAATCTTAGCTCAAACAGCTGCAAAACCTGTTTTCCCAGCACGGGAACCTTGAGTTCTATAAGATAAAGCCATAAACATGTGTATCCGAGTCTTCTATCAAAAGTTACAGCTATTTCTATGAAGTTGTACAAAAACGCTTTCTTTCGCCAAGACAGTGCGTTTCTCACTGTTACATGCATTTGAATGGGGATCTCGACCGAAACAAAGTATAGGTTTTCATTATGTGAATAACTTGGAAATCTTAGCTCAAACAGCTGCAAAACCTGTTTTCCCAGCACGGGAACCTTGAGTTCTATAAGATAAAGCCATAAACATGTGTATCCGAGTCTTCTATCAAAAGTTACAGCTATTTCTATGAAGTTGTACAAAAACGCTTTCTTTCGCCAAGACAGTGCGTTTCTCACTGTTACATGCATTTGAATGGGGATCTCGACCGAAACAAAGTATAGGTTTTCATTATGTGAATAACTTGGAAATCTTAGCTCAAACAGCTGCAAAACCTGTTTTCCCAGCACGGGAACCTTGAGTTCTATAAGATAAAGCCATAAACATGTGTATCCGAGTCTTCTATCAAAAGTTACAGCTATTTCTATGAAGTTGTACAAAAACGCTTTCTTTCGCCAAGACAGTGCGTTTCTCACTGTTACATGCATTTGAATGGGGATCTCGACCGAAACAAAGTATAGGTTTTCATTATGTGAATAACTTGGAAATCTTAGCTCAAACAGCTGCAAAACCTGTTTTCCCAGCACGGGAACCTTGAGTTCTATAAGATAAAGCCATAAACATGTGTATCCGAGTCTTCTATCAAAAGTTACAGCTATTTCTATGAAGTTGTACAAAAACGCTTTCTTTCGCCAAGACAGTGCGTTTCTCACTGTTACATGCATTTGAATGGGGAACTCGACCGAAACAAAGTATAGGTTTTCATTATGTGAATAACTTGGAAATCTTAGCTCAAACAGCTGCAAAACCTGTTTTCCCAGCACGGGAACCTTGAGTTCTATAAGATAAAGCCATAAACATGTGTATCCGAGTCTTCTATCAAAAGTTACAGCTATTTCTATGAAGTTGTACAAAAACGCTTTCTTTCGCCAAGACAGTGCGTTTCTCACTGTTACATGCATTTGAATGGGGATCTCGACCGAAACAAAGTATAGGTTTTCATTATGTGAATAACTTGGAAATCTTAGCTCAAACAGCTGCAAAACCTGTTTTCCCAGCACGGGAACCTTGAGTTCTATAAGATAAAGCCATAAACATGTGTATCCGAGTCTTCTATCAAAAGTTACAGCTATTTCTATGAAGTTGTACAAAAACGCTTTCTTTCGCCAAGACAGTGCGTTTCTCACTGTTACATGCATTTGAATGGGGATCTCGACCGAAACAAAGTATAGGTTTTCATTATGTGAATAACTTGGAAATCTTAGCTCAAACAGCTGCAAAACCTGTTTTCCCAGCACGGGAACCTTGAGTTCTATAAGATAAAGCCATAAACATGTGTATCCGAGTCTTCTATCAAAAGTTACAGCTATTTCTATGAAGTTGTACAAAAACGCTTTCTTTCGCCAAGACAGTGCGTTTCTCACTGTTACATGCATTTGAATGGGGAACTCGACCGAAACAAAGTATAGGTTTTCATTATGTGAATAACTTGGAAATCTTAGCTCAAACAGCTGCAAAACCTGTTTTCCCAGCACGGGAACCTTGAGTTCTATAAGATAAAGCCATAAACATGTGTATCCGAGTCTTCTATCAAAAGTTACAGCTATTTCTATGAAGTTGTACAAAAACGCTTTCTTTCGCCAAGACAGTGCGTTTCTCACTGTTACATGCATTTGAATGGGGAACTCGACCGAAACAAAGTATAGGTTTTCATTATGTGAATAACTTGGAAATCTTAGCTCAAACAGCTGCAAAACCTGTTTTCCCAGCACGGGAACCTTGAGTTCTATAAGATAAAGCCATAAACATGTGTATCCGAGTCTTCTATCAAAAGTTACAGCTATTTCTATGAAGTTGTACAAAAACGCTTTCTTTCGCAAAGACAGTGCGTTTCTCACTGTTACATGCATTTGAATGGGGATCTCGACCGAAACAAAGTATAGGTTTTCATTATGTGAATAACTTGGAAATCTTAGCTCAAACAGCTGCAAAACCTGTTTTCCCAGCACGGGAACCTTGAGTTCTATAAGATAAAGCCATAAACATGTGTATCCGAGTCTTCTATCAAAAGTTACAGCTATTTCTATGAAGTTGTACAAAAACGCTTTCTTTCGCCAAGACAGTGCGTTTCTCACTGTTACATGCATTTGAATGGGGATCTCGACCGAAACAAAGTATAGGTTTTCATTATGTGAATAACTTGGAAATCTTAGCTCAAACAGCTGCAAAACCTGTTTTCCCAGCACGGGAACCTTGAGTTCTATAAGATAAAGCCATAAACATGTGTATCCGAGTCTTCTATCAAAAGTTACAGCTATTTCTATGAAGTTGTACAAAAACGCTTTCTTTCGCCAAGACAGTGCGTTTCTCACTGTTACATGCATTTGAATGGGGAACTCGACCGAAACAAAGTATAGGTTTTCATTATGTGAATAACTTGGAAATCTTAGCTCAAACAGCTGCAAAACCTGTTTTCCCAGCACGGGAACCTTGAGTTCTATAAGATAAAGCCATAAACATGTGTATCCGAGTCTTCTATCAAAAGTTACAGCTATTTCTATGAAGTTGTACAAAAACGCTTTCTTTCGCCAAGACAGTGCGTTTCTCACTGTTACATGCATTTGAATGGGGATCTCGACCGAAACAAAGTATAGGTTTTCATTATGTGAATAACTTGGAAATCTTAGCTCAAACAGCTGCAAAACCTGTTTTCCCAGCACGGGAACCTTGAGTTCTATAAGATAAAGCCATAAACATGTGTATCCGAGTCTTCTATCAAAAGTTACAGCTATTTCTATGAAGTTGTACAAAAACGCTTTCTTTCGCCAAGACAGTGCGTTTCTCACTGTTACATGCATTTGAATGGGGATCTCGACCGAAACAAAGTATAGGTTTTCATTATGTGAATAACTTGGAAATCTTAGCTCAAACAGCTGCAAAACCTGTTTTCCCAGCACGGGAACCTTGAGTTCTATAAGATAAAGCCATAAACATGTGTATCCGAGTCTTCTATCAAAAGTTACAGCTATTTCTATGAAGTTGTACAAAAACGCTTTCTTTCGCCAAGACAGTGCGTTTCTCACTGTTACATGCATTTGAATGGGGATCTCGACCGAAACAAAGTATAGGTTTTCATTATGTGAATAACTTGGAAATCTTAGCTCAAACAGCTGCAAAACCTGTTTTCCCAGCACGGGAACCTTGAGTTCTATAAGATAAAGCCATAAACATGTGTATCCGAGTCTTCTATCAAAAGTTACAGCTATTTCTATGAAGTTGTACAAAAACGCTTTCTTTCGCCAAGACAGTGCGTTTCTCACTGTTACATGCATTTGAATGGGGATCTCGACCGAAACAAAGTATAGGTTTTCATTATGTGAATAACTTGGAAATCTTAGCTCAAACAGCTGCAAAACCTGTTTTCCCAGCACGGGAACCTTGAGTTCTATAAGATAAAGCCATAAACATGTGTATCCGAGTCTTCTATCAAAAGTTACAGCTATTTCTATGAAGTTGTACAAAAACGCTTTCTTTCGCCAAGACAGTGCGTTTCTCACTGTTACATGCATTTGAATGGGGAACTCGACCGAAACAAAGTATAGGTTTTCATTATGTGAATAACTTGGAAATCTTAGCTCAAACAGCTGCAAAACCTGTTTTCCCAGCACGGGAACCTTGAGTTCTATAAGATAAAGCCATAAACATGTGTATCCGAGTCTTCTATCAAAAGTTACAGCTATTTCTATGAAGTTGTACAAAAACGCTTTCTTTCGCCAAGACAGTGCGTTTCTCACTGTTACATGCATTTGAATGGGGATCTCGACCGAAACAAAGTATAGGTTTTCATTATGTGAATAACTTGGAAATCTTAGCTCAAACAGCTGCAAAACCTGTTTTCCCAGCACGGGAACCTTGAGTTCTATAAGATAAAGCCATAAACATGTGTATCCGAGTCTTCTATCAAAAGTTACAGCTATTTCTATGAAGTTGTACAAAAACGCTTTCTTTCGCCAAGACAGTGCGTTTCTCACTGTTACATGCATTTGAATGGGGATCTCGACCGAAACAAAGTATAGGTTTTCATTATGTGAATAACTTGGAAATCTTAGCTCAAACAGCTGCAAAACCTGTTTTCCCAGCACGGGAACCTTGAGTTCTATAAGATAAAGCCATAAACATGTGTATCCGAGTCTTCTATCAAAAGTTACAGCTATTTCTATGAAGTTGTACAAAAACGCTTTCTTTCGCCAAGACAGTGCGTTTCTCACTGTTACATGCATTTGAATGGGGATCTCGACCGAAACAAAGTATAGGTTTTCATTATGTGAATAACTTGGAAATCTTAGCTCAAACAGCTGCAAAACCTGTTTTCCCAGCACGGGAACCTTGAGTTCTATAAGATAAAGCCATAAACATGTGTATCCGAGTCTTCTATCAAAAGTTACAGCTATTTCTATGAAGTTGTACAAAAACGCTTTCTTTCGCCAAGACAGTGCGTTTCTCACTGTTACATGCATTTGAATGGGGATCTCGACCGAAACAAAGTATAGGTTTTCATTATGTGAATAACTTGGAAATCTTAGCTCAAACAGCTGCAAAACCTGTTTTCCCAGCACGGGAACCTTGAGTTCTATAAGATAAAGCCATAAACATGTGTATCCGAGTCTTCTATCAAAAGTTACAGCTATTTCTATGAAGTTGTACAAAAACGCTTTCTTTCGCCAAGACAGTGCGTTTCTCACTGTTACATGCATTTGAATGGGGAACTCGACCGAAACAAAGTATAGGTTTTCATTATGTGAATAACTTGGAAATCTTAGCTCAAACAGCTGCAAAACCTGTTTTCCCAGCACGGGAACCTTGAGTTCTATAAGATAAAGCCATAAACATGTGTATCCGAGTCTTCTATCAAAAGTTACAGCTATTTCTATGAAGTTGTACAAAAACGCTTTCTTTCGCCAAGACAGTGCGTTTCTCACTGTTACATGCATTTGAATGGGGATCTCGACCGAAACAAAGTATAGGTTTTCATTATGTGAATAACTTGGAAATCTTAGCTCAAACAGCTGCAAAACCTGTTTTCCCAGCACGGGAACCTTGAGTTCTATAAGATAAAGCCATAAACATGTGTATCCGAGTCTTCTATCAAAAGTTACAGCTATTTCTATGAAGTTGTACAAAAACGCTTTCTTTCGCCAAGACAGTGCGTTTCTCACTGTTACATGCATTTGAATGGGGATCTCGACCGAAACAAAGTATAGGTTTTCATTATGTGAATAACTTGGAAATCTTAGCTCAAACAGCTGCAAAACCTGTTTTCCCAGCACGGGAACCTTGAGTTCTATAAGATAAAGCCATAAACATGTGTATCCGAGTCTTCTATCAAAAGTTACAGCTATTTCTATGAAGTTGTACAAAAACGCTTTCTTTCGCCAAGACAGTGCGTTTCTCACTGTTACATGCATTTGAATGGGGATCTCGACCGAAACAAAGTATAGGTTTTCATTATGTGAATAACTTGGAAATCTTAGCTCAAACAGCTGCAAAACCTGTTTTCCCAGCACGGGAACCTTGAGTTCTATAAGATAAAGCCATAAACATGTGTATCCGAGTCTTCTATCAAAAGTTACAGCTATTTCTATGAAGTTGTACAAAAACGCTTTCTTTCGCCAAGACAGTGCGTTTCTCACTGTTACATGCATTTGAATGGGGATCTCGACCGAAACAAAGTATAGGTTTTCATTATGTGAATAACTTGGAAATCTTAGCTCAAACAGCTGCAAAACCTGTTTTCCCAGCACGGGAACCTTGAGTTCTATAAGATAAAGCCATAAACATGTGTATCCGAGTCTTCTATCAAAAGTTACAGCTATTTCTATGAAGTTGTACAAAAACGCTTTCTTTCGCCAAGACAGTGCGTTTCTCACTGTTACATGCATTTGAATGGGGATCTCGACCGAAACAAAGTATAGGTTTTCATTATGTGAATAACTTGGAAATCTTAGCTCAAACAGCTGCAAAACCTGTTTTCCCAGCACGGGAACCTTGAGTTCTATAAGATAAAGCCATAAACATGTGTATCCGAGTCTTCTATCAAAAGTTACAGCTATTTCTATGAAGTTGTACAAAAACGCTTTCTTTCGCCAAGACAGTGCGTTTCTCACTGTTACATGCATTTGAATGGGGATCTCGACCGAAACAAAGTATAGGTTTTCATTATGTGAATAACTTGGAAATCTTAGCTCAAACAGCTGCAAAACCTGTTTTCCCAGCACGGGAACCTTGAGTTCTATAAGATAAAGCCATAAACATGTGTATCCGAGTCTTCTATCAAAAGTTACAGCTATTTCTATGAAGTTGTACAAAAACGCTTTCTTTCGCCAAGACAGTGCGTTTCTCACTGTTACATGCATTTGAATGGGGATCTCGACCGAAACAAAGTATAGGTTTTCATTATGTGAATAACTTGGAAATCTTAGCTCAAACAGCTGCAAAACCTGTTTTCCCAGCACGGGAACCTTGAGTTCTATAAGATAAAGCCATAAACATGTGTATCCGAGTCTTCTATCAAAAGTTACAGCTATTTCTATGAAGTTGTACAAAAACGCTTTCTTTCGCCAAGACAGTGCGTTTCTCACTGTTACATGCATTTGAATGGGGATCTCGACCGAAACAAAGTATAGGTTTTCATTATGTGAATAACTTGGAAATCTTAGCTCAAACAGCTGCAAAACCTGTTTTCCCAGCACGGGAACCTTGAGTTCTATAAGATAAAGCCATAAACATGTGTATCCGAGTCTTCTATCAAAAGTTACAGCTATTTCTATGAAGTTGTACAAAAACGCTTTCTTTCGCCAAGACAGTGCGTTTCTCACTGTTACATGCATTTGAATGGGGATCTCGACCGAAACAAAGTATAGGTTTTCATTATGTGAATAACTTGGAAATCTTAGCTCAAACAGCTGCAAAACCTGTTTTCCCAGCACGGGAACCTTGAGTTCTATAAGATAAAGCCATAAACATGTGTATCCGAGTCTTCTATCAAAAGTTACAGCTATTTCTATGAAGTTGTACAAAAACGCTTTCTTTCGCCAAGACAGTGCGTTTCTCACTGTTACATGCATTTGAATGGGGATCTCGACCGAAACAAAGTATAGGTTTTCATTATGTGAATAACTTGGAAATCTTAGCTCAAACAGCTGCAAAACCTGTTTTCCCAGCACGGGAACCTTGAGTTCTATAAGATAAAGCCATAAACATGTGTATCCGAGTCTTCTATCAAAAGTTACAGCTATTTCTATGAAGTTGTACAAAAACGCTTTCTTTCGCCAAGACAGTGCGTTTCTCACTGTTACATGCATTTGAATGGGGATCTCGACCGAAACAAAGTATAGGTTTTCATTATGTGAATAACTTGGAAATCTTAGCTCAAACAGCTGCAAAACCTGTTTTCCCAGCACGGGAACCTTGAGTTCTATAAGATAAAGCCATAAACATGTGTATCCGAGTCTTCTATCAAAAGTTACAGCTATTTCTATGAAGTTGTACAAAAACGCTTTCTTTCGCCAAGACAGTGCGTTTCTCACTGTTACATGCATTTGAATGGGGATCTCGACCGAAACAAAG